>NW_008824403.1:196314-210258 GCF_000699105.1 Pygoscelis adeliae | reverse complement strand
ATAGATCAGGGCAAGGAGAAAATAAAAGTAGAAGAATAAGGAAGGAAAAAAAAGCGCAAGAGAGAAAACACCAACATAAAATTTATATTTTGAGGACTACCTCTACAGAGCAGAGAACTAGAAATACGCTTTTATATTTAAAAGGTCAGATTAGTCTTGTCATTGTTTTAAAAACCCAGAAAGCATAACACAAAAGTTGAGCGGCTAGAGACCTGGCTTGCATATCACCTCTACTCTTTGACTGCCATACCCCGAAAAGATTTTTAAAGAGGGCAAGAAGCAGCTCGCTCTGTGTGTGGCAGATAAGGCCTTTTCTTCTTCTTGCATAGCACAGAAAAGCAGCAGCCTGTTTTACAAACATGCAATTTGTGAGAGGTAGAGTTGAACTGCATAATAAACCCATCAAGATCACTGGAACGTTAATTAAAACTTGAAAACCAAACATGCGTTCCTTACGCCACTGTAGAAATTGATCCAACCGTTGACAGAAAATGTTCTTCCTGAAATATATTTCATGTCTCATGCTGGAATTATGTCAGAAATTGCTTCAACTCTTCTCCCACAATATAATCTGACCCTTTGCCAATGTGCTCAAACAAATCACGCCACTCATCAGGTTAGAGGGCATGTAATTACCGGTGTACGGGGTAATCTATTCAGTCTGAATATGCAGCAGCTAGAAACTCTGTCTAGTTGCTATTTTTAAAAGTAAAACAAGGCTTGAATATGCCTGAAGCTGTATGCAGGCTCTTCACTGGCCTTTCACAAAGAGGGTAACTGCTGCCAGTGTGTTTACTCTGTTTATTATAAAAGACTAAGCAGCTCAGGCTGAATTGAACAAGCGAAATCAATATTGCAGACAGCTATGGAGGTTTTCTTCTGTTCTGTTTTTATGACTTATGTGGATATTACAAGTCAAAATATTTTTGTACACACATTCCTCCAGTCAATATGTCTGCAAAGAGCGCTCTATCTCATGGCCATCATGAGCATATCTGGCCAAGTACACTTGGGCCAAATTTATCCAGCAGTTTTGTAAGGATTGTCCTAGGGTCATCTCAGGTCTTCACAGTGTGAAACTTTTTTGCCTTTTTTTTTTTTTTTTACTGAGGACAGGAATGGGGACAATCATAAAGAAAATGTTATGTAGAATAAACATTTATCAACTTCAGTTTCTGCAGAATAGCATAAATAACTTATTTAGAAGAGAGCAAAAGAAGGAGAAGAAAGGAGAGAGAGAGAATAGAGAAAAAGATGGAGATGATCCAGTAACAGAAACATTTTCAGGACTTCCAGAATGTTTAATAAGAGCGTGTTGCAATTTACATTGAGATGTGGAAAATTCAATATGGTTTACACCTCCCAGAATTCTGGAGCTGCCAGCTCAGAAGGAATGGAGCACATAAATAATGTATTTCCTGTTATTCTTGGTCTGCAGCTGATATACTGAGCACTGAGAAAGAGTTTTTGATCCCTAGGAGACAGCTGATGCTGTCTAGCATGTTTGACTGATTTTGTGAGCAGAGAATGAGAGGTATAAAAGGTAAAATGGGAATCTAAAACTAAATATGTATTTTCTCCTATAAGAAAACTTGGAAGGTTACAAAGCTGTGCAAGAAGGCAGAATTAAGAATAATCTGTTCTAAAGAATCATATTATTTGAAAAAGAAAAGTCTCAAGTAGATTGGATGGAAATCCAAACGTGCCATTTTCTCTGCAGATGTACAGACTCATGTTCTTGGTAATACATAATACTTTGCATTTCGACACAAGTGCCAGAAAGCTAATGACTGTGAAAGATTTAGATCACTTGAGACTGGACCTCTAATGTGGTGCCATTTAGGATTCAGCTACAGTTACGGAATACTGAAGTTCAACTGTTCTTCAACACAATCTGCAGGGAATGAAGGTTTTCAAGCATTAGGTAGGTCCTCTGCACCATGTGCTGAACTCATGGGTTCATCTGCTCATTTCAAAGAGCTAGTCAGACTGGAATTAGTAAGCCCCATTCCTGTTCTCCAGCAAGCAGGCCAGCTGGAGGAAAAAACACTCCTCCAGCTGCTTTCTCATCCCTCTGCAGACCATTCATTCCCCTTGTAGGAGAATTCCTCTTGCTAAGAAAAATAAACTTCTTAAGCCAGAAATATACAGTAGAAGGGCATACATCCGATTTTTCCTAATTACAAAGACAGGGCACCAACTGACGGTCGTGATAGTGTCCAAATGTAAACAACTGGGCTGAGTAAGTGCCTTTTCTCACAGGCTTCCTTAATTTGACCCAGTAATATGGCTAGAGGTTAATGCTGAATTACGACTCTATCAATCATCATTCATAAAATGTAAAAGACAACATGCACACAGATGAACCTCCTGTAAGGACATTTAGAAATGCAACTTCTTTCTCAAAATAATTCCCTTTCCGAGCAGCTCATGACTCCTCCAAGACAGAAGGGGAGAAACATTTTTTTCCCTAGCCACAGGTGCAGAGTATAGACCGACAAGTCTCTGGGTCCTGACTCTCCCTCTGCAAGGGCAGCAGCATGCTTTGCAAAATCATCTGGCACATTTGTGAAAGGGCTGCTGTGCCAAGGAACTGAAGAGAACCTGAGTTAGTATTTCATGTATCAGAAAAACTTGGGGGGGGACGGAGAGGGCTTGGGGGGGTGGTGTGCCTTTACCCTTCCTTTCCTCAGTCTGTTAAGCAGCCTAGCATAGCCTGAGACAAAGATGATAATGGTGAAGTTTCTTGGGCAGGATAAGTAAACCCCTTTCAGATATGAGGCTTCAACGATAATTTCTTTTACGGGAACTCAGTAAGATAATAAAGAAATTAACTCATTGCATCCCCTCAACTAAGAGGTTTCAAAGATAAACCCATTGTAATTATGCCGCTAACAACAGAAGTTCCAGCAGACTCCTACAACTGCTGTGTAGCAGCTGATTTGGCAGAAACCCCTCAAAACACGTCCCAGCTTGAAAAGTAATTTCAAGAACTCAAGAAATGAGACAGAAAACTACTGCTTCTATTCAGCTTTGAATAGAGCTAAAATGTATAAATCGTGGTTCATGAAAGAAATATGGGCAGGAGAATTTCACTGCACCACAGATGATGAATCCTGGGCAGATAACCTTCAAAAGATGCACACATCGCTATCACAGGGAGAAAATTCCAATGGAAAGCAATTTCACACTCCTTATAGGCCACTGTAATCAGCCAGAAAATGGATTAGCATAGCCCAGAGGACAAGGTACTATCAAACAGGGTCTTGATCCAGTGAAGCACTTAATCTTGTGCTTAATATTAAGCACCTGAGCCGTTCCATTAAGTCACATACATGTGCAAATCAAACTTGGCCTAGCACTAAAAATAACTGAAATAATTTCTAGCAAGTTATCTATTTTTTGAATTCAGTACTTTGTTCTATTCACAGGTTGCCCATGACAATACTCTTATTTTTCAAACTATCCTAAATTATTTAGCATTATACCTGCATATTTCTGTCACTAGTGCTTGGGCTGAACCCCATTCACAGTTCATGAAGTACAAAGTTGTTAAGAAAATGTTGATCTGTCATATACTGTTTACAAATAGTGA
Organism: Pygoscelis adeliae; assembly: GCF_000699105.1. Classification (NCBI taxonomy): domain Eukaryota; kingdom Metazoa; phylum Chordata; class Aves; order Sphenisciformes; family Spheniscidae; genus Pygoscelis; species Pygoscelis adeliae. The sequence goes on along the minus strand of NW_008824403.1, from coordinate 206,663 downwards.
GGCATACCTTCTTTTCAATGACAAGTAGAGTATAGCTTTTAGAATAAAGTTTCTGTTTTGCATGCATTAACAAGTTCACAATTCTCTAATATGTATATGACATTTTCTTTTTCTGAAAGAAAAAAAAAAATTCCCTTAGTCTTTATACTTATTATAGGAAAAGTGGCATAAATGCAATTAAAGCATACAACTTTTCTTTTATCTGGGCAGCTAGTCAGTTGTATTTATTTTTTTCAAATAATATTCACAATGCTGTACATATGCTATTGGTTAATGCACTGAAAATGAAATGGATTTCAGAGACAAATTATGCAAAGAAATGTTCTTTAATCAGCAAGACAGTCCCAAAACAACAAAGACATATTGACAACTGAACAGGAAATAAAACTTAGAAACCTGAGAACAAATTTTACATTTTCAATATAGCTAGATAAAATGCCAGAAGTTTGAAATATGGATAAGAGGAAAAGTAAGATTAGACAGTCCCAAGATTGACTTGAGAATCATTGAGCTTTAATCAGTAACTTATAACATCTGCAGAAGTAAGACAAATAACTTTAAGATAAAATAGTGCTATAGTACAAAGAGGTCAGCCTTCCTCTATACAGTTAGGTTAGGCCATTTTGATTCAATCTAAGGTGATTCGAGTCATCTGAACAATTTAATTTTGCTGCTCCAAGGGGCAGGGCCTTGACCAAGGGAAAGGTAAAATGAGAGCAGAAGTGACAGAGGGGAAGGGAAGACAAGCCCAGAAAAGCAGGACTGCGGCAGGGTGGGAAGGGAGGCGTGTTCTTGGCACTGATGCGCCTGGACAAGAATACCACCTACCACTAATACAGAGGATTCAGTATTACATTGCTACATAAAATTCTGGCAGGACACCTACTGGGAATGAACTACACCTGCAAAATTATGCTATCAAAATATCACCATTTGCATTCAAATTCACTGTAGCTGTGGACCTGCTACTTCTAACAACACAATTTCGTATTTAGATATATGTATGTAGTGTATGTACTAAAATGGTGACTAATACCAACACATATTTTACATATTTTTTTTCTATTACTTCACAATCCCCTTCCAAAACCGGCATTTTAAAGGATCCACAACTAAATGAGGTTGCCGATTGCTGTTCCCTTCTAAATTGAGGTTCAGAGCTCACACACACAGTATGAATTAACTAAAACATTGACCTACATTACCTTACCAGAAAAAATTCACCAAAAAAGATGTCTTGAATATACAGGGAGAGCCAAATCAGTTACAGATGTTGTAATCAATTTCCATTTGCAGTGGGATTTCAAAGCATTTTTTAAGCGACTACAGCACATATCGATCTCAGGGATGGGAACTAAGGGTCTCTCTTAGCAGAGTACTCGGGCAAGTATTTCTCTTTATGCTTGCCAAGTCTGTTAAATGTGGACCTACATGTAAACTCTAATGGCGTTGTCATTTCTCACTTCTCCACAGTCTCTCACTCCCATAGAAGACAGTAAGAAAAAAAATCTTCTAGATTAATCAAAATTGTACCAAACTGAATATAGCCATTCCCTTACAGGTTTGCTTTCAATATACTTGATCTAACTGAAAAGACTTTTGGACACAAAAAAAAATCCTCATCTTTTCATGAATTTTGTACTCATTCCTTTCTTCAAGTGACTCAACATTAAAGTCTTTTAGAACAAAGAATATTAGAAAATATGTATATTTTTAAAAAAATGAGTGAGGTACAGATGACATTCCATTGTCTTCTCCCAGGAAAGTTTCACCAGAGACTCTATTAAACTCTAAAGCTATCAAAAATATCTCTTTTTTTTTTTTTCCCAAGAAACAATGGCACATTGCTGTATCCATACATTTGTGTTAACTGCTTTAAAAATTAATAAAAAAGACATATTTGCATCCTAAGATAAGGGTTGTTTCTCCCTCCCTGACATAAACCTGAAGGCCATTTCACTTTTAACAACTAAATGATGAAATAATCATTCATCAATACTGCCACTTCACTCCTTTAGCTTATTATAATATCTCAAGTGCTGCTGTTTGCAGATGATGATTGACTGACAATGTTCACCTATTTTAGAAACAAACCATCTGCTCCATTTTTATACTGTTTGCCTGTCAGAATTTTCCCCTTTGCCTAATTCAGCACACTTGGCATGCTCCACAGAGGCTGAGAAAAGGGAACCCGTATCTGAATACTCCAAAGATTTCTAGGTTTTTAAGCATCCATCCTCAAAATGCATTGGGTTAGCTTTCATGACCCATCATTTTGGCAACCAAGGTCAAACAGAGACATTTAGTTGCTTTCTCCAAACCCAGAATACTTTGGCAGCCCACTCCAGACAACCTATAATCAAGGAATTAGCGTTATATTGCCCACAGATAAGAATTTATTTATTGCATTACACACCGCATACTTACAAACCTTCTCTAAAAAATCCATACGGAACTTATGAGACAAGAAAAATCTCAATTTACAGTAAAACAAACCAGAATGTTGATCACACAATAATTTAAAACAAATTTTACTGTAAATGAACGTTTATATCTGACAATAGTGCACATGCACTGGTACTGAACCTGAGAAATGCCCACTTTCAAGTGTTGACACAAAAAGCCCCCTCACCCCAGGTCCAGACCATTATCCATTTAAACTGAATGACTGTAGCTGACAAGACAGTGCACTTACCAGAGTTTGTAGGAGAGTACGTAGGCTAACTTTTGCTATTTGCTTCAGAGGGATCAGAACTATACACAACAGCGGCAGCCTTTTCAGTCTAGGTCAAAATCAAATTCAGGAAAATCATGGGTAGGGCAGTCTCTCTTGCCCTTTCCTCACCATTTTGTCAATAACCATTAAAGATATGCTACCAGTATCTACAATATTGTTGCTACTCAAGGATAAATTGACAACACTTCAAGGAATGGGGTAAAAATCCTAAAAGACACGAGAGTCCAGATGCTCATCCCAATAGTTAGACCCGGGTCTTGTCAATATTGCACTGTCGTCGGTTGCTCTCATCCATTTTTCTTGGCCAGACACAAAAATCTCCTTCAGTTATAAAACCTCATGCATTTTTCTGAATGTCTGCTGTGGGCAGTTTTTCTGAGGAGGTACGCAAATGGCCATGGTACAAAACATGATCATTGGCTAATTGATAACAATATATCCACATTGCTAATTAGTATCTGCAGACTGGACTTGCTTCTAATCCAAGTTCTGTCTTAAATATATCTAAAACTTAGCTCTATTCCTGACAGAATGATTGTGATTTGGAGACTGGCCATTGCAGAGACTTCATCTCTTCTCATGAACTTTAATCTCCTGTGGCAGAATCGAGCACATTTGCTGACAGAATGGTTTCTGTGAAGGACTCTTGAGATGAACAGATGAGGTTTTACTGGGATGACCTGATTACAGAAGGGCGGAGAGAAATTTCTTGGCTAGGATTTTAAAACATACCCAGTACTGAGTATGCCTAATCTTCTGATATTTTACCTATGTATAATGGAAGCAGTGTTGGACCAGTGATGAGGTGTCTTGAAAAAATTGCATCCGAAGTGATCAAGTCTTTAAAAAGAAAATAAAAGTCAGCAATAAAATTCTCAGTCGAAAGGTCAGATAACTGGAGCACTTACATTCACAGCAAGAGGTCTACAGACTGTTAAGCAACAGTCGAAACATGAAAGAGAAATCTAAAGATTCAGCGAGGAGCCTGTGAGACCTCCTTTACCACTGATTTTTGCTGCTAAGACAATGGGATCAGAGCAGCAGCTTCAGAAAAACTGTTATACCCAGTAATCATGGATACCCAGAAAAAAGAAAAGGGATAAGCAAGAAACAATTTGGTGAATTCAACTCTGAATTTGTCTCTGAACATGAAGAGGCAGAGAAATCTCCTCTACAGCTCAGAACAGCCAGACAAAAGAATGAGCTTGGAGGGCAGGTGAGGAGGGGCTTGAAAGCATTTTAGGTTTTTACCTGTCCTTACGCTGTTAACTCTTAAGAGATACTTGCCGCAATGTTTTCATGCTGAATTGCCTTGCAGTAACATAAATAAATAAATAAATAAATGAATAAACAGAACAACTGTTCACTAGTTACTGACTGATTTCTTTTCTCTTTTCCTTTCTACAGTTTGTTTCTTCTAAACAGCTGAATGAAATCTAGCCACAAATTCCAGAAATCATTCACACGGCACCGAGAGGCCACATTTGAGTATAGTGCTATGCTGACCATGTGATATGAGATTAATAGTTTGTAACAAGTGTTGTTTTTCAAGTTCTGAAAACCAGACAGAAAATCCCTTCATCTATATGATCATGCACTTCTTTTAAAAAAACAAGTTAGGGAAATTACATACAAAATTAAAATACAATATTAAAACCACAGAAGCCCGCTGTCAGTAAGAGGGATAATAAATTCTAAGGTGATTGCTAGCTGCTTCTGATTAATAAAATTCCTCAAAAAGGAAGGGAAAATAATCTTCTACAATGATACTGGAAATTTTTGGAGCATGCTAACAAAAAGTAGTGGAAGCAATGGAAAGGACCCAGTATTGCTATGTAGACTCACCAGTTTAGAAGTAAAGAAAGGCTTTCCATTGGAACATTCTTATTTGTAATAATAAAACAAGTTTTGTATGAAACTTTACTGTCAAGGTGTCGGGTTTTTATTTCTAACTAAAACTCAACAAACTTATTGGACAAATATTCACAACCTGCCTGGACCGCTTTATGAAAACTCAGCTGTACAGGGAAATTAGAGCAAAACAGAAGTGCAACTGCTCAAAAACAGTGGGGAGAGAAATAAAAAAAGATGGACTTATTTCTTATTCAGCATTCTCAGCATTAAGCTTCCTCATAAAAAATCTCCCTGTCTACGAATGCAAAAGGAACACAGGTAACATACAGTCTGGAGAAAGTACTCTTAGAACAATATGTTGAATCACTGTCTATAATTTATATCCTTCACTGAATCAGCACAAAAAAAGGTTATCTGAGCAATTTGAGAATTAATTCCAGAAGATTAAACAAAGTTGTTTCTGTACAAAAGTGTAAACAAAATTTTGAACGGATCTACATTCTTGTGTCACTGCTTCCCAGGGATTCTCAGGCTACTTTGTATACTAGGCTGAACTTCTCCATTCTTTTGTCAAAGAAATAAAAAAAAGGGAAAAAAGAAAAAAGTAAATGTAGATTGATATTTTCCCTTGCCGTCAAGTTCTGATAGCAGTTGCCATAGCTAGTGTATTTAGCAATCCAGATGTTTAGATAATACATTTCAAGACATTAAAGGTTATTATTATTCATGTGAAACTTGAGGGGGGGTTACTTTTGTTTTCTCATTCTAGGAGTTTTTTTATTTTATGAATTAGCATCATTTTATAATTATTTTTCTTAATGAGAGTGATTTCCTTTCTTTTCTTTGAAAAATAAAATTATCAAAATAACTAGCTGATTCTACAAGCTGGTTGCTGAAAAGTAAAGTGCTAAGACTCATAATAAAACCCTGAAATTCAATAGTAAAATTCCTACTCAAAAAATTCTTATGTGAATATGTCTTTGAAAGGAGTAAATACAATTTTCTCAGATGAATAAGATTTTCAAGTTATATTATTTTTGATCTCTGATTTATCCTTCTGGAAAGTTTTCATAATTTCATTTAAAATTATATCCTTTGATAAAATGCTTCAAAAGCTTATAGCAACATTTGCACATTCTACTTAATTCTCTGATTTATTCATAGCAATTTCTGTTGAGGTAAATTACATTTCAACTGAACCGCACAGGCTTAATCTTTAAAATCTTTAAGCTTTTTCAATAATGTTGTACTTAGACTGACATGAGAAAATTTTAGAACAGGGTGCCATAAGAAATTTCATTCCATATGAAGAAACAGTAAGACAATATGGATTTGTTCAGTGCTTTGCTTCTGAACAGCATTTATGTAAATATTTAATACTATGTTGCAAAACCAAAGTGAGATTGAAAGCTGCACTGTTATGGAAATTGCCATTAAATTTTCCATTTTCTTCACTGAGAAAGTCTTATTAAACAAAAATACATGGCACGTAAGGCAGATACCTTTATTTCTCCTCTTGTTTGAGTATGGCTATTCAAAGCTAAAGACCCACTCCCATTGTGCACTGAACATAAATGCTTATCAACAAGCCTGGAATACAAAACATATCTAGTGACAGAAAAGATGATGTCCACAGAATCTCAAATACCACTGTGCATTACTAACTAAAATGCGCTGAAATAGAGTCTAAGGATCTCAATTATGAAACCGAACCTTATTTTGCTGGTTGTTGCACAAGGAACAATAAAGCTTGACAGATTAATCCAGAAGCTTGACAAACACAGACTTTTTAAGTGAATGTTCACATTGTGGTGGTCTCCTAAGCATCCTACTTGCAGCTTCATCATAAGGGAACATCAGAGGTAGTGTGACAACATAGTAGAGCAGACCTATATTTTGGGAGACAATCTACCAAGACATCCAGTTGCTAACAGATTTATTTTTATGCTGCTCTAAGTTATATCAAAGAGCATTTTTCCAATGTCAATGTGTAGCATAAGAACTGAGAAGAATATACTTAGCTTTGAATCACCTTCTTTCCTTGCCCCTTTGTTGTACCAAGTGCCGGCAAGCTGTTTATTTGAACCCAAAGCCCTTTGGACAGTCTCAGCTCAACAAACAGATATGATATATGGCTACTCACACTCCTCCTCATCTGTTGCTATGGCATTTTGCCTGCTCACAAGGTGATTGGACAATTTTGCTATGAAAGTCTGCACCAGAGATCAAAAGCTCTCCCGTGGCACAGTGCTGCCTCTGCCATCTGTTTTGCATGACGTTTGACAGGTCCAGGGAAGAATGGATGAGAAGGCAATACCACGTCATGTTTTTACCTATTTTTCCTCACTAGCTGGCATTTTGTCCCACCTTTCTTCCACCTGCTACTTGGAAAAATGTGGAGAAAAAACATACTTTGAAACAGAAAAGAAAAAACAATCCCCTTCCTTCAGGTTACACTTCAGTCTGTAACTGAAGAAACTCATAGTAGTTGCTAAACAGATACTAATAGATCATTATACATATAACAACTGCAAGCACCCTTTCGGAAGCAATAAAAAAACCTACCAAAAATCTTAGAGTTCCCAACAATATATGGTGAACTGTGCTCTGGTACCCTGTTGCTAATACATACTAAATAATGTTAAGCAGTTGTGCAGAAAAAAAATCTTTTAGAACAGAAAGCAATATGAAATCTTTCTGAAAGAAAAGTATTGGGGAAAAAGTGGAAAAGATTCAGCAGCAGCTTCTTATAATCAGATTTTCTGGGAGACAGAGTTGCAACATTCTTTAAAAGAATTTTTAAAAGGACTGAATGAATGGCAGCAGATTAAATTAAATTAAATGAGAATTTACTGAGAATGTGTCAGTCAACTCTAACTTCAGGCATTTGAGCAGTTGTAAAAGGTTTGCTTCTTATCTATTACTGGAGAAAGACAGGAGGAAGGAAGAAGATACTACCTTTCGTTAAAAGATGGAAACTGGGTTGGCTAAATTGCAACAAGTTTTGCAACATTCTAATTTCTGTTTCTTACTGGGTATGACAAAGATCCACAAATTTCTTCCCCTGTCTCACAGCTCTTTTAAGATAGCTCTTCTGCTATATTAAAGACAAAATAAGTATGAGCATCTGAATAAGATCTCATTTGCCTTTATATAAGAACATTACAAAGACCTCCAATGCCGTTTTGAAGGCCTCTCAATAACAACCACTATTTCTGAGTATACTCTAAGCCACAACCCTGATGAAAATTTCCTATTTATCATCCCTGACCCTTTCAGATTCCCAAATGTTCATACTGTAGGAACTGAAACGAAGACAAATATTTTTCTCACCACAGGCAGTCACATCTTTCCACCTCCTTATGCGGGAGAGTTCTTCTGTTACCAAAGGATACGCCTGCAAATCAGACTATAGAGGCATTTCTTGGGTCCAGATGAACTGTTAGCGCAATGCAGCAGCTCCCGGCAATGTTCAAGAGAACAGCTATTATGATGAAGCTAATATAGCTAGTCCTCCGAAGAACAGCCTCATTTCTAAATTATTTACACATGTTAATTTTTTCTCCCCATGCTGTTATGCATTTGAATTGTTTTGCTCTCATTTATAGCAGTACACATTATGGCTGAGATTTTCAAAGCCACGAAACCCTTAGGTGGCTTTGAAGATCTAAACCTAATCTTTTAGTTTATGCTGATTTATAGTGGATTTGCAAAGGAAGATGCTTTTTCATTCCAGCAGGCAGCTTATGCAAATTAGTTTTCATTATCAGATGCCCATCCTTTAGTATTGTCATTAATTAGCAGACTAGATATTGTGAAAAATATCTTTAGTGGGTAATGGGCAAAAATGAAGACAGGTTTTCTTTGCTATAAGAAGTTGCAGAAATTACATAATCAATACATTTACTGCAAAATATTTCTGGCAGTACAATGGCTTATTTTATATTCATATGATAATAAAGATAAACAAGACAGTTGATTAATATTTTTGCATTAAAAACTTGTAGTACATTTCATGTTAAACCAATGCCACAAAATGTTTGATAATATACATATTGAGAAATGCAAACAGTGACTCACGCTGTGAAAAGAGTTGTTACATGTTGTTTCTGAGCATTACAACATCAAAATCATGAGACTTTAAAGCAAAGGTCCCCCTTTTTATTTTTTTTAGCAGGTCCAGGAATGAACGGATGAGAAACCAGCTTGCAGTAAAAGTACAGGTGCTCAACAACACCTCAAAAGGCCTCCTTAGTTTGGGATTGTTGTGGGTAAAAATTTGCTTTCAGAATCAAATCTGGCAATGTCTTCTTGAGTGATTCACAAAAAGACACTGTTAGAAACCTCTGTCCAATCCACTGACTCCCAGTTCCAAAATAACATTTTATGGCCTCCTCCAAGTGCCTTATCCACTTTTCAATTCTTCTATTATTCACCACCTTAAATAAATAGTACTCTCCTATACTTTAACACTATATCAGGTATGGTACTATATAAAAAAATGGCTAAATAAGGTCTCCTATATTGCTATCATAAAAACCCAATTACCCTATTATCGTTCTTCTAAAGGGATCATTAAAAGGGAACATTGAATTAGTCTGACATAATCTACACTGGGATCAAATGTATCTTTTTTTTTCCCCTCTCTCTTTTACTTTAGGTTTAGCCATCACGTCCATCAAAATATAACTTTTTGTAGTACTGAAGTCATGGAGACGGAGCATTCTCATTCAACTCTATTTTGTTTTCATGTTGGGCCCGTGTTTCTTTTTTCCAGTCATTAAATTTGCATTGACAGATTCATTAAAAATTATGTTTTGTGGATTTATGATTTCACGAGCTGTTATTTTGCAGCAGAGATTATCCAGGCCTCCTGATTTCAGTGCAGAATATAAGCTAAATTTTGATTCCACTTTAGGTAGAAAAAGTTCTATTATTGTTCCCATGTGGTCCCTACTACTAGCCTCAAATCATGATCAGCATCCTTATCAAAAACTGACTGAAATATTTATGCAATATTTGGAACACACCTAAATTCTCATTAATCTCTAACCTAGCTTCAGTATATCCCTTCAGTTTACTTTTTTTGCTGAGTAACCTTTTGGTGTTTTCCCCAAATATTTTCACCTGCTTCTTGACATTTGGTTAAATAACAAAAATGGCTATTAATCACATAGCTCACAATTCCCACAATACAAAGAATAGAGCTGCAGCAAATATTTTAAACAGGTAAAAAGCTTAATCTTGTAACTTCAATTGCCATCCAATAGATTTGGTGATTCCAGCGAGGAAAGGCATATTTCTTTGCTTTGTCACAGTGTTCATTTACATTAAATATAGAAGAAAGGAAAACCTCATTATGGGCTGCAGCTGATGCAAGTCAGGTGTCAGGTGTCAGATTAGCAACATCTCTGCGCTTATACGCTATTAACTGATATCCATTGGTTGTTACTTGCTAGCTGGGATCTGAAGGATAACCCATACCTTAAATAAGGCAAGCTGCAAAGCAGCCTGCAGAAGTGCACATTCAATGCCATACCGCCCCTCCCCGCCTTAATCCTCCTGTTGGCCTGGGGAGACCATAGGCCCTTCATCCTTTCTAAACAATTGCTTCTTCTATACCTATGTATTTGGTGACGAGTGGCGTCCCGCAGGGGCCCGTATCGGGACCGGTACTGTTTAATGTCTTCATCTATGACATAGACGGTGGGATCAAGCACACCCTCAGCAAGTTTGCAGATGACACCAAGCTGAGTGG
>NW_008824403.1:171835-195734 GCF_000699105.1 Pygoscelis adeliae | reverse complement strand
GGGGGAATGGCTTTAAACTAAAGGGGGGTAGGTATAGACTAGATCTAAGGAAGAAATTTTTTACATTGAGGGTGGTGACGCACTGGCACAGGTTGCCCAGAGAGGTGGTGGATGCCCCATCCCTGGAAACCTTCCAGGTCAGGTTGGACGGAGCTCTGAGCAACCTGATCTAGTTGAAGATGTCCCTGCCCACGGCAGGGGGGTTGGACTAGATGACCTTTAGAGGTCTCTTCCAACCCAAACTGTTCTATGATTCTATCTACTCCAATCTATGGCGTGTCTCAGAGAGAATTGTTTCTGAAGTTTTCTGTTTCTACTGCTGACATAGATCATTTAAGCTTGTTCCAGTTAGTGACCCTCTCTATCTTTCCTCCTTTCTTTGAAGCTTCAAATCTTGCTACTTCAGCTCTGAACTGTTCTCACTTCATACTTTTCAGCAGTCAAGATTTTCCTGTAGTTGATTTTCACTGATAATCCAGAGTATGCATGGTATTTTAACTGTTTCATCTCAGATACCCGAAAGAGAAATTCAGAAGCTATCCCGGAATAAAGAAGTGGTATGAAAGTGAAAAGGAGATTTAGTGTATCATGAAACTTTCAATAGTTCAAGAGATAAAAGGAAAAAAAGAAGATGGGGAAACAACTGACTTCAGAAACAAATGAAGACACTAATGCCTACGGAAAATGTTAACGTAAAAAATCAGATAGTGTTAAGCCTTTTAGGTAATTGGACCTTGTGTTTTCATGCTGTAAATCTAAACTTGACTCCAATCCCAAGAAAATACAACACAGTTAAAGAAATATGCCAAGCTGATGATACAGTTTTAGTTGGTTATATCCACTATAAGTGTACACAATCTTGGAAAGTAGGAATCACTACCACTTCCACACAAGGTCTCAACACTTATGAAAATGGAAGGGAACAGCTCTTTTGTTAGAGAGCTCTTAGTAGGTGAATATCAAATTCAGTGGCAATATAATAACATAAATGGATATTTTATTAAAACATTTAGTAAAGATAAAAACAAGAAAGGCAGTGGTTAAGAGAAGAAAAAAGCAGAATGAACAGCAGTAAAATAATTAGGTCATGTAAATATCTTAACAGCTTCACTCTGTTAAAATGTCTCTGTAAATCAGACAGTATATCCTTATCGTATTGCATTATCCCTGACAGATGGATGTAAGCAGACATACAAAAACTAAGCCTAACTCTAAATGACAGTGCAAAATCGATAACATAGTCAATACAGCTTCAGGGTACATGAAATTATCTGAGTATATTAGTTAAATGTGAATCCACATATGGAAGTGTGTCTGGGAGACAGGGAGAAAATGAGTGTGAATAGTTTCACGCTGATATACATGCCTGCATAAAGCAGACAAATTGAGAATTAAGCTGAATTCTGAACAACCAAGAAGATGAAACACCACAGAGAAACAATTTACTTATGCCAACATCAGCTAGCACATACATGAGCAATTCGAAATAGCTATGAAAAGACACACCATTACCATTTCACTTTCCTGAGGCAAGTAATGTGATTTAGAAACGCTTAAACTTTTTCCATTAATCTTGCTGCAGAAAAAGAGAAAAAGTAAACATACTATTTTATAGTGTTTTGTAGTTATAGTTAAACTCAGGGAGATTACAACATTCACTTGCTTATGCTTTGTCCCTACACTTCTGAGTCACCACTCTCATTTTTGTACCAAGACTCAAATTTTCCCTTTCCCCTCCCTACTCACCGCCCTACTGACAGTAAAGGTTTTCCACCGCTTCAGCCACATGGGCTGACTCTCAATCATGTAACACTTCTTTACAGACTTCACTGATGTGGCAGTGACCGTAAAAAATGAACCACATACATGAATAGGTGTGGACGCGCCTTCAGCTGAACCCCCTCCGTCCCTGAGGAGGTGAGCCTCCAACTCTCATCATTCGCAGACATTTGGCCGTTGCCCCTCTTTTTCAAGGAAAAGGCAACAGGCCAGCTGAAAGGCTCTCAGGGTTGGGATCTAGCCCACTGGCTGGCAACAGGACGCACACTTGTAGGTTATATTTTGGATGAAAGCATTCTTCAACGCTCCCATTGGAACAGCGATACGTGAACATATTCCAGATTTCTTGGAGCAAAGAGCAGGAGCGTGGCTCTCCGTATTTCAGCAATTGAACCTTCAACTGGGAGAGCAAAATCCAGAGTTCTGGTCACTGAGCCAAGTCTAATTCTGTGTTTTACATTAAACTGCCACTGGCTCCTCTTATTCTGAAAAATTACACTGAAAGTAAGTCATATTCAGATGTCTGCATGGACTTTATATTTGCTGCAAAAGCCTGCTAAATGGTCTTGCTCGTGGCTATGGCTGTATCTCAGTTTTCAAGTGGTAACATTTACAGAAATTGATAAACATTCACCAATAAGAAGAGGCATCTACTACCCATCACAGTTTTTCCTGTGGGCCATAACAACAGTGCAGTAAGTCTGAATTCACTATCTTTTTTGTTTTTGTTTCTATTACTAAGACAGAGCATGCTAATTTGCTACACCAGAGGTGAAAAATCTGTTTGCAGGTGCCACAAACACTGCAGTGAAGTCAGGAGAGAGACTACAAGGTCTAAGGAGCGGCAGCAGAGGCAGGAGGCAGCAAGTAGAGGAGGAGGTGGATCAGCCCATTACAGACCTTTTAGTGCTAAACAAAATGCAACAATAGAAACTACTTCAGAGAAAAAATGCGAACTGTCAGAGATGATGCGCTGAATGAAGCAAAAACCTTTCTTGCTACCTATAAATTTGGCGATAACCACAATGAGGAAAAAAAAAGTGCTAGAGGCAATGCTTAAGTACTACCTGGCTCATTCATGAAACTGGATTCCTGTGACAGACACATTAAGAGATAAACTTTTTCTCCCTCCTGTTGCCTCCGCTTTGGACAGACTGATACAGACTAGCTTTAGGAAGTAAATGTGCAACTTAATTTTGATGAATCAATTACTCAGAGCTGCAATGTAGCAGAAAAGTTGGAACAAAACTCCCCTTCCCAGACAAAAACGTACACACCTAATGCTATTACATACTTCAGCAACACTTGAAACCCTGTGATTATTTAGAAAATCTTTAAAATCTGCACTGGAATTGATATTTTCATGAACCAATACAACCAACAAGTAAAAAATATTTGCGTATTTATAGTGCAGTTGGTGAACTATACTCCTGAAAAATGAAAAAGCCATTAAAGAACTGATATTTGCTGGTTGAGAAACTTACCTTTGTTCAAACAGTAGACCAGCGAAGTGGATGATCTAGCAATAAATAAATATAGAAGTCTCATCTACCTTAGATGAGCATTTGGCATTGATCTTAGAGAATATAAAAAGTGATTTCAGCTTTCTCCCTTCTCTGCTTTCTTCAGCACAAATTATTCCATTTTAAAGACTCCACCATGAAGGATAGTACAATGACATTTCCATGAGAAGGTAAATAACACTTTAATTAATTAAATGTTGTTGCACCTCACTTTTCTTGTCACAGGCACTAAAACAATAATCTGATAGGTTATATTTAAGTATAGCTAACAAAGAATTTTGCTAACTTATGGGAAAAGACAACATGTATACATTCAGGCAGAGGAAATTAAAAGATAATACAGAATAATACTCTAAAAAGAAGTACTATTGATGCCATCACTATATACTATTATGTCAAACCTGTCATTAGAGAAATCTCAGAGGCATACATGTTAAACAGATATTTGACCTACAGTTTTCAAAAAAACAGTTCTGTAAGAATTGCAAGTCCTAGTTCTTAGGAGACTAAAACAAAGCAATCCATAACACATCACAGAAATCTCATGAGGAAGGCCTACTAGTTCGTCTAACGCAGAAAATTTCCTGCTACTGTTTTACCGAGTGCTTTGTCCAGTTAATAAATAATTAATTGACTGGACTTCCAACTGAAAATTCCCTCCTACCAGCGTTTTTGGCCCTGCTTTTTAACTTGAAGTATTATCCTTTTTTATTTTTAAATCCTGACCACAGGTTGTGGTTGCATGCATATGGAGAAAAGCCTTCTGCTTTTTCATTCCTGATCTCACAGACTTGAGAAGAACATTGTGCACAAGTGTGTCCCCAGAACCACTTGCAGAGTGGGAGCTCAAATACCCATTTGCTTCATAATTTCTATGAGTGTGCGTGCATATCTTGTGTAGTCAGAAATACCTTTCTCTCAGCTACAAGAGAATCAGAAAAAAAACTTGAGTCAGAGACCACTGAACCCACTGCTTTCAACAGCATTGATCAGGCCTTGCCTTACATTTTTTTTCCTCCTGCCTTATAGAATAATGATTTATGACCACTTGCCCAGTGAACTTCTTAAAATATAACTGAAATACCTCACTCTCTGTACACCTAGTACAAACTACTTTAGGCACTGACAAATCTTTGCCTTTTTGTTTGTGTGGAGGGATAGAATACACATAAAATACTAATTCATGTTCAAGAATACATAGTACGTCTTGAAGAATAGAGGCATATGCAAAAGTGGTGCGTCAGCATTTTAAGCCAGTTTTGTAGAGAATCTGATACAACACCCATGAAATCTTTCTATTGTCTTCAACAAGCATTAGATAAGTGATTTGGAGTCTGTGTATGCAGACTGCCATAGCTATTGTATCATGAGGAGGAACATCTGAGTCCTAATGTAAAATAACATTAGCATTGAAAAGGAGTGAAAAGCACACATAAAGAGCTCCATAAATTTGTTATAAAACCCATTACTAAATGTTATTTAGCATTTGCTCCTGAGGCTTAGTATTACACTAAATTAATAGCGTTACGGTTTCTATTCAACAGTGTCGTGGTTTAACCTCAGTCGGCAACTGAGCACCACACAGCCTCTCGCTCACTCCCCCCGCCTCTCGGTGGGATGGGGGAGAGAATTGGAAGAGTAGAAGTGAGAAAAACTCATGGGTTGAGATAAAAACAGTTTAATAATTGAAATAAAATAAAATAAAATAATAATAATAATAATAATAATAATATACAAAGCAAGTGATGCACAATGCAATTGCTCACCACCTGCTGACCGATGCCCAGCCAGTCCCCAAGCAGTGGCCCCCCTGGCCAGCTTTCCCCAGTTTATATACCGAGTATGATGTCCCATGGTATGGAATGTCCCTTTGGCCAGTTTGGCGGTGCCCCCTCCCAGCTTCTTCGGCACCCCCAGCCTTCTCAGTCGGCAGAGCATGGGAAGCTGAAAAGTCCTTGACTAGTGCAAGCACTACCTAGCAACAACTAAAACATGGGTGTGTTATCAACATTGTTCTCACCCTAAATCCAAAACACAGCACTGTACCAGCTACGAGGAAGGAAATTAACTCTATCCCTGCCAAAACCAAGACAAAGAGATTCCCTTAAAGTATTACACAAAAGATTAAAACCCACACTATAATAACAATGGGAATCACATTTAATCACATGAAGAACAAGAATCTGTCTTTAATGTCTTTATTTTGTACCTTAAGACCCTACATTATAACCCAAAGCATAGTCTGAACACCTTGTTATTTCTCAGGTTAGCATCAACATATATGGACAGCTGCATGGATGTGTAAATATAACAATTTGAGAATACTAAACGTGTAAATATTAAGATAGGTCTGACACAGCATAAAAGTCCATGATATACAATACTCTAACCCGTTAAAGACAACTTGATTAACCATTGACTTCAGTCGTGCAGCACTGTGCACTTGAGGATAATCCAGGAAACTTTCAAGAAAGGGGTCGCCCATGTAAGGGGGAAAAAGATTTTCTGTATCGATTTAGTGTCCCTTGCTGGTGCTGTGAATGGGTTATGTGCACGACTACAGAACTTGCAAAGCTCCTAGAGCATTTGGAGGCATAAGGAAAGGAGAAGACAACAACATCCAGGAATTAGACTCTGAAACATTCAGGCAGTCTCAGTGAAGAGATGTCACTACTCCTCAATTCCAATTCAGTGATGCAGATGCTGCTTCGGGGGAACTTCCCAAATACACTTGCCAGAAGTGTGAGAGACTCACAGGAAAGCCTCCTCATTCAGCCCGTCTCCCACTGTCTTGCTGCATGCCAGGGATATGCCAGCAGACTCTTCTCGCTATAATGCATTCCTTCCAATGCAGATCCCCTGCTGCATTTCCAGCTCCAAAGCTACATTAACTTAATAAAGAAATACCCCCTGCTCTCCTCAGCATCAGTATCAGGGTGCAGGTCTATCAGTCACTGCTCCCTCCAGACTAAAACGTCAATGGTTTGCAAACTTCACCAGAATTACTGCAAATGCCTTACAAGTAGCTAAAGAGATAAGTATTTGATCTAGAAAGAGCTGAAAAAAAAGGCATTGAGATAGGAATGTTACAATACATTGTAACAAAACAATTAATAGTTTTAGAGAGATTTTGTACAGAAATGAAATAAAAATCTCATATCAATATATTTGCTCCAAGAGTAATTTAAATAGCTACCTGGGAGCTAGGATTCCATTGCCAGGCAAAACCATCATCAGGAACGCTGCTGTCACTAAAGGTGATTGCAACCTAGGGACAAATGTATCCTTATACACTTATTTTCTCCCTCTGGTATTTCAATCAAATGCAAACCTTTCCAATAACACTGCCCTTTGATGATTTCCTGCGATTAGACTGTATTCTTATCAAGATCTTCAATCAGGGATTGTGCCACAGAGCTTGGGAAGTGCTGACATTCCTATGGCACAAATAAGTAAAATCTGATCAGACCTACAGGGATCAAAGGGACACTTCAGGTACTGTTTAAAATGTAAGCAAAGTATCTACCCCTCTGGAAAAAAAGACTGAAGTGCTTCCACAGTTCCAAGCATAATTCATGTGCATAAATTTTATTTCAGACTAATGCGTACACTGACACTGAAAATCACAACCTGCTTTCCTGGACATATATTGGTTGTGATTCCTTGATACACTATCTGCTTTTCATGAGCACAGGCGTAATAGTAATCAAATGACTCTGAGCTTCACACAAGTTTGGAACGAGCTACCTCCAGCTGCAGTTTTGGAGGATCCCATGACAGCTACTCTCCATTCTGCCGGCGCCCCCCTTCAACCTCTCCCTCTGTCTGCATCCAACACGTGGGAACTTTACACTTCATCTTGAAAGTACTTTCAGGTTTTGCCACTTTCAGCTGAGTAAGATCTTCCTTTTATACCATGCACCATGCTTCGCTGAATGAGATTCACTTTTTAATGTCACTTAAAAAGTATTTCAGTCTTTTTAATTCTGACTATACAGATTCATATCCTCCAGGTATAGACACAATGGTGATCCTTAATAAACGCGTGACATCTTCCACTAGTAGAAGTTACACAAATTGAGTTAAGGTGACTTTGGGTTAAGCTCTGGGTAATACTGAATGCCCAGTTCCTACTGAGTTGAAATCTCATATGATCTGGCCCATTATATACATACAAAATTTAATTTTATTCCAATTTAATTTTAAACTAGTTGCCAGAGTAATGAAGTTTTTTCTGCAAAGTCATTCAATCAATTCAAATTCTGCTCACCCCCAAGTAGACATCCACAATCACATCTGGGAAAATGAAATTCCTTTTTCTGACAGTTCTGATGCTTTCATTTTGCTCATTGATGGGGTTATTCTGGCTATAGTGTCATGCTGTGGCTTACATTCATCTCCTCTGGAAAATTTTAATTGTAGTTTTCTCACCTTATTTAGGAAAGAGCTGTTAAACATGCATGTTATTTAACCTTAATAACAATAAAAACATTGGGAGTACCTGAAGTCATATTTCAGTCTCTAAAAAGCCAAAAAGAAGGTAACATTTTGTATGATGGAACAGGCTAGCCGATGTCAGGCGATCCGAGAGTAAATAAAAAACAACAACCCTGAGGTTATCACTAACCTTCAGATCTCCTTCTTATTTAGAGATATATCTGATTTTAGGGGGAGGGGAAAGTAATTTAGGTCTCCAGAGACCTACATTTAATTAGATTTTAATCCATTTCTATACCCAGTGCCTCAGAGGGTGATTTCATCTTTAAATACATCTAATTGGATGTGTTTTAATTGAGAAAGCCTACAACATGCATAATAGAACTACCAGGAGTTAAAGTACAGTTTCATATTTTAATGTGTTTATATTTAATTTAAAATTCAGTAAACAGGGTTTCACTCTCTGCTGGAGTAAATTGGTGAAACCCAATTAACTTCAAAGGGACTGTTCACAGTGTGTAGCATATGTGAAAGTCTTGGATGATTAGAGTCTAAGGACACCTGCAAAGCGTCATTATAATGTCAATGAAAAGAAAATATTTCATACTCCTTCTGCAACACCTCTGAAAAGTTCAACTTGGTGGTGGGAGGGAAGGCAAAATTGCTTTGCTGTTCCTGCATTTGATTGAATTACAAGTCTTGAATTAAATTATTAATTCTGAATTAAATTATTAAATTCTGTTAAAAAATTATATATTTAAGCAGAGGAAATAAGCTGCATTTGATAAATTGCACCCCTCCATCCTGCTAACTCTGTATGAAAACATTTTAGAAGTACTGGTAGCACTAAATATTCCAAGCAAAACTAAGCTTCTGCAATACAATTTTTACCACCTGAAACTTTTTCTGCATTTAAGCAGTTCATTAAATAATGCATCAAACTTTCAAAAACTGTATGCACAGGAGTCCTGTCAATGTCACTCCATGTCAAAAAAGGTTTGTAAGATGTGGGCCTAAATTTGTACTCGATTAATTACATAAATCAAGTAGACGTATTTTTGCTTCCTAACCACAGACTATTCTACCTTACTCATTAGATTAGAAACTTCCTTTGGAATAATTTGAAAGAACTGAAACACATTACTGAAAAGTTGTTAGTGTTGGTGATTTTGCAACTAAATTTTTATGAACGAATATAAAATATTTTAATTTAAGTTGTGCACATTGCAAATATCCATTCAAATCAAACCAATTTGAATTCAAATTAAAAATTACTCCTTAAAAAGATTATCAATAAATTGTTTTACCATTTTGCAATACAAGTCTAACAGTTGAAATGTCTCAAACTACATTCTCTGTCAACTCCACTTTTCAGCATTTACATTGGGCTATAATCTTTTTACAGAAATATCATTTTGTACCGAGAAATATAGACCCGATATGAGGATGTTAACTGGGTACAGATGTTTGCTTCTGAGTGCAGACGTGTGTGCCCTTCTGCTGCAACAAAACCAGAAGTTATGTCCAAAAATGGGATTACTCATCTGCACACCTACCTCCTTTTTCATTGTGAGCATCATTAAAGAATTTATTTTGAGTACAGATTTTTTTATACACTCTAGAAATAAATATCTCCTGCCATCGGATTAAAGTAACTACCAATCAGCATGTTGGCACTGGAGATTTGGATAAAAAACAATCAAACAAAAACCAGGAAGCCTTTCCTCCTAAACCATTCACTAATTTGTGACTTTCCAACATGCCTCTCTTCATTTTCTCTCTCTCTCATGCAGCCTTTCTAATTTTACTGTGTTTTAACTGGAAAAGGATAAGAACCAAGTTAACAGCTGTTCTCTGTACATGTATCAGTATTCTCTTTCACTGAGGCAAATAAGATGTCTAAAAAAATAAAAACTAAAGTATGATAAATACTAAAACACCATTTCTTGTATATATTAACATTTCCTGATAATAAAATTATCTTCTCTTGGATTTAAAGCAGTTTTCTAAATGGAAACAGAACAGCTGCTTTTCTACCAGGGACATGTAAATCTTTTTATTTAATTTCCTGATTATATTTGTTTTTCTGATTATATGCTTTGATTTCTCATTCGTATGCTTAGTTATATAACCAAGTTTGGAATAAACTTTAATTCCGCAACCAATCTTTGCTGATGCCAATAAGCTTTGTAAAATTAACTTTTATGTATAACTAGGAAGATCAATTATTGACAAATCTAAGATGCTTTATAATAACTTTCAGACAAGCCAAGACAGTGGACTACACATACAGTACAACACAGAAACATGGCAGAGATCCTTGAGCCAGCCTTTATGTCTACACAGCACATGCAGAGTTACATCCAAAAGGTAACATAGCTACTTTAGCATGGTTTTGCATATTTTATACGGTGTTCTTCTGCAGTACGTATAGAAAAGCTCAGGGAACATCTGAATGCTACAGAAAAGGTACTCAAAGTGTTTATGATTCCCTTTTATGCACAGGAAAACAATAAAAGCCTAATCTGAAAATAAGTAAAGCACAAAGGTATCACATAACGACCCTCTGCCAATGCACAGTAATTGCCCTACTTGTCCCACGGGGAAATTCTTTCCCAAAACTTGCAGGATTAGGATCCATCTGCTGCTCTGTCAATTCAAAGCATCTAGCCAAGCTCTGTGAGTCTAGCATGAGCGTACAGAAAGCAGTCTAACCATGACAGCTTTGGATATTAGTGCTAACTGGTTTACACACCAGAGAAAGAGTGCTGAGAACAACCACGCAAGCAACTTGAAAGAGTATCCCTGTACATTAGGAGAATGAGCTACTCAATTAGCAGCAAAAATTATAATGTCTTGTTCAGAAAATGTCTCCCCAAGAGAAAATTAGGCTAAGTGGAGCTACATAGATGCTTCTAGTCTCTGTATTATTATATTTAAAGCTAACACGGGTATTCTCAAATATACACCACAATCTGCAGCACAACATACCTTCAGCTGCTCTAAAGATGCTGTTTCATTAGAAATAGGCAGCTCCAATTCTTACAATTTGGCATGCTGGTTAACACAAAGGAACAGCAGAGGCAACCCTTACTCATTTTCCTGAAGGAGAATTATGCATTGCAAAAATATCTGTGTCAGGTAGGAAGAAATGCAGTTGTTATACACTAGCTCCGAGTTCACTTTAAACTCCAAAGTAATGGCATAAAGGTTGAGGAACTAACACATAAAGGACAAAAGAAGGAACAAGGACCAGTTACTGGCATCAACTTTGTGAAGAACTTTGTTAAACGTACGATCATAATCTTAACTGAACGAGAATAAGGATGAAAATTGCCCTGATAAGGCCAAGTGCAAGGTCCTGCACCTGGGTCGGGGCAACCCCCGGTATCAATACAGGCTGGGGGATGAAGAAAGCAGCGTGGCCAGCAGGTCAAGGGAGGGGATTCTGCCCCTCTACTCTGCTCTGGCGAGACCCCACCTGGAGTACTGCCTCCAGCTCTGGAGACCTCAGCATAAGAAAGACACGGACCTGTTGGAGCGGGTCCAGAGGAGGGTCACAAAAATGATCAGGGGGATGGAACACCTCTCCTGTGAAGAAAGGCTGAGAGAGTTGGGGTTGTTCAGCCTAGAGAAGACAAGGCTTCGGGGAGACCTTCTTGCAGCCTATCAGTACTTCAAGGAGGCTTATAAAAAAGATGGCGGTGAACTTTTTAGCAGGGCCTGTTGTGACAGGGCAAGGGGGAATGGCTTTAAACTAAAGGGGGGTAGATTCAGATTAGATATAAGGAAGAAATTTTTTATGCTGAGGGTGGTGAAGCACTGGCCCAGGTTGCCCAGAGAGGTGGTGGATGCCCCATCCCTGGAAACCTTCCAGGTCAGGTTGGACAGGGCTCTGAGCAACCTGATCTAGTTGAAGATGTCCCTGCCCACGTCAGGGGGGTTGGACTAGACGACCTTTAGAGGTCCCTCCCAACCCAAACTCTTCTATGATTCTATGATCTACAGCTCATCTAAGTACAATAACAAAAATGAAATGGGAAAAATCAGAAGGAAGATCTAAAAAAGTCGCACAAACTGCAATAGTAGTAAAATTCAAATGGTGGATTCTGTTAGAATGGATGTATTTTTCCATCTATAAATATTCCAGAAACTTTGCAAGGAAACAGAAGAATTTAAATAACTTGTCAGTTTTAGGAAGTTAAACAGAGAACAGCTGATTATCTCCAGTTATCCTTTTGCTTCTACACACACTTTTATGCCGTATTTTATGACATATTTATGACTTTATGACATAATGTAAAAATGGATGTGAGTCTATAGTATGTAACACATGGGAGTAGAATCTCTTCACATTCTTAGTGCACTGCGCAGACACAAGATGACTCACACAGGCACAAATATTCTAGACTTGTGCCCAGTGATGCTACATCTTCCTGCTGGAAATATCTAATAAAAGTTTGAGATAGTCAGAGTAAATCTGGCCAAGTGGTATGACATGGAAGCATACCATTGCCACATTTTTAAATAGTGGCAGTTGTGAATATTTTTCATGACACTTTTCTTCTGCTAAGTATCCTTTAATTCTCTGATTGGATTTGCTAGATTTCTGTGAATATCACTGAATAAATCAGAACACCAGACTGCATTCTCTGAAATTCTGCCACAAAATTAATGATAATCAATAACGAGTAGCAGATACTGCTTTGTAGTAAAATAGACAGATGGTCAGTTAATCTTAGACCTTGGCAAAAACCAAAAGGGAATATTACTAAATAATAAAATAAATGAACACATCAAATCCAGTCTGTCTTAGTTTAGATATGAAAATTAAACTCTATTCATGTTATTCTTGTCCAAATATCATGAGTATATTACACCAAATAAAATTTCCCAGGGAAGAATTCTCTCAAGCAGAATTAAACTGTTCATTTTGCTCCCGTAATTGCCAAGTAGGATTGATAAAAATATTGAAAACAGGGAGATATTTTAAAGGGAGTTCTCTTTTAAAATTTAAGTGTTCCCTAAAAATTTACTGACATGCTATAAACTATAAAACTAGACTTAATTTCATTTCCAAGAAGGTTTGAGAGAAAAAGGATCTGTGATATCAAATATACAATATTTGTAAAAACTGAAAACAATGTAGTGATTTCATACTTTTGTTTACAAGAAATGAGTTTTCAATTAATGGAAATGTTGATTAAAAATATTGAAAAATATAAAAATGGAAAAAATTTGTTGCAAATACTCTGAAATTGAAGTGTGACCTTCCAGATTGTTTCTGTCTCTGCTCTCTGCTGTAAAATTGCAGATACCTATGTAAGCATGCAACATGCTACTTCATATGAGGTTTTTATGGGATTAGGCTCTCAGATTTTTATTTTTTTTTAACTAACAATTCTATTTGTGATTTTTTTTTCTTACTCAAAGTTGTTGAAATAATAAAAGCCCACATTGTGAATGCACCTGTGTCAATACAATGTAGAAAATGCCTTTATGAGAGTATGATTTCCTCCTTTGTATGCCAGGAGTAACGATTCTGAAATAAAGTTTATTTAAAAAGGACTACACACCTGTACTTCAGATGTTATGTCCCTATTTGTAGCAGTTACAAACACATACATAAGAATCTAGAAAGATAAATACATAAAACAATACAAAAGCTAAATGCAATCTCTACTTCTTCTAGTCCTTTCATTCCCATCCTTTGATAATACCTCTGCTTAATAATAACAACTACCAAAAAGCAGTGAAGAGTGAAGTTAAACTACATCCAACATACACATTTTCTTCACTAAGCAAAGTTCATAAAGACTCATAACAGATTAAATGCTTCTTGGATAAAAAGGTTGTGACACGCATCTACCATCTATCATTCTGCACAGCAAAGGAAAATGGTTATTCCTTTGTCTCTGTGGAGATTTTAGTACTAACACCAACAACAAATACTTCCAATGCTTGTGTTCAAAGCCAGAAATAAGATGATAAAACTATAATTTCAATACTTTTAACAGTCCCAAATAAGCAAAAATAAAAGGAGGAAAACTGATGCAATGGCATGAACAAAGAAGCAATCTCTTAGGGTTAATCAGAGAGAAGGAAATATTTGACATTATATTTTGCAGAAAGCTTTTCAGGAAAATCAGTCTTACAGAAACTGGGACAGCTGAATACACAGTCGGGTAGATAAATGGAGATAACCACAAAGAAATGAATGGCGCGTGCACACACACACACACAAAAAGCACAAAGCAACAAAACCCACAAAAAACCCCCGTAGGAGGCCCTGTACAAAGTTGTTGAGGACAAAAAAAGCTGTAGCCTACCAACAGCATAGGAAAATGTCAAGAGGAAAAGTTATACATCAGTCAAGCATTTGTGGGACAATAGGTTGTTTTTAAAATGGGAATTATTCCCAAAGCATAGGGATCATCCCACCTATCAACCAGGAAGAAACCTGACATCAGGAAGAAACAAGACTTAACATAACAGACAATTCCATATTAACAACTAGAATTTCACATTTGCATATCAAGTATTATGCTTGGTATCTTTGGAATAGAGAGTTGAGGTTGAAAACTCTTGTAAGAAATAAAGAAACACCCTTGAACATTAATGGAAAAGAAAATTATGAATTGCATTGGTTAACTCAAGTGTTAATGAGACCAGAAGTAATGGAAAAACCCTCCTATGATTATTGAAATATGCTGGAGAAATTCTATTGCCAGATGGTATAGGTTATTGCTTAGGAAGCTAGACAAAAAAGGGAAAATAAAATCCTGGCCAATATTTTTCAACACCATATATGAGAAGCTTGGTCAGGATAATAGAAGAAATCTGCCTTCCACAAGGATTTTGTTAGAAATGCCGCTTCTTTCAAATTAGGCAACAGAGTGATGTGAAAGAAAAGTGAAAGGGGAAAGAACAATTATTATAAAACGTGTGCAGAACTTACATCTTTGCACTCACTGGTGAGGCAGCTAGATTCTTAATTAGAATTCAATCATCACTATTTTCCATCTACTGTTGGGACATCTGTATTACAGGTAGATTCACAGGAGGAAAAAAAAACCAAAAGCCAAACCCAAGAACACACGTTGTTCAAAGTTGGTGGTACAGTACGTTCTTCCTAGCTCAAAAGTATAAATCCATGATGCATTCCTAATCTGTCAACAGCTCATGAGATTTAAGCCAGCATCTGATTTGAACCAGTACCAGACCCCTCTGGAACCCAAGCAACTAGAGTGAGGATTCAGTCCCGGGGTTTGCTGTGGACCATCTTTTGACTGGTGGAAAAACCACCTAACCACATTTGAAACACCCTCTCCTCTGTTTCCGATCCACATTGGATCTTGACGCTGCAAATGCAGCAGACTGCTAGAACGTGGCTAAAACCATGCAGCATCAGTAACAAAACTAATTCTTGAAATTTTGATTGCTGTGACTGGAAAAGGCCAGGCAACTGCTAGGGAATGCTCTCACTTCTGTCCAGTCAGTCTGACCATCCGTTTTTAGGAAGAACAGCACATGGCACAGCTGTTCCAACAATTTAAACCAAGAAGAGAAAATTAAGTAAGAACTAAGCATGAAAGCAAACAAATTCAACTCAGTGCTTTCATAGGCAGCTAAGCAGACGTTCCCAGTTTTGAAAAGTTTGCCTAGAATAACAAAGAGGAAATCTGTAAAAGGTGAAGGGACATGAATACGCTGGTTTGTCCTTCCATTTTTCAACATCTTCAGAAAACTACCTGCTGATCAGCCCTGTAATACACAACTACTAGGAATGAAATAAAAACCAGGAAACAAATCTCATCAGTTATTGTCATGTTATTATTTTATGGGCTGGGTTTTTCTCTGTTTTAATATGGGAAAGGTTATTATATCGCTAGGACAGTGTGAAAATTTCCAGCGCCTAGGGCTTTGCTGTTAAAAATCAAATAATTTTTTTTCCGGAAGTTTGCCTGACAATGTCATTCAAAAGACACAGCTAGCATCATAGCTCTACATGTAAACATAACAGCCAGACTCTCATTGCTTGTGCTTTTCTTGTTGTTTTGTTTCATTTCTACTTCTTTTACTATGTATTGTACCAGGAAAATCAACCAGTTATCCCTATCAGTATGAATATACCACGAGGCTCAAAAAAACCAACACAAAACAAAACAGCAAAAACCCGCCCTTGGAACAAAGGAAACAACAATGTCCAAACCACATAAGTAGATGGGTTAGATGGGCTTCATCTCACCCAGTTGTCTTAAAGCAAGAAAACCATAATTGTAAACAAAGACATTGAAAATAAAAAAAAAAAGTCGCCCCATCAACTGGGATGGGTGGGAATGAAAATTTGCCCATTTAAGTGTTACACATAGAAAGCTTAATCAAAGGGTCAAGGCGCATCTTCACAGGGGAGCCTGATCCAGGGCCATCATACTGTAAGTTGGGGTCCAAATCAACTATAACAGCATCCAACTCCTCCTGAAATGGTAGCAATAATGACAAAATGGAAAGTTAGCTTTTTAGAGATGAAACCTTCTATTCAAAAGCTCCTCTCCCACGTATTCAAAATGATAACTATTAATTTTGCAACAGGCTTGCAAGTACACCAGTAGAGCTACAGAAGACAATGTTGAATAAATGTCCCTTTGGGTCAAAATAGGTGTGAAAAAATGTCATTATTGGAGACTACATAAACCTAACCTTCCAGTAGAGTGAGCTGACTGCCAAGCTTCTGGGAACAGCATGGAAGACATAGAAGCATCCTTCAATTCATTAATGCTGGCTAAAAAAGAAAGGAGAGTTAAGCCAATGTTGACTTCTTCTGATCATTCCAGCCTTTAGATATACAGTGGTGTTCTGGGAATAAAATGCATAATTCAAAAATATAGGTGATTTGCCATCTTCTTGGTTCTCTGCTGTGCTGGAAAATTTTTCCCTTAAGCTAGTTAAAGTATCAGTTAGATTGACAATGTCAGAAGTTCTGACATTGCGTTCCACTGACGTATATTTCATTGTCATACACAGACCATCAAAGCTAAGGCTTTGGTGATCTTTTGCAATACCTAGCAGAAGTTATAAAGACCTAACCCAAAGACTAAAATGTAAGGTTGTAACTGAAATAACACATGAATCCAAAAAGCTGTCAAGAAAATTAAGAGCATCATGTCAGCACTGAATACGATTTCTCAGCTACCTAGGAAGCAAAATAAATTGCATTAATCGTGTTAAATTTATTGCAATGCTGACACTTAAAAATTGACACAGAGTACGCGTAGTCATTATCAAGTTCTACAATTCCTTAACATATTTATGTTTCATTACAAATAAACCTCATGAATTGGTATGTATGTCTAATGAGAAATTTGATCCTGTTTAAAAATCAAATTGAATTTAACTAAAATGCACTTTATTTCTGTGTCATTCTCACAGTTAGGAAAAAATACGATTATAGAAGTTTGTCCCTTTTGAGCAGGGTTTGAATCAGGACTGCAATGGGTAAAGTGATCTTGTCTTTGTCTCAGATGAGTCTGAATTTGAAACCAGGAGAAAATCAGCTGGCCAAATAAGAAACTCAAGAGCAGAGGAAGGAAGAGTATCTTACAAAACCTTGATCTAGAAAGACCTGTCAATCCTGACTTTAAACATGGAAGCAGAACATCTGACTATGAAAAAATTCTGAATTTGAGTTAATTCTACAGCTATCTGAATATTCAGAGAATGAACTCCTCAGCAGGCAGTAAACTAGTGTGACCCAACTTCCTTCCGGTGCTGATGGAAGAAGAACGGAGCTATCCAGAAGGGAGAGAGGATATAAGTGACCAACAGTCACTTGAGGAGAGTAGCTTTTGTAACAGCACAATAGGAATAGCATTTTGGAGACACACTGAGAGCAGGGAGAAGGCTGGAACATCTAGTTCTCAGTAGTCGAGATGTTGTCACTTGGATAACTGTCCAGTCATACTCACCAGGAGCTTTGTGTGTTGGTTTTCTGAGTTTGAGGAAAAACATATGCTGGCAAAGAGGGTACTGGAGGTCAGTTTTCTACCTGAACCAATTCACATAAAAAAATTTATAATCTCTGTCCTTTCCTTTCCTGCTATTAATGAAAACAGAACACTGACAGGCTTTAAGTTGCTGAAATTCTTTAACTGTGCAAAATTCTTCCCCTCTTCCTACAAAAGATATTTAAAATTCAACCAGTGGCTGCTATAGTAGTGTGTTTATCATACAATGTTGCCATTCAGCCAGATTTGCATATCAAGCAAAAGAGGTGGAGTAGTTTAATCAGTTGTTCTGGCATGCAAGAGATTAATATTAATTACAGTCTTCCAAGTACCATTTAGCTTCTTAGCCTTCCTGGTGCTGATTACTTTGTAGCACTTTTGTGCAGGGAGCTTGTTTTACATTTATTTACAGTACATGAAACCCTGGAAACATGTCTTGTGTGTTTTGAATCACAAGCCAAATGATATATGGGATGCATAAAACATAAAGTTGGAATCTATTTACTGCTAAAATATGCCGGTTAATATAGTCTCAGTATAAGCATATCTTATTTAAAGCCTCTGCACAGAACAACGTGCAAGTCTAGAATTAACAAGCAGGTAATTAAAGTGCCAAAGTATATCCATCTAAGAGACAGAAGACTAAATATCTTAAATTAACACAAGATTTATAAGCACTTCTTTGTCATTACCCTTTCAAAGCCTGAAGACACAAGGTAATGTCTGAATCTGCAAATTAGGTAGAGTATACCCATCTCTCTTCCAAAGTGACTATTCTATCAGGGACGGGAAAAAAAATAATCAGACAAAAACAGTACTTTCAGCTCCTCCAAAACCAGTACACAAACAGTGTCCTGTCTGTTTAAACAGACACAGCAATATAATACTAATTCAGAGTGGATTCATTTCAAAGCAGTGGCATTTCTACTTTTCCTTTTCTAGGGAGTCAGAAACCATAACAATTAGCATGACAAAAGAAAAATGAAGAGCTATTCTCAGATGCTGATCTATAGTGTATTCTGTCATCAGCCAACCAGCAAAAAAAAATGACTCTCCACCTACATTTGGACTCGTACAGAAGCGCTTACATTCTGATTGCAAAACTGAAATAATCTACATGCCTTAGCAACTGGAAGTGAGTCGCTGTTAGAACGTTAGAGGAAAATAGTCATATAGAACAAGCTACAGCTTTCAGGTTTAAAGGTTTTAGGGAACATATATGAGATTTTGTTCTCTCTGAAAAAATCAAGCAAATAAAGATCGCATCAAGAATAATTTAATCCAGATCAAGAAAAACATTGTGAGTTTGTGATCATGGAAAACATTTCTAAAGGAAAATAATATTTTTGGAAAGGGATAAGAAAATTAGATGCACTGGAAAAAATGCATGGGAGGATTAGGAGGGAAAGTGAATAAAATTAAGAAATCAAGTTCATTTTATTCTGAGAAGTATGGGCCACAAGAAGCATTCATAAGTCACAGCTGAAGGAAGGAGCTTGTCAGTATCATGCAAGTTTAGCCAATACAGAATTAAAATACCCAATCCCAGATAAGGAAGTCTAAGAAGTCATTTTAGGAGAACAGTTTCCGGCATTAGATTAAACAATCCAGAATATGCAGCAACAAATAAAATCAAATGAGAAAATGGTTCATGCCATAAATAAAAGACTAAAGAAGTTGCCCTTCATACAGCTGAAATGTCAGCAAGGAAAAAAAAAAAAAAAAAAATGAGAAAATTTTTCCTGCCATAAATAAAAGACTAAAGAAGTTGCCCTTCATACAGTTGAAATGTCAGGAGGGAAAAGAAAAAAAAATAAAAAGAAAAAACAGTATCATAAATGGGCACTATACAGCAAACCTAACATCTATCAACTGATGATATTGATGAGGTATACAAATATATATACTTTGTGAGACACTGCAGGATGCGGAACTGGTAGCTTGTGTAATCATGGGAAAAAATCTCTATTATAGAGCGAGTAAGAAGGCAGAGGAAGTATTACCAGGTATCATCATTTTAGTCTAGCAAAGAGAAGATTGAAGTGACACAGGATAAGGGTCTTCAAATATCCCTTCAGCAAAATAGAAGGGGAAAATGAGATCTCTACCACTGATAAGAAAAACAGCCACAAGGTTTAAGTTGCAGCAAGAAAGGTACAAGACAGACATCAGGAAAAGCCTTCTCAAAGTACACAGAGGTAAGTAATGGAATATATAGTTTACAAAGTTTGTAGAATTTCTTATGCTGAAGGTTTTTATGGATAGATTCAGCCATTACTGACAGACATTTGTAGGCACATTCAATGATGGACTGGAGCGGGAGTTCGTGTCACCTTAAAATCTCAGAGCTCTATTTCTGTCTACTTCCCCAATCATTAACATCAGAAGAAATAATTCTACTCTGCAAACTAAACAGATACTTCAAGTCAATAGTATCAAAATTTAAAAGTCTTACTATTTTTTATATATATAAAAGTATATATAAGCTTGTATATAAAAAAAAAATATATAAATACATATATATAAATACATACATATATATTTGGAACCTACATAGAAATAAGATGGACCCTAAGCAGTCTTATTATAGCTAATCCATGTCAACCTTGCTGGTTTCCCATAAGATGCCAGATAACTTTTCTAAACTAAAGGGTATATGCTGAGGTGCAGCATTGTTAAATTTTCTTTTTTTATTGAATTACAGCATAGACTTGTCACAGGAAATTCTCTTCTTTGCTGTTCATCAATCACCAGTATCAGGAGAATAAAATTTGATGAAATAATACATGAAACACCAAAAAACCCCCTTTCACCGACACTTGTGTGAATTTTCGCGTGCTCTTTTCTTCAACAATGCACATAGCAATGAAAACAAGAATACTCTTTTATAGCTCTATCACAATAGAATACCCATTTGATGCAGCGTATGAATCATTTAGACTGTTTAAAGCCATAAAAAATCCATTTGATTAAATTTCTTAATCAATATAAAATAAATAATGCAATTGCTAGCAACACCTAGCTCAATAATGTTTAAAATAGTCTGTAAGGGACTTCCATTGAGCACATGAACTGCAACTGTTCCATCAGTGTGAGTTATAGCTACAAGGACAGCACTAAATTCTCTAAGGCACATCTTAATTGTTTGATGTAAACAGAGCCCCAAATAGCTATCTTAAATGGGCATGCCAGCCTGGTATGTCTCCTCACCCAGAACGTCAGCTTTGCAGTCTGTATAATCCCACCCTTACTATGAGTTTCTCATCTCTGCATAGTGTTGCCTTTATAACTTTGGCAAAGTAGAAGGTGGCAGCTACGTCAACCTGCCCTCATAGAATCTACCTGTCTCATGGTTAACTGAGGAATCACAGATACACTTTGAACAGCAGATGAAAGTAGAAGGGGATGTTTCTGAAATGTAGGTTTCTGTCACTCTAATCACTGGCATTGAGGCTTAACAGTTGGCACAACGGAGGCTTGGAAAGACATTCTAGCCAAGCTAACTTCTTCCCTTCTAGCCAGTGGAAGGAAAACTCAAAAACATTAGGTCTACTTTTTGTCATCTTGCTTCAAATTCATTTTCATTTGTTGCACCTGTCTCTCCCAGAGGACAATCCATAGTGATTACGTATGTGTATCTACACCGGTCATATAGACAGAGTTTACAAAACAGCCATCCCCTACTCTACCAGCAAAGTCAGATTTGAGTTTTCAGTGTGCAATCATTGATGATTGGTGTTTATAGAATCAAGTTTTAATAAAACAATGTCTCAGATAACCCTTCCTCCTCTAAAACAAGCAATATAAATATTTGGAAAACTTGGTGGGTGTTCTGACTGCAGCAGAAGGTTGTGGGAAGAGAAAGACTGAGAGGGAAACTGGCAAAGATGATTAAATATAAGTTTCTGAAAGAAATAATGCCTAAAGGTTAGCTGCTGCAAGGATAAATTGCCCCTAGAGGGTCAGAAAATGAGCTATCACTTTTGCATAGCTTAATTTATAAAGAAACAAACTTCTGAGCCTAGAATTATTTATAGACAGTTAATACAAGAAATATGTCTAAACTGTTAATAATCATGAAAGAGAACAAGGAGATGTAATGGTCAGTTATCTATCAAGAGATAATGTGGGATGAAACGTATCTTTTGTTTAAATCAGCAGACTAACTGTCACACACTTGTTATATAAAGAGAATTTCAATGACTGGAATATTTATTCTCCTAGAATTGGTAAGATTATCATATTCATTACTGACGGTAGTATGTCATTTGTGGAAGTACAGTGCAGTATGTGCTAGAATAACGTCAACGAGATCTGTGAAAATTACCTGAAATGCACATTTTCAAAAGCTGTTAATAATAATAAGGCACTCTCCCAGTCAAAGTAATCCTGGAGGGAAAAAAAAAAAAAAGAATAACTGAAAGCAATATGCTGTGGAACAGGCATGATGCTTTTAAGTCTATAAAGTATACCTCAGTGAAAGGTATCTTTTGCTCTTCAACATGAAACAAACCTCCCAGAGGGAGGGAGGAGATGCAGTACACTTAGCAAGGCCAAGAACCTCTTACAGACCAAAACACTGCTAGCCCTATTTTGCTTCACACGGGAAACAAAGACCAAGGTATTAAGACACCTTCTCCAGAGTACTGCGCAGCCACAGAAGCAAGCCCTTGGCTTTTTCTCCCCAACATGTCCTAAGTGGAGTTGCAATTTCATAGCAAGATGATGTCTTTGTATGTGCATATATCATGTTGCACAGATGCCCATGGACAGAGTGTTTGTTAAAAAAAAAAAAAAAATTCATCAAGGCCTTGAGATAGGGTAACACTTACTGGGGGAATCAAGCCTCTCAAGCAGGATGGTCAGGTACTGTCTGGACAGTGACAGGAGTCACCATTGCAGGGCTCCAGCTGGACCAGGAGACACTCCCTGAACCTCCCAGCACTTCAGCTATTCTGGCCGTGTACAGTAATTTATCTGTCAGGGAGCGTGAGCTAAGAAGCTTACAAACAACTTTAGTTTCTACTAAACCCCTCAGAGCAGGCAATCAGTTACCACAGCTTTTCCTCCCTTCTCCTCTCTTCCCTCCCTCTCATGGAGGTTGAACTCCCATAAGAAATGAGGATAAATTTCCTCCAAGAAACCAGACGTTTCCTCTTCTTCTCTCCTGCTGACTGGCCGAGGCAGTCCTCAGAGGCTGAGATGGGTGAACGTAGCCAGAGATGGTGATTCTAGGCCAAGCATGTGAAAAATATTTAAAGCTTCTCACAGGAAAGTCGCATCAGGGCACTGGACAGGTACCAAGATAACATGTCCTTTTACAGCCTGTTCAGATGCAGGTCGGGACGCTAAGGTCCTGCCGGGCAGCAGTGGCACTGGAGCTACCTCTGTCAGACAGGTCAGTGGCAAACTTGGCGTAGGAACAAAATTTCTTCCTGAGGTGAGTCCTCAGCTTTTCACGTAGGCTTTGTCAGGGCGCAGGGCAGGCTGGCAGATCCCCGGGGCCGGGAGCAGCAGGGCATGCCCAGGGCATCAGGGCAGGGCCTTGCAGCCAGGGCTCTTCCCACCCCCGGCCAAGGGGCAGGGCAGGCCGGGGGGCACCCAGGGCAGCCGCGGCCCTCAGCACCTCCCTGAGACAGGCCGGGATGTTGCCTTGTGGGTAGGCCCGGCTCGCCGGGGCCCATGGCCAGGCAGGGCAGGGCTGTGGGGAGCTGGAGGCCAGGCTAGATGGCCTTGGGGGGGGGAGCTGCAATGGCGTCCGGGGCCATGGGCAGGGTGGGGGGAGGCGCGGGGGGGGCCGCACAGGGCCATTACGGCCCACTGCGGCCCTCAGGGCCCAGGCATCCAGAGCTGTACGCTGCCGGGCAGCAGGGGAACTCTGCTCAGCTACTGTTTCTTCTGAAGCCGTCCTATGAATAAATGGAAGGATTCAGCTCCTTAGTCTATTGCTTTTTCAAGCATTTAATTTCTCAAGATATTAAAAATAAAATAATGAGTAGCTGACAAGTTATTTTAGCATAATTCCCTAAGGTTACTACCATTTTGTCTGACAAAATTAAGGAATAGTGTAATCATTGCTGAAGGGAAAAAGTCAAATTGCAGAAAGCTGGTGGTAGGAAGTTAGTGCATGATAAAAATGTTAAACCTGAATTATTT
>NW_008824403.1:141550-171817 GCF_000699105.1 Pygoscelis adeliae | reverse complement strand
TTCCCCAATATTCGTGATGAATTTCAATACATAATGTGACAGCATCTGTTCATATGAAAATCTAAAGATTGAAAACATAATACAGTAACACAGATGTCACTGTAGATGACTTCACTGACTTTTAAGTAATAAAAGCATAGTCTTTTACTTTAATAGACTCTGGCATTATTATAATTCTGTCCTGGTTAACCACAAAATGTGAGTTATTACATATTTTAACCAGGTCAAGTGTGCTAGGATGAGGAGTTTAAAATACCCAGAAAGAACTTCAGTAGATTACACAAATCATATACAGGATTTGATAGGTCTGAACAGCAAAAATAATTATCAAGTCCTTTTAAAGGAATTGTGAATGCCAAGTGTGAAAGTAATAATTGTATTAGAGTCAAAGAATAGAAAAAAATTGAGGATTATTTTTTTGAGCTCTTTGAAGTAAATTGTCTTTTCACTTTGGAGGCAAGATGACTAGATTAAGACATAACACAGATAAGATACCTTGCCAAGGCAGGCAGTCTCCAACCAGTCATCCCTGCATAGCACACTCTTGCACTGCGTTAAGCAGCAGCTACAAATATACATGCTAAGGGAATCACAACCTTCAGCATATTAATGTGTTTTGCACGCTGCATTAGGAAGGCAAAAGTTCAACTCTCAGTCAGATCAAACACATTCTTGTTATTTACAGTTCCTGGTGTTACCACTTGCCACAGCAAACAGCCCTCTTCTAAGTAGCCCTCCCAGTGATTAGAAAATTGAAGTAACTTTTAATCTTGAATCCCACCACACCATGGCTTGCAGTAATGGCTTGCTGAGGTTAGCCTGCTGTGCTGCATCACAACCCAGCACAACCTCTGTCACCTCTGCCAAACCCTGCTGCAACAGAGTGCTGAGAAACACCCTCGTTAACTGATGCAGGAAGAAAGCAGAGAAAAAATATGTTTTGATACAGAACAAACCCATACAGCACATATCTTGTGCTTCTGGAAAGTTAACACCACCATGTTCTCAGACATGAGAGAATCCTTTTAGTATAAGTGTAATAAAGCTAAGCAATAAAGCAGGATTTGGCACTTCACTTTTCTGAATAACCTATGCTTTCTACTAAATCAACACAACTAGTGAATGTACAGGTTACCCAGCTAGATGATTAGGACCATTGAGGCTGGGCCCAGTAAACTCAGTGCTTTACTATAGTAAAAATCATTCCAATCAGATGAGGAACAGTGTTGACATAGGTGGTAGTTTGAGTAGCTTGGGTACTATTGCAAATTCTGGTTGTGCTGCAACGAAGTTGTCATCATGACAATCACCCTATACAGAGCCAAATAATCCACCGTTTGCAACAACATTTCCTTCCAGATGAGGGATGGTTTCAGTTGTTAACTGTTGATCATCCATTTGAGCTGGATACCCTTTGGGACAATGGAGCGCCTGAAAGCGGGAGTACCGGAATTGTTCTGCTATATTACAAGAGACAGAAACTGGTGTAAAAGCTACGTTTGTTGAGCATATGTTAAGTCAACTGTTTCTGAAGAGTTAAAATGTGAACATAGACAGAAGCAGAATTCAGCCAAGTTTCATATCATAGTTGAAAAATCAAGACTGTGCAGTAAAACTAGCTTGATGAAAGTGTCATAAATTATACATTAAACTACCTATCTGACAAAAAACCAACAGTAAACCATCATTTATGGTAAGTGCTTTCTACTTAAATGTTTTCTATTACCTCTGTAATTTTACAGCCTGAAAATGCTTCTTATCAATCTACAGTATTTCAATATCCCTTTCAATATCCTTTGTAAAGTACCAAAAGGGAAACAATGCAGTCACAAAGTGCAGTAAATTTGAATCAGTGAGCAGAAGCGTGTAGAAAGTCTCTCTTGCTGCATAACTTCCTTTCAGAAGCAATCCTATATCACAATATATGGCACATGGCCACAGAAATTCATAGTGCTACACCAAGAACGGAACCTCTTTGTTGCCCATAAAATCATTTACTTGCATTCCTCACCACACACATTCTGCCCTTGGAGTATGAATTGCAGTGAAATAAGAAAAACCTCTGAAAAGTAGCACATTAGAAACACTATGTATGGTCCTAAAATTAATATATTGCAGCTATATAAAAGGCTCATCTTCCTCCTTTCTTTCCTCATTGGCAGGATCTATGTCGGAAACTTCTCTAATCTTCACACCCAGACTGGACAAAGCCATGCTGTAGATATCACTGTCTTTCTAATTCAGCCCCTCACACCTCACATCTTTGCCCAGGATATTATCCCATGCTTTTTTCCTATAATATCCTTTATTCTTGACTAGATACATGCAATATTTCAACTGCATTTTCCAGTAT
This sequence comes from Pygoscelis adeliae, assembly GCF_000699105.1. Classification (NCBI taxonomy): domain Eukaryota; kingdom Metazoa; phylum Chordata; class Aves; order Sphenisciformes; family Spheniscidae; genus Pygoscelis; species Pygoscelis adeliae. The sequence continues at coordinate 169,464 of NW_008824403.1, read as the reverse complement.
GCAACAGTGAGTTCTGCAGAATTATGACCAGAGCTTGAATTACATCTCTTGTCTCTTTGCTTTCCTCCACATCTCCATCTTTGTGTTCAGACCTTCTTCACATCATGCTTATGTTTCATTAAGATCTGGAAAGCCCAGTCCAAATTCCAGTATGCTTTTGAAGGCAAAGTCAGAAGTATGTTAATGTTTTCTTCAGTGTGGCACCTTACCCTGTGAAGGAATTCCTCACCAGCCAAAATGTGTTTGAAAAATTTTCCTTCGCTAAGGCCACTGTAAGTGATCCAAAAATGAAGTGAAGGTATAATGACAATACTGAAAAACTATCTGTTAGAATGCTTCTTATACCAGCATACCAATACTAACATACAATTTCTTCACCTCCCCACTCCTTTCGTATCTGTTGTCTCTCATCTTTTACTTCAAACAAACTCTTAGAGGCAGAAATTCTTGTATATGCTGTAGAGAATCTAGAAAAGGACAACTATATTCACTAATACTAACACATAAGCGTAATCATCACGTGCTCAGGGAACAGTTTCCTGACATGAACACGCAAGAGGGATGTCCCAGCAATCCCTGCCTCACCAAAGCAATTAATAGGAAACAAAAATCTTCCAGTTCGTACTAATCACTGACCCACAACTGGAAAGAAAAAAAGAGGGTTTGCAACTTATTTTCCTTATCATCAGGTCACACAAAGTAGACACAAAACAGTCCTGCACAAAAATTTAAAAATGTACTTAGTATGGGACAAGGAATTTGATCACTGACAAATTTAAAAAAATAATTCAAGGGAAACACACACACACAAATAAAAAAAAAAAAGAAAACAAAAACATACAAAGCTTAATGATAAGACTAGATTAATTTTTTTGACATTACAGAGGATGGTGATGATTACTGGCATGATGGAAAGATATTTATGACTTCCAGTTTCTTAAAGAATTTCTCTTTGATAATAAAGCCCAACTGTCATTGAGTAAGGTTGTGGTACTTTCACTAACAAAGGTGGCGTATGACAGGCAATCATTACTACAGTGACAAGACTGAATACATATTACAATAAAAGTTCAAACATTTAATGAAATATCAAGTTTTCATAACTGTCTTCCCAAAAAGAATGTTAATGCCATTGCACCTAGAAAAAATTAAACTGCCTGGAAAGTCCCTGGTTTACTTCATTTGGTAGACTGAGAAATCCGTCAGCAAAGCATGCCAGCATCATAGAAAATTAATGTACCATATGTTAAAGTGAGAGACCCCAATACGTTAAAATTTTAGTAAATGGCTATGTTTCTTGTAAAACCACACAAAAACCTATTTTTTTATTTTGCATTCACTGACAGGAAAATACAGTCAGACATGCATTTGAAGTAAATTACAAAATAGAGCAAAAAGCAACATATGTTGTCTATAAATTAGCTTTTTCTCTCTCCAGCACAGAAAAGTCAAATAGCTAGATATGAACTCTCTTCTTTATTCAACATTTTCTATGGGTTACCTTGGAATGGTCCCCACCTACTTAACTGTCTCTTATGTATGACTTCCACGGCATTTAGATCCTCTTTAGATTGTAGACAGCATTTAGGGTGTTAGAGTTCAGGTCTTTAGAGTTCAATTCAGAGACCGGATGTCTATGTGCAACTAATCTCCAAATACCTTGAATACGAAAAAAGAATTCATTCTGAAGAAATAATTTCATATCCAAAATCTTCTAGTCTATTCTGCTCTCACACAGAAAATACTGAATATAGCAAGGTTAGATTTGTGGAACTGAAAACAAAGAACCATGGAAAATGTGTTTCTTGTTTTATGTATTTAACAAATCCACTTGTTTTTTCATACACTACATGCCCTCATCACAGATGACTATTACACAAAAATGAAACTTAAATAGATTTCTACTCACACTTTGCTGTCAGTCACCTTCCAGCCTGGCTTGGTCTGCTCTTCATCTCTTTTTCTTTTACTCCCTAAATGGAACATTGAAGGAAATGATTAATTTTGTAACTCGGAAGTGTCACATAGCAGAACTCAGATCAAATCAGGTTTCTATACCCCCAGTTATCAACCACAGGCATTTTTGCAACATCAAAGCCATAAGAGTTTCAGTATTTAAAAAAAAAAAATATCACTGTAATCACTTAGTTACATCTGGTCTTACATATTCCAAAATTTTCTGATTGGAAAGAAGGAAAATGTCCTCATATTATTATTTGCTCATAGGAGAAAGATTAATCCACATGGAAAACCTTTGAATTACCAATAAATCGATGAATTTTTCTTAATGCAGATTATCGCTATATGTAATGGCCATGACCTGCAGTTATAAAATTAAATTAATGCAATAATTGTCATGATGGTGCCTTAAAATGACTATAATGAATTTTTTTAGTTGTCTCTTAAATAAGAGTTAAGATGCTTTCACATAAAATAAAATACTTTTCCATATTCCACATGATGAGACTCCCTTTGAATTTTCACAATTAAATAATGCAATGGTATTTAGCTTATTCAGAGACAAGTCACTGCAAAGATTTGATAACTTTAAGTCAGTCTTAGCATCAGATTCTCAGTGCAAACACTTGTGACTCCAAATTAGCCTTCCTGTAATATTCTACAATATTTGCTAATAATTTACAAATATTTCTGCAGGTATTCTAGGCAACATTCTTACTGGTAAGGGTATTCATCGAGTATGGACAAATATGTTTACTTGAAAATGTGAAGGCATTCCCAGGGAATATTTTGCAATGCTTGTCCATCAACCACTGTCAAACGTAATCTTTTTAGGAACACAGAAGAGGATCCGAAGTCCTCTATAAATTAACTTTTATTTCTCCCTCTCTTTCAAGCAATGTATTTTGAAAGATTAATCCTTTCTTTAACATTGCTTGATATAACTAGAAACCCTTCAGGCTTGATTCTTGACCATTAACTAGAAGTGCAGCATGATAACATTGAATGTGTGACTTAAAAGTATGTTACTTAAATACGTGTTTTGTCAGTAAACATTCTTTGTGGAAGCATTAACTTTTTTATGCACGATATTTACAGAATTAAGTTCTCTCTTCAATTGCTGATGCTTCTCTTTAAATGAAATGTGTAGTGCTAAATCCCCAGAAAATGTGAACTGACACTACTTAATTGACTTTAGTAGCTCAATATTTAAGTCCAGTACCTAAGTATCAGGTCAGTCGGTCGGTTGTCACTATCAGTGACACTAATAGTTGCCACTGTTAGTGACAACTAACAATGATTACAGGGACCACATGAAAGGTTTAGGAGAATTCCTCCTTCTAATTATTATCTCATCCTAATGATGTTTGACTCCGCTGAACAAGATTTTTTTTAAACAAATATTATAGGAAAATATATACTTGTGAAATTCCAACTTTTTTAAAAACAACATCATTAGTTGAATTACATTCAGAAGTTTTTTAGTTTTGTTTTTCCTCCACAGATTTCAACTTAGGACCACTGAAACAAGAAATAATAAATAAAATAAAATAAATGGACATAATAATATTGAAAAAAACATTGGCACTGTGGCAACATAAAGAAGAAACTACACAGTTTCACTTTTCCCCAATTAATCCATCACTAATTTTAACACATTCCTATGCAACACCTGGAGTTAGAAAAAATATTTCCTAAAAAAGAAGATTTAACCAGTTCTAGGCACCATATTAAAATGCTATGAATTTCTAGTGAAAAAACATTCTAAAGGGAAAAAAATAAACCACAACAGAACGTCAGTGTTATCAAAATTGTTTTAATTTAGAAACGTATCTCTGCTAAAAGCCTCATCTTTCAAAAACGTACATTAGTATTTCAGTTGATTTAGTTTAATTAATTTGGTTTTTACATAAAAGTACAATGTCAGAAAAGCAGAAGAGTCAAGGTTTCCCTATTTTTATTTTTAGATTCTACTCAACTTTACAAATGCAGCAATGGCTGTTACACTTTATTGAGGACTGCTCTTCTGTGTTTGCACATCGGGTGTAGAGGAGATGATAAAAGGGATTGAAAATTTTAGTCACGGCAGGGTATGTTGCTTAGCCCAAAATATATTGCGCTGCAGTAATGTAAAAAATGTCACAGAAGAACCTTTACATAAGTACTCAAACGTCCACTAGCTACTCTTTGTACTTGTCTTTATAAGGGAAGGTCCTATGTCTGAATAGCCTCAATTCAAAATATAAATTCCTATTTCCTGTCAGAATCTTTTTCAGCTTGATTTTTATTTTTAAAGGATAAGGAGCCACATTTTAAAATCACAGACTGAGGCCTCTCCTGTTCTCTTTGTATTTTTCTCAAGCAAAAGGCTGCTTATCTTGTTCTGTTGCAGCTGTTTATCTTTTAATCTGTTTGCGTATTTCTCCCTTTTAATTGTAAAAATGTGTCACGTCTTTAGAACGTGTTCTAATCTGTATTATTTACTCATTCCAAAGTATCTATGCATTTCATTTTCCAGAGTAAACAAAAAAATAAAATAAAATAAACAGCACTGATGATTGCAAAATGGAAATTATGAAGCATAACATAATTATCATTCACCAAACTTGCTGAATGTGACATTCAAAAATGAAGTTTCAAACACCAACTATTTTATAATAAAATTCAAATGTGTGTATGGTTATTGGGAAAACATATACCTCTTGGTTAAATGTAAATAAAATTACACTCGAGTAATGTCACACCTATGGGACAATTCATGCATTTACCATAAATGAGATCACATTAAACATGTAAAAGCTATTTATAAGATAATCACAGAGCTACAGCTTACTTTTCTGTAGCCATGGTACAAGCTGCCTATAAACTTGCTTTTCTGGTCAATCTAATAACAGTTAAAGGTCATCGGACAGTAAAGGTCTTTGCCTTGCTTGATATAAGTTATAGCCTTCTATCACCTGGCTGGTCAATGGTGCATGGCAGTGAGTAGCTGAAATATTTCATATGGACTTAAAAGACCTGTAGGTGTAGAAACATCTTCTTAAAACTAAAATTTAAGTGACTTTCCATTGGTACTAACTTGATTAGGCACAGGAGGGTGGCAAAAAGTCTACAGAATAGCAGACTCAAGTTTTACATGTGTCTTGTAAATGGCTTTTACATGTTACAAAAGCTTAATAATATCCAAGTTAGAGTCACTACATTGCCTTTCCCTTCGCTGTGACATTGTTCCGACATATTGTGTTCTTCATAGCATTTAATCTGAAGAGAGCAAATTGTTTTTGTTAGAGGTACTGAAATAACAAAGACCACGGTGGATCATTTCCACATTTATCTGGTTGACTGCTCTGACATGATGAATAGCATGTAATCTCTGACTCAAACATCAAGCAACTCCAGACCTTGTGACCGAGCAAAACTTAGAAGAAATGGTTACATGCTCAACTTGAACAAACTAAGCATGAGTCTTCTAGGGAAGACACGGTAAGAAGGACATCCTAGAGAGAGTAGACCTACATATGAGTGATGTTAAATATGGTCATAAGACTGTCAAAAACTACATTAATGTTAATAACAGAGCAGTAGAATCTGTCAGGAACATTGCAAGCTTTTGCGTTTCACACACACCCCTGCACTGCTGAAACATATCACAACTAGACTGAAAAAAGACGTTGACTAGAGAATGAAAAAGTCCCTATACTGTGTAGCAGGAAATTCTACATTTAATGAAGAAATCATAAATGAAACCAGAAAAAAAATGAATAACATTAGTATGGCATAAATGTTTACCTTAGGTCTAAAAATATCACACTAAACACTGTATAACAATCCTAGACACTGATCTACTTGACTGCATGAAAGTTCTTCCTAGCAAGGAGGTTAAGACAACACTGAAACAAAAGCCTTTGAATAAATGACAAAAAAAAGGTAAAAAGTAACAATCTGACAAAAAAAAAAAAAAAAAAAAAAAAAAAAGGAAAAACCACAAAATCCAGTTTCAGGGAACACACCCTGAAAATTTGAATTCTACAAAATACAAGGAATAATTTCAGCATTAAAATCTTGTGTCATGACCTACAGAATTGCATATAACTTTCTTGGTCATACTTTGAAAGATTACACAGCACAAAAAAAGTTCAACTTTGGGCAATTTTACTTGCCATCCACATGTTGGAAATCTCTCAGGATAAACTCCTATGTAGCTTTTTTTTCCCCCTCAGCTACTCAAAAGGGAAAATGTCATCTGTTGTAACAGCAGGTGATCAAACAATCGTTACACACTAATACCAGCTTCCCTAATATTTAGTTACTTACTGGAGATCACTAATGATACTACTTTTATCCTGGTGGCATAAGGGTAGCACAAAAATGGAAAAACCTTGCTCTACGTGAAAGCCAATGTTTTGAGCCAGAGAGAAAACACCATATGGAAAATTGTTTTCTTCTGCGTCATCATCAAACAATTTCTAAACGCTGTTAAAAGCTTCTTATGATTTAGAGATTATTTTTATAGACTTTCATATACATGCAGGCACTCCTACATTCTTGATGCAATTCTAATCAGCTCTTTATTTTAATTATTAATCACATACTTCGTTAAATTGCTAGTACGCATTGCTTTTTGCAGGCACTAGTACAAAAGTTGGCATAAAAATTCTACTTAACATTTATTGGAAGAGTTTTCTGCACCTTGTACAAACATGTGTCTGTAACCCATTCATTAACTCCATACTACATTCTTTGTCTGGGTTGCATTATCGTTTAACGTCAGAACATGAAACATCCTTAATATCTGTTCAGCATTTTTCTGAATGCTTTCCTCAATCTCTTTTGTTAAATTAGAGGAGGTTAGCCTGTGTTTAACCTTTTATTTCACCATAGGAATTCTCTAAGTTTTCTGTTGGAGATAACAGCTTGGCCTTACTTTGTATCTCCCTTGAAATAATCAAAATAAAGATTTAGGGCTTGTTGTGGACATCTGAAAAAACCAGCCATATTTTCAAGTTTGTTCAGATCCTAGTAGCTCCTATTCTGCTGCAATGTTGCAAATGTGTTTGAAAATTTGGATCATTCAAATTCCATCTCTGGAGAGAACAGAAATATAAATCATGAAGTTAAATGCAAAGGTCTGCTTGTAGGTTTTTTGCATGTTAGGTAGAATACAAATACAAAGAAAACAAAGCAGTCGCTGTTTTTCCTGGAATAGTGTGTGTTAACTGCAAAGGACTGTAATCTAAATAGATTCATTTTTTTCTTGAATTAGTTATGAAAATGTGGTGGTATACCACAACCATACAGCAATAATGAACCTTCACATAGTGGAGGGAGAGGAGAGAAATTTTTATGGTCATAACAACAGTAATGTATTCTGTCCCAGACCTAATTTTGTTCTTTGTTTTGTTTTGTTTCTCCTCATTTATTTTAACTTTTCCATTGGAAATGACAAACTCCTTTTCATGTTCAATGCCACGATTAGAAGATATTCAGGTTAAGTACAGCATATGGCAACATCCTTCCTCTGATATTTTAGATTAGTTTTATTGTCCTTTTTTATGTTTCTGTGAATTTAAGACATGTTCTAACTCAACAACAAAAAACCAAAAAGCATTTCTACCTTAAATAATAGCATAACGAGGAAGCATGCAACTCTGTTTATTTAACGTAAAAAAATTCTTAGAAACGTTGTTTTCAATTGACTGAATTCATTATAGTCTGCAATAGATATTTATAGTTGTTCATGTTGCAGATGGTGTCTTGGGATAATCTTACTGAATTTTTCTATGAATAGATTTTAGGCTGAATGTTACTTCAACCTAATCTTCTGTCATTAAGTGTAAAATACTGGACAATATCATTAGTGCAATTAATTAAGCAGCTAATGCATTGTGCAGAGGATATTGAATTATATCACATTGGAATTGCATAGTATGAAGTGTCATAACCAGGTCAGTTTGAAATACTTGTACCCATCATTACAACATCATTCAGTGCCACAGAGAGACTGAACTAAATCATCCGACTATCCAGCCACTGATTTCCTATTCAGCTTCATTTGACCTACATACGAATACTCTTTCTCCATTTCCTTCTTGAACATGCACCCTATGTGAATACTTAAAAGCAGATGTGGTACAATGGTTATACTGGAAAATGTGACTACATTTTAAGACAATCTTTACCAAGAAAGTCCTATTATATATAACTGAGAAATATAGTCTGGTAGAAACCTTTAGCCAATACTTCATACTGGTTTGAAGGCGAGCAGGTTAGTTGGATGTGTTTATCAAAATTACTTGAAGACAGGAGATTATCGCTCCATCACATTGAATAAATCTATGATGCTTGAGATGTTTATTCCACACCCTTTCCAAAAATTATTACAAACTATAAGAAGTCAGAAATCCCAGAATTTTTAAACAGTGTGAAGATCAAAGACGTTAAAGACACGCAAAGAGTTTTATATCTGTTGACTGGCAGGTATGTAGGTTGTAATCGCCAAAATAAACATTTCTGAATAGCATTCAGGAAACCAATTTAGCAATGACATTTTAATCTTTGAAAGTTTATTCTGTATTATGAAACTGATTTCTGCTATGCGTGTTACTTTGCGAGACTGCATGAGTACTAGTGGTGGTTACAAGTTTTCTAGTGTAACCTTCTTCCTCCCCAAAAGTTTTTCCAGTAGAAGCTGACATTATTTGTGACAAATGGCCAGCTTCAAGTAACTTTGCAGTCTGTCTGTTTCAATACTTGACGCCTAACTATCCCGCAATAAACATTCATGACCTGATTTATGGTTATATTTGAGATTTTCTATTTAAAAGTTTCAGATTCAGTTTAGGACAGGTAAAAAATTCTCACATCTCAAAAAAAAAAAAAAAAGCAAAGCCCTACCTCACAGACAAATAATTCTACCTTTCTATTGTTTAATTAGTCCATCATTTATTTCAAGTAAAACAAGATGGGTACCTAGAGCTGCGTGAGTGGAAGAGCAGTGCAATGACAGCTTTACATTCTTAATTCTGCTGGTACCAAACTTTAGAGAGTAACATGTTAACACCTAGAGGTGTTTGGCTTACTGAAAGGGGCTGAGGAAGAAGTTGAGTTCAGTCAATTCAAAACTGGTTCTTAATGATTTCCTTCCACAGATGGTTTTGTATTTTAACTAGATAGTTCTCTAAACTGTAGGGTGGCAAGATTCAGATGTTCGACTGTTTTTAGAGGTCTTCAAATGCAAAACAACCTAACTGGATATTTAGTTCTCAGGAACACATGAAATTTTCCAGTTAACATGCTTCATGGTTTCTGATTCTGTTTATACAGCAGCCACCCCTAAATTCACTAGCCATGAAATCTGCACCTGATTTAAGAAGGGGTGGCAATATTTCTGCAGTCCTGCAGATAAATGTAGCATGTATTGTTACCATCTTACTATGTGCCGATTTCCACAGGTGCAAAGACATAACATATTTCTTACTTTTCCCAGCTTTTTCTAGAATACTGCCTGACAAAGATTTGGTTTTACTTTTCCTGTCGTATTTCAGTAATACACAAGACTGAAAAAGATTACCTGATGTGCCGAATCTGGATGTACCCTCCCACAAGCATACCAAAATTCTAGTGACCGGTATATTTATCAACCTCCTCTGCATTTAATATGCACATTAGCATACTGTGTATTTGTGACAAGCAATTGTTAGAATCAGAATTACTAGGAGATTCTTAATTAAAATGTGATCTCATGATTCTTATGGTTGCTATGGCAACTCAGGCTAAATAAAGACATCTAAGTGATACTACATCAGCATTCTTTGTTGTTTTTAATGTAGGTGAATGATTGCATCACTACATTAACAACAACTCTGCTTACTTTGTTAGCATGATTTATTTCTTCTTAGGAATGCAGCCTTAGGGATACATTTTATGCTACTTATGCTCTGATCAGAAAAAATTCAATAAATCCTGTCACTAGCGACAAATACATTTGTGCTATGTGACTGACCTCATGATACTGAATCTGCTTGGGTTCTGATGATGGAAGAGTTTTAAATAGAAGATTTTAAATTGCCATAAAATTATCTTTGTTCACATACAAATATTTTAATATTCTGAAGAACCTTCCTTTGTCAAACATTTGTTTTCTAATTAAAAAAGTAGCACCAAAAAAAAGCTATATTTTCAACACGATTCCAATATTCCACTATCTCTCCTGCAAATTATTTGAACAGAACTGAGTATCATGGCAAGCATCTTACATAAAAATTGTAGTAAAAAATAATGGCAATTACAGTCTTTAAAAAGACCACATAAACATTAGAAGATTTATGACATTTGTGTGTTATCATTCCATCCCATTGTGATTTTGACAGTGTGTGACAATTTAACAGTCCACTTCTATGGAAGTGACTTAAAACTAGAGATGAAGCCGCATAGATATCATAGAATCTGACTCCATTCTTTATCCAGTGAAAAATTAAATGGCAGCTTCTGTGAAGAGTACAGAGATATGCATGATATACAACTTAGTGATGGAGAAATAGAGCAGATGAAAATTGCTGCCTGATACTTAAATAATGTAATTAGCAGCTCACAGCAGGACAGATGAACAATGAGGACAAAGCTGCACCATAACACCTAAAAATATAACCTGAGCTGTTCACTGCATACTGGCTTCTCTTACATTCAAAGAAACGTGAATCCCTGTGGTGGGTGGGTTGACCCGACTAGATGCCAGGTGCCCACCAAAGCCGCTCTGTCACTCCCCTCCTCAGCTGGACAGGGGAGAGAAAATATAACGAAAGGCTCGTGGGTCGACATAAAGGCAGGGAGAGATCACTCACCAATTACCGTCACAGGCAAAACAGACTCGACTTGGGGAAATTAGTTTAATTTATTACCAATCAAATCAGAGTAGGACAATGAGAAAATAAAAAATAAATCTTAAAACACCTTCCTCCCACCCCTCCTTTCTTCCCAGGCTTAAATTTACTCCCAAATTCTCTACCTCCTCGCCCCCAGCGGCGCAGGGGGACGGGGAATGGGGGTTGCGGTCAGTTCATCACACGTTGTCTCTGCCGCTCCGTCCTCCTCAGGGGGAGGACTCTTCACTGAACTGCTCCAGCGTGGGTCCCTTCCACGGGGTGCAGTCCTTCAGGAACAGACTGCTCCAGCGTGTGTCCCCCATGGGGTCACAAGTCCTGCCAGCAAACCTGCTCCAGCGTGGGCTCCTCTCTCCACAGGTCCTGCCAGGAGCCTGCTCCAGCATGGGCTTCCCACAGGGTCACAGGCTCTGTTGGGTGCATCCACCTGCTCTGGTGTGGGGTCCTCCATGGGCTGTAGGCGGATATCTGCTCCACTGTTAAACTCCATGGGCTGTAGGGGGACAGCCTACCTCACCATGGTCCCCTCCATGGGCTGCAGGGGAATCTCTGCTCTGGCGCCTGGAGCACCTCCTCCCCCCTCCTTCTTCACTGACCCTGGTGTCTGCAGAGTTGTTTCTCTCACATATTCTCACTCCTCTCTCCGGCTGCAGTTGTGCAGAGGTTTTTTTTCCCCCTTTCTTAAATCTATTACCCCAGAGGCGCTACCACCATTGCTGATGGGCTTGGCCTTGGCCAGCGGTGGGTCTGTCTTGGAGCTGGCTGGCATTGGCTCTATTGGACATGGGGGAAGCTTCTAGCAGCTGCTCACAGAAGCCACCCTTGTAGCCCCAACGCTACCAAAACCTTGCCACGCAGACCCAATACAATCCCCTCCACAGCTATTATAACTAAAAATACTATTACAGAAATCGTTAGGTATAACATAGGTTACATTTTTCTCCCAAGCTCTCATCTATGGTTAGCTGTTCTTTAGCTCTGAAAAATCTTATGGGTTGTGTTAACATACACACAGATATAAACAGTGTAGATTGCACTGTTACCAACCACCAAAATATAGAACACGATATGCATAGGTGAGAAAATTGCTACCTCCAAACCATTGCCTGTCCTTTAAGCAACTGTTGATTTGTGACAACATATTTGCTACTAAGGTAGCACCGCACACAGTCAAATTGGTTTATCACCAATAATGTTACTTATTGGCGATCACTTAATTATGGGCCTCTTAGTTTGAGTTTGCTGGTTGCTTATCAAGTTTATTACTTTTCTGCTGGTGCAAAGCAGATACAACTAAAGTGACCCACAAGAATTAGACAAGTGAAAGATCAAGCACAGAAATATTAGAAATTGTTGCTTACAGAGATTTCTGCCTTTTTTTAAAGGGGACAATTTAGCTTGTTAAATTTATTAACAGTTCTGTTTGCTAAGACAAACAGTTACTTTGTTTTTCTATAGATCCCTCAAATACATAAATATTTTTAAATCTCTTCAATATTGTAAATTCCACAGCAAGGCCTCCAGGTGGAACCAATGAAAAACCTTAAGCAAACCTCCTCCAATGCCTGCGAATGATTTGAACTGGGTTAATTCCTCTGAGATTAATGTGTTTTCGTTGCTCATTTCTTCCCACACAATGCTAATATAAACAGGAATTTATAGAATCAGAGACAGCAGGGATGCAATTAATATTCTTTACATTATGTTTTGGAATGGAGGTGGTAAATAAATGGTGCTGGGTGTAAGCTTGGTATCAGGTCACCAAGGAAATAACAAAGTGACTATTTTAAATTTGCACTTATTTGCAATCAGAATTTTGGCTTACTCAAACACTTTCAAGATAGGTTTGTGTAATAAATTAACACTTATCACCATGCAAAGGTCATTCAACATAAGATTCGATTAAACATTTACGTCAGTTGAATATCAAGCAAATCTTTAAGCATTTGTGCTCTGAGCTTCAAATTGAGCTATTGTGCAGCAAGAAAATCTTCAAAGATTTCTTTGAGAAAAATGCAAATGCTGCAGAAATCAGAAGCAAAGAATGAAATTTAATTGCTCCATCTATTTTAAGGGCAAATAGAAACTTTAATTAAGTTGCAGGGGGACTATGATTTTGGAAAATGTATAATAAATTTTGTCAATGTCATGATTTAAAAATTTATTCAAGCTCACACAGAAAGAGTCAGAATGCAGAACTTAGTTAAATACAACTGTATTTTCTCAAGTCAGAAACCAAAATAGTATAGCACCCTGGTTTTGCTGACATTTGTCATCTGCATGCTGTGATCAGGTGAGCTTAGAAATACCCGTTGGGGTGATTCACTTCCTGTCAAACATCGCAGAAAATATTATTATGCATAGCCCTTTTACTTTTTGTATTTACAGGTCATCTGCTTATTTGTTTTTCTGACAACTAGAGGCTGATAGCAGTTTGCCCTTCATCTGAACTGATCTGATGCTTACCAACAGGAATCTGACTGCAGGCAGTGTGGGGGTGAAGGGGAGCTGAAGCTTTTTCATCCTTTCCAGAACTAAGCAGTATCTTGTGAACAGCATATCAAATATGTAACAAATCTTAATACTTGAGACTTCAACAGGAAAGACTACATTTACTTCAAAAATGTACGTGAACTAAAGTTGTCAGTGTATCACAGACTATGTTACTTTTCAGTTCATGTAAGTAAGGCAATTACCATTTAAAATATCCCTTACAAGTGCTAAACACATATTATGGTATTTTTACTCACACTGAATGCTGCTTTACTATACAAACTGACCAATTTCAATGGAATATTTTCCAGAGCAGGATCAAAACTTAGCTCCTGACAAACAGTATGATTTAGAAAAAAATCAAGACTATTTTTCTAAATGTCAGTATATGTATTTTTAGATGCCTGTTAGTACTGATTAAATGAAATTACAAGTTATTAAGTCAAATGAGATTTTCCTGCTCTTCCATTCATTTGCAATGCTATCTCCTCTGTATTTGATTCAACTACAGTCAATCCAAACTGTATTTAAAACGCAAGCAAATGGCTGTTCTCTCTCTGTGTTTCTGAATTAAGCCTGGAGTATGCACATCCCATGTTCTGAAAACTCATTCACCTGAAAATGTCACATTAAAACAAATAATACTCAAATTGAGAAGTTGTCACCTCTTTCCACTGACACAAAAGTCAAGTACCATGCAGCAAATTTTGTTCAGTTGGAAGCATGCACACCAGCTTTAAATAGCTAATTTAGAGAGCTCAGGAAATAAAATAACCTACTTAAGTTTCTTATCTAATTAATTTTAGTTAGATTTTTACATTCCACGTTGTTGTATTGGCAATACTTAAGCAGACCAAAATGTAAATAGTATCTCTCTGTTTTGGTTTCCAAGAATTTTCAAGAAAAGGGTCTTTTGAAAGATGGATCCTTCTCTTCTGTCATCAGCAGCTGTATTTCATGGCACATAAAACACTGCATTATGATTAATTATTCCATCCACCAAAAATATGGAAAGGTAACAAAAATCCAGATAAAGGAATTACCTACCCATAGGATTCCTGTGTCACTATGAAATCCATCAAGATCTGATCACAAGTCAAATCCTTTAACCTTTTCAGGTGCTGCAGGGAAGGAGGCAGCAGACATGGAGACAACAAACGGATGCTACGCATCGTTTTCTAGAAGACATTTGGCAAAGAGTTCTGGGATCCTTTTTCTTCTGCACAGCTCATTACTTGGAATTTCTGAAGAAACTATTCTGCTGTGTTTGTAAAAAGAGGACAAAAAGAATTGAAAAGAAGAATTCTATTCTAGACAAACTGAGCTCTAATGGAAAGTATAGACTTGTATCTTAGGGTGGAGGAAAACAAACTGTGAAGTTTTATATCTCATAAGGCTGAAGTTGGAAATGATAAGTATGTAATTAAAACAATGGGTAGATTTTCCTTTGGCAAAGAAGAGAAGTAGACAGTCAAAAAGACCAGCTGCTGGTCCTACTTCTCCAATGCTGATTTTGGACATCCAACATACATCTTCAAGGAAATGCAAACAGAATTCAATTCATGCTTTTCTGAGATAAATGGCGCCTTTGCCAGTAGAAAAACCAAATATTTACAGAGAAAGGCCTAAACGGTTCTGCCACAGCCAGCTTCAGTAGGAGTAACTTAAATTGATGTTAATAGTGCTTTAGCTGAGAACTCAGGCAAACTCTAAGACATGAAACTGTATCCTCTCTGCATGTGTATGAGGATTCCAACATTTTAGTTCTATCCTATTCAGCTGCTCATATTTTTTCTCTGAATAGTAAGCTCTTAATCTCTTTAATTCTGTGACTTCTTTTTTGCTTAATACATTAAAAGCCAATTGTAATGGGATATGACCCTTTTTTTTGACAGAACAAAAAAAACGTAGGAATCTGCAAATATTAGGTAAAACATTTTGTTCTCTATAATTGCTGTAGACAAAATGCTCAACAGGCTTCTCATTCTGAATATACTTTAAATTTTCACTGACAGGTGACTTCATCAATGTCACCGTGAGAATGTTGTTTGGTCTCATTAAAAAAATAAAAGGGAAGAAAACCAATATTCTCATCATACTTCCTTTAGTCACTGATTTTTAGAAGCTATTAACATGTCTCCAGTCTTACTTTTTCACTCTTTCTGATAAATAGGCTACAAGTATTCAAGGAAAAGAGTCCTATTCATGTAAAGCTAAGTTTGAATATGCTTGGATATTGAATGAGCCAGTACAAAAGAAACCAGGTTTGTTGTTGGTTTTTTTTTTTTTACCTCAAGGAATATGCTTCTCACAATAAATTGTGAGTAGCACTTGTTAGACTGATATGAGAACACATTTATGGTCAAGCCGTGCGAGCAGACAGAGCTAGGTATTTTGGCATGGTGGAGGGCAGCAGGTGTCCTCCAATAGATATTGAATTATGTTTGAGCTGGAGACAAATGGATCTTCCAAATCAATGCTTAGCTGATTTATCAGACAATATAAAGAAAACCTTATCATTTTCGCCATGTCTGATATGTAGATAAGTAACTATGTCAGCATTCTAAAGTCACAGGAGTCCTTCTCTTTTAAAACTTTTATTTATTTATTTATTTATTAGGAATAGTTTCAGAAACATTTTCTAAACCATAAGTCCCATTTCTCAGCGCTGATCTCAAAACATGAACAAGGAACCAACCTAACAATGTTATCAAAAATATTATTGAATATATCAAATAAATCAGAATAACAGAGTACAAATGTTAAATGAAAGAGATGCATGAATAGTATAGCTGTGTAAAAGTAAAAGAGAACAGTCTTAGTACTTAACATTCTCATAAGTTTTAAGATGCTGGGAAACAGTACTTGTGCAGCTGGCCTAAAAGCTTGGCCCATTCTCAGATACCACAGGTTGAAGGGAACAAAGGATTACTTTCACCAGCATGTGAAAAATCTCTGCACGAATATGAGCTCAGTGCCAGAAAAACACTGCCTTATGGCAGAGCCCTGCTTCAGCACCTACTCATTAATAATAAGCTGCATTAGAAATGAGGTAAGTGGATGTTTTTCATTGCATCTGCTTTGCATTTTATTGGGGGGGGTGGAGGGGAGGTAAATACAGAAAAGTTTATTTCCTACACAAATCCCCAAAAAGAGTTGTTAAGTGTGCTATGGTGTGTTATTAAAACCCCGCTCACTTGATCATCCCACCACATGCATAATTCACTCTCTAGCCTTAGTGCTTGCTTTGAGTTTAGAGTTCAAACTGAGTTACAATGAAGAAATTCAGTTAAAGGTTTATTTCTCTACAAAGTAGTTTCACTTCTGTTGTTTAATTGAAGGTGTAGAGTAGATGTTACCAAAGTCAGTTAGTAAAGAGCAGAATACAACTGAAGAAAGCCTCCCTGGAGAGAAGAGCAGAGACCCACCATGCCCGAGCCCCATCACCCTGGCCTGTGCCAGTTCAGCCTTCAGGACTAAGGAATGGAATTCCTCCTATTCCAATTCATTTCATTCCAGTTTAGAAGATAATAAGGAATGCTAATGATTAATCAATTAACGTACAAATGCTTCTGTAACTGGTAAAGCTCTAAGAAGTATAGTGACCTGATTGCTTTCTATAGACAACAGAAGAATAAACTACAAAATGGATCATGATGAAAAACTGAAACCACTGGGAAAGAGAAGTCTTTTGTACTCGTATTCACACGAGGACAGAGGAAGGCCTCTTAAATAGAGAGCAAAAAGCTGTAATACAGTCCAAACTTGCAAAGTTGTTTCATTAGATTGCGATAGGATTTCCTCTTACAGTTTAGCAAATATTTTCACTCAGTCTAGTGACAAATAACAAGAGCCTTGTTCCTGCTCAAAAAATATTTTATAGTTTTCATCCATCCAATGCTGAAGGTATAATTAGTTACATGATTATATTTCTGGCTAGGGACTAGAAACTAGGATTCCCTACTCCAAAAGAGTATAACCAGGGAAGCTAGGGCAAAGCCATGCTCTTTTTTCCTGAGATTAAGAGAATGCAGAAAAATGCTTTATTATTTTAAGGTTTGGAAAGCAACATTTTTCTCACCAAACATTTTACAAAGAAAATCCACGTGGAAAGAAGGGACAACAAAGGAATGGCTTTTGTTTCAGCTGCTGAGACGCATGCTGGTGGGGTTTTTTATTCTCTCTGTAAAGGTTTCTGAAGTACACCTTTCACACCAAACAAAATGTAGCATAGGAAATCTCGTATCCTATGATCTTTACACAAATAAAATTCACTGAACTCTAAGGGCATTAAAAAGAATACAGAAGAAAAGGCACCAAGATTAAGAGGACATGGGAAAAGGAAGAGAATGGATTTGGCAAGTTAAGAGTCTTCCCAGAAACCTACACAGCTACTCTTAACACTCTTTTGCAGTTGGTCTTTTATTTGAATCTTTTTCAGGCAAGAAATAGGCTCTTTGGATATTTCAAACTAAGTATGCCATATGATTTTCTTTTATAAACTCAGTTGGTCCATTTCTGTAAAGGCTGTCAGGTGGCCAGTTCACCATAATTACGTTGACAGAAATAGTTCCTTCAACTTTTAAGCCTGTTTTAAAAGGAGCGGTAATACTAACAAATGAGTTCTGCAATTCTTTATACAATTCTCAAGCTATTTCAGTCTGTGTGTCTATGCAGATGCGGTGTATCCCTGAGCAGGATTGCACACTGCAGGGCAGTGCATTTCACAGGAAGAGAAATAAGCAAAGAATTTGTTCAATGCCACAGGCAGCAGCACTGTAGGCATGGCTGATGGTGCAAAATTACATTTTTCTTGCTATTGTCTCATGCTTGCTGGAATGCTTATGAATTCGCTTGCTTCTATAGTAATAGAGAAATTTCACGGCTATCTTGAAACTTCCTATAAGGAGTATTAATCCAGCTGTGTGCTTCTTATTCCTTTTGCTTCTGGCAATAGATGCTAGCAATCAGAAGACCTTTAAATTAATACTTAAGTAGGAATGTTGCAACAACAGAGGGGCAGAATTCCCCTCTCTGCTTACACCTCACCTTGTCACACTAAAGGCCACCAGAATATATCATTTGCTTTGCAGAAGATTCCTAAAATGAACAAAAACTTTTGTGATCATTACTGCACTCTCAGAAGTGAATAACCAAGAACTTTGGAAAATGCAAACTCAGATTCATATTTCATGGCTCATTATAATCCAATACAGTTTGCAGAAAACCAATGCACAAATTATGCGTATTTATATTCTGGGCTGACTGGGCACTCCCATTTTTGCCCGTTGCAGTTATTTCACTCTGCAAATAAGAATTAAGGATTCACTGCAACAGAAAGAGAGCATAGAAAGGTGTGTGATTCTATAACGAAGTGCCTCAGGCACCCTTAGGGGGGGCGCAGACCTTTCTCCAGTGTCCTCAGGAGTAGATGTGAGTCTGATTCCTTCACAATAAATAAATAAGGCAATGCTAAGAATGTGCGGTATTTCCTCCATAACAGTAAGATTCATAGTCCACAGTTCCTACCTGCCCCCCATGCTTGAATTTTGCTATACTATGCCAATTTATAGATGCTCATTAGTTATACGTAACCTGAAATTCTCTTAAGGGGAGGGGGGAATCAAACCATACAATCTTACAGGGCTGCTGAAATGTCTCAGCTGTTAGATGCTTTTAAATATTCTCTTATTTCCTTATAACCCTGAAATGGAAGAAAAACAAAATTAATAATTCATTTTAGAGTAACATCAGCTTGTTTGTAAAAAGCAAATTTCCTTCTGCCTAAACCCAGTGACTCCTGCGGAGTGCTATGCACCGCTAACACTTTTGGATTAACGTCAATTCTTTACCTCTTCCTGATTCCATCTTGACTTTTTTTCCCTTTGTCCTGTAACTGTACTTGCCTGTCAAAGTACTGCGCTGCAGCTTTCTAACACCATCTCCTGCTTGTTTGACTTACGCTATTCTCTTCTTTTATACTTCGTAATAAATCTTTGCAAAGAACAGTACTCTAGGCACTCTTGCTGCAGCAAAGGAAGCATTTTCTGACCAAGTTTGCCACCTTCCTCATAATCCCATTTATTCAGTTTCTGTTATGATCTGGGAAACACAGTGATGGATAAAGGGGCCATTGAGCAAAACACTGATAAGACAAGTAGTTTCTTAAATACTTTGAGTATTTATGTCAGGTAGCTGAGACCAATAAAATGAACAAAGCCTAAATTATCACAATCTGTACGTGTTGTGGCTTAGAGCTGGGACAACTGTCAATCCTCCATCCCAAATCAGAAAAGATTATTTAAAACGGACACTACTTCCCAGGTGAACCAAAAATTGGAAAAGCATGAAATAAACTCCATTTCCTCATAGGCCAAATCTTCTTAGAAAAGACAGAAGGAATACCTAGGGGAGTGCAGCCACAGTTCGAGACTTAGAAATCGCTGGACATTTCCCCCTTCCATTCCATCATCATGATGCAAGTTAGGAGAGGACCGGCGACAACAATGAAATAACTTCCAGATTACCTTTGTTTTTCATTTAATTGATATTCTGCAACGTAATTATCCCACCTCCAATGTGCACTCTCATAATTCTTCTTTTTGTTTCTTTCTTTTAATATGATTCATTCCAGGGTCACATTGCAGTGCATATGCTGAAAACACCAGGGTGTTTCTAAAATGCAGTGCAATGCCAGGTGGATGTGCTGGAGCTATCTCATTACCCAAGGGCAGCAAAAACCTTTATTCTGGCTAATTGCAAATGTACAGAAGCAGGCTATAATGTTTACAGTCCTACATGATACAACATTATTCCATGCAGGATGCACCAGTTTGCCTGTAGTGTGGGTGTATCCAACACATGATGCCATTGCGTCACACAGACATTCTCTTCGATCTACTTTATGGATTTTCAGTATTTCTCTACTGATTAAACACAGCTTGTTATATGTTAACTTCACCAAACATTTTCCTGCATCTTCCAGAGAAGTGTGTGGTGTAATTCTGCAGTTTAAGAGAGAAGAGCAGATGAGATAAAACCATGGGGATAATCCAGATGGGTTTCCATAAGTTTGGACTGCAAAGTTAGATACAGTTCATGTTAGTGTGTTAGAAAAGTAGCCAGCCAGTTTATGAAAGCACTACAAAGGTGTATTTGTTGTTTAGCATTCTATTATTTAAACATTTCTGATTACCTGGGAAAAAGCTATTGCTATTGGCTACAAAAATAGATAGCTTGCTACAGAGGATTGTACAGGCAGCGAACAGTAGAGGATTATACATAAACTTGCAAATAAAAAGAACAGATACTAGTATTTTAAGATACAAAATATATATTTCAGTACAGAACTGTACCACTTTCATTTGACAGATGTTTGGTTTGGGATCTGGTATTATACATGTCTTCCCGTGAGTGGAGTCCAAACTTCTTTCTCACCTTCAGGACACTATTTTAAACAGGCAGCTTAATTACTGCCTGCATTCACTAGTTTTCTGCAGGGTATGTGCACTCTGCAGTTGGTTTGGGAATACTGAGCCTTTGGCAAAGAGCAAGCATAAAATTATCTTTGGTGTCTTGACCCTTGAAAGTATTTCTGGATACCTGAAGTAGACAACTGACAGCTTTATCAAAAGCTGGGAATTTGCCATCATCTAAGTATCAGAATTTCTAAGTCTGTCCCTAAAATACATGCCCTTTCTGATGGGTAGATAAAAAATGGCATCACAGAAATTAAGCCAGACACTCATTTCTTTTGAAGATATATTCTTTAATATCTGTCAATACGTTAACTGTGTCCAGAGTGTTAGAGGACATCTTTGTGGAAGCTACTAACATGCTTTACATCCACTGCTTGCTTTCCTCTCTTGTTAAGTTCTTCATCATTGAAAGGAAATATTTTTGCATTCATTGGTTGCTAGAATGGCAGCAAGAATGCACTCCTCAAATTTAACTACGAACTCGCTCGTGGGCAGAGCAGAGCAAGTATCAACCTCAGCTCCCCACTGAGCAGTGCAAAGGTCACTCGGAAGGTCTGCACTGTGAAGTGTCAACAGTTCGGTGACTACCCCAGGGCTACTCCACCAAGTTCACCGAATGGGCAGAGTTCATAGCTATAAAATCTTACCCACAGTCATGCTGACAGGGCTTATTAGCTCAGACCCAGCACCACACCACAGCAAGTATTCAGCATCTGCACCCAGCTGGCTTAACCTGAAGTCCACTGAGGCTGTCCCTGAATCACTTTCCCAGCTAACTGGTGCCAGGTCAATACCCCCTCCGGTTTCTTCACATCCACCCAGCAGACATTCACCTGAGGCACCTCTGGATTTCCCCAATCCTGCACTGCCTGTCCATCAGGCTGGTTTCTGGTTCTCTAACATCAATTACAACATCCAGCAGATGCGGTGAATTATGCCTATAATAATGATACCAAGCAGTTTCTCACAGCAGCTCGTGATCCCTGGAGAACAGTTTGAATCTCAATTGTTATCAAAAACTCATTTCACTTAAATATAATCATTTGCAAATGTTTATAAAGAGGAAAGTATGTTCATAACACAAACATTTAATCACATGTGGATTCAGAGTGTCAAAAAACATGGTAAAGCACCACAGAACTCTTACAGCTGTTTATTGTTCAGGTCATCAGAAAAAAAGCAGACCAAGAGTCACAGTCATTTACCGCATTCTCTCACTCAGCAAAATTTTTGTAGGATGAAGTGCAAGTATTGAAAATGCTTAGCATTCATCTATCAAGCAATGCCATTGTAAATATTAGAATTTATTGCACTTATTAAATTGTCGAAAACATCTATTCTATCAGCATTTAGAATTGGATACAGGCTGAGGCATGAAAAAAATTACCTATGGCAGCACTTATCTAAGTGCCACTTCTCAAAGCCCATGCTGTGTCAACTGCCACATTGCTCTCCCACAGGAACAACTTTATTTAATTTTTTAACTGAAAGTACAATATATATATACACACACTACTTCAGCTAGGAAGTTTAATGTAACTACAAATGAAGGTTAGGGTCAGAATAAAATACAGCTCCAGACATATTTCTTCAATTTTTAATACTGCTCCAATAACTATTGCTGGATATTAAGGAGGAAAAAAAGGGAGTCCTTTTTTAATGTGACAAAGTGTCCCGACAATCAGCTCGCCATAAGGACCTCGACAGGGATTTAGCAGCAAATTGCCCAATTCTGAGCTGATATTAGCCAAGATTCTTTGGAACTTGGAAGAATGTTATAAGCTGACAGTGGAAAGTTTAAGACTCTCTGGGAAATTCTTATATGTAATTATAAATGACAGAAGGAAATTCCACTGTACCCTCTCCTTACTGAAAAAGCAGGGACGTGACAAATAAAAGATGACAAAACATGCATCTGAGTTATTGGTATTGTGCTCCTTATATAGTTGACTTCTGCAAATAAAAATGGCTAAGATGTTAATCAGAAGACAGACATTTACATGAATAATGAGAAAGTCTATGACATCTTCAAAAATAATAAAAGTGGAATGACCGTTCCTACATCAGGATGGGAACTTAAGTAGATAAAGACTCTACTGATTTCAGGGATATTACTCTAGTTGTGCTGTGAGTTGACTGACATTACAAAAATAGTTATTACAGTACCATATAACAGCAGTGATTCATCTACTCTCATCTCCCCTGGCAGCTGATATTTCCTAAGTTTGGTAGGAAACTTTTCTACTGGGTATATTTTCTATCCAGGTTTTGTATGGGGCTTGCAACTTCTTCAGAATTTGGTTTGTACTACTATCAGAGGATAAAATATTAGATTACTTTCTGCTCTGGTATAGCATCGTAATAACTGTTCAGCTAGCCACTTAAACCAACACAACACTGAGCTGGTAGTGTGCCCAGGCGGCCAAGAAGGCCAACGGCATCCTGGCCTGTATCAGAACTAGTGTGGCCAGCAGGAGCAGGGAAGTGATCGTGCCCCTGTACTCGGCACTGGTGAGGCCGCACCTCGAATACTGTGTTCAGTTTTGGGCCCCTCACTACAAGAAGGACATTGAGGTGCTGGAGCGTGTCCAGAGAAGGGCAACGCACTGGTGAAGGGTCTGGAGAACAAGTCTTATGAGGAGCAGCTGAGGGAACTGGGGTTGTTTAGCCTGGAGAAAAGGAGGCTCAGGGGAGACCTTATCGGTCTCTACAACTAATTGAAAGGAGGTTGTAGTGAGGTGGGTGTTGGTCTCTTCTCCCAAGTAACAAGCGATAGGATGAGAGGAAACGGCCTCAAGTTGTGCCAGGGGAGGTTTAGTTTGGATATTAGGAAAAATTTCTTCACCGAAAGGGTTGTCAAGCATTGGGACAGGCTGCCCAGGGAAGTGGTTGAGTCACCATCCCTGGGGGTATTTAAAAGACCTGTAGATGTGGTGCTTAGGGATTGTTTAGTGGTGGACTCAGCAGTGTTAGGTTAACAGTTGAACTCGATGATCTTAAGGGTCTTTTCCAACCTAAATGACTCTATGATTCTATAAAGCACTGCTACAGCACTGCTCTTGATTTTTTCCCAAACAAGTAAGAGCAGAAAGTAGCTGCAGCACACTGAGTGGTACAAATAAGGAAAAACCTCACATCCTTGGGTCTGGGTTATACAATAGCATTACATGTCTAAGGAGAATACAGCCTCAAGAAAAAAAGCATACTTAAAGCTAGCACAGAAGAACAAGATAGCAAAAGGTACAAAGGCAGAGCAATTCTGGTGACCTGAGCTATCCAAAGGAGTAGGATATCCCTGGCTCGGCATCCTATAGACAAGAAAAACAAACATAACATAATCAAGGTTTTATGGAAAACATCATTCTGTTGTAGCTGACAACTCACCAATAAGAGAAAGAATGAAATTTATTGCTTGGTTGTTTATTTTAAAAATAGGACTGCGTATAAAAAGCAAGTTTACTAAGCAATAGCATGCCTATGCATACACATTGCCCACTAGCTACTCTTGCTCGTTCTCTATGTCAGAGAGGAGTCAAAAGAACTCAGGTCTTCCCTCCCTCCCTAATTCCTACAAATTCATCTCCTTTCTATCTTCTCAGGTTCTCCTCCAAAGCCAAGAGTCATTTAACTCTTCCAAATCAGGAACAGTATTTTTAATTTTGCCATAGAACACTAAAGTGGGCATTTAGAGAAAACATATGTAAACGTAGCAATTACGCAATCTGAAGCTTATGTAAAACTTAATAGTCTATTATTTGAAGTTTACATAACATTTACATTTTCATACATATTTGGAGGATTTTCTTAAAAAGCATTTACTCCAGAAATAGGTGATTCTTTGAGATTACAGAACAGATTGTTTTGCATGTTTTAAGACAGATTAATATGCATAGTTATGACTTGGACATGAGCATCCCTCTTTGAAATACAAATTCTCATTCTGACTCTCAAGACAAATTATCCTGACACTGTCAAGAAAAGAAGCCAAGGTGCTCTGTAGTGACCATTGCAGTGCTGACCCAGAAGTGGCATCCCGCAGGGGTCCGTACTGGGACAGGCACTGTTTAATATCTTCATCTATGACATAGACAGTGGGATCGAGTGCACCCTCAGCAAGTTTGCAGATGACACCAAGCTGAGTGGTGCGGTCGACACGCCAGAGGGACGGGATGCCATCCAGAGGGACCTGGACAAGCTGGAGAAGTGGGCCTGTGTGAACCTCATGAGGCTTAACAGGGCCAAGTGCAGGGTCCTGCACCTGCGTCAGGGCGACCCCCGGTATCAATCCAGGCTGGGGGATGAAGGGATTGAGAGCAGCCCTGCCAAGAAGGACTTGGGGGTACTGGTGGATGAAAAGCTGGACATGAGCCAGCAACGTGTGCTCGCAGCCCAGAAGGCCAACCCTATCCTGGGCTGCATCACAAGCAGCGTGGCCAGCAGGTCGAGGGAGGGGATTCTGCCCCTCTACTCTGCTCTGGTGAGACCGCACCTGGAGCACTGCGTCCAGCTCTGGAGACCTCAGCATAAGAAAGACATGGACCTGTTGGAGCAGGTCCAGAAGAGGGCCACGAAAATGCTCAGGGGGATGGAACACCTCTCCTGTGAAGAAAGGCTGAGAGAGTTGGGGTTGTTCAGCCTAGAGAAGACAAGGCTTCGGGGAGACCTTCTTGCAGCCTATCAGTACTTCAAGGGGGCTTACAAAAAAGATGGTGGCAAACTTTTTAGCAGGGCCTGTAGTGACAGGACAAGGGGGAATGGCTTTAAACTAAAGGGGGGTAGATTCAGATTAGATATAAGGAAGAAATTGTTTACGTTGAGGGTGGTGAAGCACTGGCACAGGTTGCCCAGAGAGGTGGTGGATGCCCCATCCCTGGCAACATTCCAGGTCGGGTTGGACGGGGCTCTGAGCAACCTGATCTAGCTGAAGATGTCCCTGCTCATTGCAGGGGGGTTGGGCTAGATGACCTTTAGAGGTCCCTTCCAACCCAAACTATTCTATGATTCTAAGTGACATTTGGACCCCTTTTGCATGTTTTCATTTTATTAGATAGCTGTTGACTACAAAGTCAACAGTGCGGTCTCCAGTCTTGCTCACCCATTGTCCCATATGTACAATAGCAACAGTGGATCCACTACAGTTCAACTGGATCTCCTAGATTTGCAGATCCACTATGTACTTCCTATGTTGTATAATTTATATTGCCACATGGAAACAAAACAAGTGCTTGTTCCAAGCTGACTCTCAGAAATTTTGCATTTCAGTGTTGGAAAACAACTTTAAAGATTATATCATAACAACACACCTGTATTATAAGGCATTCAAGGGCCTGGCAATCAGAACAACAATTGACAATAAATACTAAAAACAGTCAGAAGGAAAATAAGTGTAATGAGCACCCTGTCCTGAAACCTTATGGATGTTACCTAACTTAAAGATACCAACCTTCGATCTTCTTGTCTTCTGTGAACTGAATCTCTACCCAAAGAAAAAAGCCTGTTTATTGCCAAATGCTAAAGGATAGATTAAACAACCAATTACCCAACCTGCGTATGGCTATCCAGCAATGTTGTATAATTGAAAGCAAACACTGTTCTCTTCCTAAGGATACATCGAAGTTCCAAGGCCAGAAAGACTGGATCAATTGCTGTTCGAGGTTGCTGTATAAAATTCAGATTCAAATGGATTCCACACTGCTGGAACCGCTATGTACACTTCTTTCCACCTTTCAGGATAACTATCACTTTCTGCTTCACAACAATAATCCAGCTAAGGTCCTAAGTCCAGCACATGCTTTATCTCACTATCTTGCATTATTTACAGTGTCCGTTAGGCACTAAGGAGTCATGTTAACTGACTAGGTAGATTCTACGCAAGCCGTTGTGAGGCCTTCCTTAAAAGAGCCATGAGGACAACACACCTGCCATTTATATCTTATCACTTATGCTGTTTTACAAATGCAGATGCATATGGCTTGAATCCCTCATTAGTGTGGGGCAGGAATAAAAGCCTCAAAAGCAATGAGCTATACATAAAAATCAGAGTAACGACAGGGTCTGCGTTTGTAAGATGCTGATGTTCAGCTCAGACTTGGGGTCAGCTTCAGAATTTATAACTGAAAAAATGGCTGTAGCCTCATCCAGGGGAAAAATACATTCACATCCTAAAAGCTGCACTGCAACAGTGTTTTACATTATGCTTTCACGGTAATACAGGTACTGGAACAGTTAATATATTCTAAAATATTCTTTCTATAGTCCAGTATTGAAATAATCTGTTTGGACATAGTTAACTTTACTGACATACACTTCTTTTTAAATTTTACCTTTTCTAAAACTTTTTTATTCTTTGGAAACAATGAACCAAACCAAATCGTACCTTATTAATAATCTTGGACTGAAAAAATGAAATTGCCAAATTTATATTACAAATCTAACTATAAGCAACTTTATAGTTTTAGATACAAAACACCTTTGAAAAGTACAGTACCTTGTTTAAGTGCCTTATTAGAAACTCAGAGCCACATACGGAGCCTGATCACTAACATCTTTCATGTCCCCAAATTTCTTGCATGTCAGTCAGGAAATTTTAGACTCATTTCTAGAAGTGCCACCTACCAATTAAATATTGATGTACAGGCTTGACCATTTATTGTAAAATCCTTCTGACTTCAATGGCACAGATCTGAAATGCCTTTAATAATTCATATGAGCGTGCATTCTATTTTGTACTCATTTATTCTTGGCATTTTAAAAGGACAGTCTTTATCTCGCTCAATTATAGAAAACGTGAAAATACAGACACCCGGAAACAACTCACCATGAGAGCACAAACTGCCCTACATTCACTGCCACTGCATTCCCACTTCTCATAAAGGGCAATTAATGTAAATACAGATTACGTGAATGTCTGAACCAAGAAAAACGTGATACTCTTTTGGGAAAAGCCTGTAAAGACAGACAAGATCTGATGGTCACTAAATTGAGACTTTAATGAGCCAAAAAGGAAGCAAATTTCAAATTTGAGAACCTTTCATGGATAATCCTACAAAGTTTTCAAATTAGTAAGAGGCCCTGTTCTCAACAGCTCATATAGCCTGGAAAGAGT
>NW_008824403.1:120334-141525 GCF_000699105.1 Pygoscelis adeliae | reverse complement strand
TTTTGCTGCGGTGATTCAAAAAGCTAGAACACATGACCGTGCCTTTAAAAGCTATTCCAGAGGCTGTATCTCTTCTCATTGTATTTACATTTTTATTGGAATTTTAGGCTTTGGATGTCATATGCAGAAATAATATTTAAATAAAAATAACATGAAAGGCAAAGTCTAGAAGTGGTAGAAAATGAAACTTTTGTGAGGTATATCTGAAAAAGGAATTATTTTAACGAAATTATAATTTTTTGTTGGAAATGTCCAGAAATACATTTGGAAAAAAATCCACACAACCTGAAATTAATTGGCAACTTGACATCAAGTGTCACTAGAATTCTCTAACTTCTGAATAAATTGAAGAATTTTACTTCAGAACTGATCTCTTAAAGAGCAAGCTGACCTTTAAGAAATTAATATTTAGCAGGATATAGATTTTGCAAAATACACCTTTTGAAAATAGTGGTATTGCTATTTCCTCTCTCCAACTACCAGTTCTTCTTCTCTCCAACAAAAATATTTCAAGACCTGTAACACTGACATAGACGTCATATAATACTAGATTGAAGGGCTTTTAACATTTTTTTTTTTTGGTAGAAATAACTCCACTTTCCTGCAGCGAGTATCTCTATCCTCCTCTTGCCGCACTGAAGATAAAACCTTTTCTGCTACGCAGAGAACTTTCACATAAATTATAAAGATTGTGGATTACTTCTTTTCTGAGCCGGTCCATAACAGTATCTCTTACAATGTGCCTTTTCCTTTCCTCTAAGAGAGACAGATAAAAGTAATGTAATACATAATTTTACAGAAATCATTATGAGCTTGAACAATTTTGAAAATAAGATGCAAGGAGTAACTTCTCCAGCGAACTGAGGCTTACAGAATAATTCTGTTAAATGTGATTGGGAACAAAACTATTGTTGAATATATGCTGTCGATACTGTGATAATATCTAGAGCCTGGAAGAAAGTCAGTAGCATGTTTTACTTCCAGTTCTATACTAACATTGTAATTCATTCACACAGGGGTCCAAAAAGGGGTATGTGTTCTCATAAACTGTCTAGACACAGATATTATGCATTGAATATACAGCACTGTACTGCCTTGCTCATAAGCTATTTCTCATTATAAACATATTCTTATCAGTTGAAGAGTGAAATCGCTTTGCGTGCTTTTTCTCCACCACAGACAATACCAGGGCTCTATCTAAGCATATCCAGTTCCACTACTTGACTTCTACAGGGTCTTCTTCAGAGCTGTCATTAACATATCAAAGCCACCTGAAGCCAATTAGTTATGTAAATTATGTTTCAAAATAAACTAACAACACAGCTACATCTGGCTTTAATAATGTTACCGGACAAAGAGTTACGTTACCTCCTACTTTGGTCCTTCATCTTAGCGTAGCCAGTTTCTCTCCTCACTAAATAGTTTTATAGTTAAGGAATTACTCAAGTTTCTCTGAAAGATTTAATTATCTGCAGCAAATAGGATGCCCTGCATCCCAGTCTCTCCTCTATATATATGTTCTATTTTAATTTTGTTCTTTCCTTCATCCTGTTATCATAGTAGCCGCACCTCTATTGCTTCTGTGCTAAGTAAAAGAGATTGCTACCCCATTATTTTAAATATTTAACCTGAAAAGGGATCTTAGACATTCGGTATGCCATTAAACACTGGTTCGTCCTGTTTCTTTACATGACAGCTTACTAATTATTATTTTTTCTTTTATATACTATAACCAAACAGTTATTGAGAAAGCCATCTTCAGTGGCATGACTAATGTCAACAGCATTTTGGGAAAAAGAAATTTGAGCTATTTTATTAAATATCCACTAATGCCACATTTCTCTAAAATTTAGCTGTGTTTATAGAAGGTGACAATTAAACAAATGCTTAAGTGTTTCAGTAAATCAGAATCATATTGTGTTGCAGATGCACACTCATTTTTTCTTCACTTTGTTTCCTAAGCCTTGTACAGACAAGGTCACTGTGCTGAACCTACTCCTACAAGCAAGTCCACTGAAATCAATGGGAGTATTCATATGCAAGATGAGTACAAGTTTGCACAAAGATGTTCTGATAGAGAAAAAATGGATAAATTTTAAGCTAATTCTGGAGTTTCTTCTGAGCTCTAGAGGTCAATGCCCTTACAAAATCACAAGCTGAGTTTAAAAAATGTTGCGTACCAACCTAGAAGCTGACTAGAATCAGATTCAGTCATCAATGGAAAGTTCTAATAGCATATCAGCTGCTTCTTTTGTTGTTTGCTTTGTATTTTGCATCCAAAACGCAGTGTCGAAACCCTTGAGGCAAAGCTTTTTCATGAAATTATGTATACATTGAGAAGGATAAATGCATGTCCTCGTTTAGGCAGCAATGCTTTTTTTGTGGGCAACATGCCAAACTTAATCAGTTTGCTTCCCATGCCTGCCTGATTTGATAAGAAATAATAGCTACTGAGGGTACCTGATAGCAAGTAGCACAAGTAGCACAGATGATAGTATCTAAGGTTTGCTTTCTTAAAAAAAATAAATACAAAAACTTATCAGAAATATTATTTGTCATGAAATAGTTTTCTATTAAAAATTCTAAAATATGATCCATCAATAACTAGCAAATACAGCTGATCTGAATCACTAAAGTTTAATTCACTGTTTGTGGTGAGAAATAAAGTTGTTTGGAATACAGAATGGGATATTCTCAGAAAAAAAAAGCGTTCTTCTTACTAAAGACTTATAGTGACATAAACCAGAAGCAAACTAAATTTTGGAAAAGCAATTATGGGTGTCAGCATAATTCACGGTATTGTAAGTGGTTTGACTAATTATCATTTATTTCCACTAGAATAGCTTCCAACTCTATGCTCTACATCTGCTTCCAGGACCTGATGCAGTGCCAACAGAAGTTTAAGGAAAGGTCCAAATTGATTTAGATGAGTTTTGCATCAAGAGTTTATCTTCCATTTCAGCAGAGAAATATAACTACGCATGGGATCTTTCACATAGTTCCCTTCACCTAGGAAGTCACTTCCCTAATATCATGGATATGCACTGAAAGCAATTTATCACAGAACTAACCACATACTTCCCTTTTTCCTCCTCTCCACCTATATATTTATAGTTAGTGAAATGGACAACGATGATTGAAACAAAGTGGATTCAAACATGTGACGTAACTCTTGTTTCTACTGAGGCCCCTCACACTATTAAGGTGAAGAGGGTCATTACACTGAGATCAGATTATACTGAAACAAAGCCACACGCTTCTGCCATCAAAACACAAAGAAATTAAGTGTTCCAGAATTCCAGGCTCTTGAATGAATTGCTTCTGTTTCAGAATATATCTCCTTTAAATGTTCTGTTTGATGGCAAAGGGCTGGAACCAACAGTTATATTAATATTTTCATTGATCTAGATGGTGCTGCTTCTGCTCCATGTTATCTCCATAAATACAGAGAGAATTCTGAAATACCTGCCTTTCATTAGTTATGATTGGCATAGGTTCACGTAAACTCAGAATTAGGCCCAGGGAGTCAATCAAACCTGAAATTTTAGATAAAAGGATTTTTGATGTGACTGAGAATGCTAGCTTAAGCACCCTCAGATGTCGTATTCCACAACTGAATTCGATGAATAACGTTGCCAAGAGGAGAAGTTTCAGATCTCGTTCTCACACGTACCTTGCAGAATTTGATTCATTTGGCAAATTTCAGATTAGAAATTACCTTCTACTTGACCAATGGAAAAAACAACACTTGCACAAATAAGTAGCAGAAGGTTTTCTGTTCTCTAATCACATATGCTATGTCTCTGAAATCTTTATTTCTGAATAGCCCTTTCTTTGCTTGCTTCCTCATCTCCCCAGGCACAAGCTGTACAGAGGTGTGAGGACCCTCCTCAGGCCTCACGCTTTGCAAGGGGAAAGATCCTGTCCCTGCATTTGTGGTACTCTCTACCCCTCTCAGCACTGTGATTCCAGAGTGGTCCAGCCATGCTGAGATAGGCTCGGTAATGTTTTAGAACGTTAGCTTCTCAATGTAGGAATTCATACACTTCATATACAATTTGCGTCACTAGTTTTTGTTGGCAGATGAAAACAAATGTCAATACATTAAAAGCGTACTAGAAATTCACGTTTAGCATTCAGAACGAGTTAGGAAAGTAACGGACTAACAGCCTTATAGTGATGCAGAAAGTCTTCCTCTACTGCTGCTAGCTCAGCCCAATGCAAATGACTGAGCTGGTCTTTATTTAGTACCTGCTGGAGCCTGGCTGCCCAAAACGATAAGCCAGTCCTAGCCAGATGATTATTTACTGCTCCTGTTGCAGCTGTAAGCAAGCATCAGTTACAGAAATGTAGCCTGAAAAAAATGTAAAATCAAGAGAGTGTCATTGCTCTAGTACGAGCAAAAGAACTGTTGCTGTTATCCAGCAGACTGCTGCCTTTAAGAGAATTAAACACTGACAACTTTGTTCGCTCCCTATTTAAGATGATTGAAGTCAGATATTACAACCTCCTCTACCTCCAACCCCCTGTGCAGTATAACTCCCATCCAAAAATAAATCTTGAAAACATAATTGATTGTAAAGAACAATTCTAGCTTTCATTTTCAGTTAGGAGCTGAGGTGGCAGACTGGGCAATGCTGATGAATACTAAACAGCCTGCAATTGACTTTACACAGCTATCAAGCCAACCCTATAACATACTGAAGTACATAAAAAGTAGAAAATACAAAATCCATTTTAAATTATATGGAGATGAGCACTGTATACTGGGAGAAAAGAATTAACCAATTAATGCCTATTATTTCAAGATTCAACCCTCCTCTAAAAGCCAGTTTCTTTTGCATTTTTTATCTTATTGACAACAGCATTACTCCAAGAAAAAAAAAAAAAAAAAAACAAAACCCAAAAACCCATTTAATCAGGTTTTAGACATACTTTCCTAGTAAAGAATGTTTTATGTCCAGGTAAGCCTTCTTAAAATCTCATTATCAACTGTGAAATATATCTCCAACAAATGTCTGAGAGTGACATCTACATGGAAATATAAAAAATTTTACTCTTTCACAGATAAGTTCTCGTTACTGTAAATTTAGGGTTGCAATACATTTAGGAGTCTATATGGAAAAGCTTGAGGTTATCAGCTGCCCAGGTTACCTGACCAGAAGCGAGCTACTTGTAGTAACTTTAGGATAGTTCAGTGGCATGGATTCTACTCATCTTGCAATGAAATGCTAAAACACGTGGTGGGATAAACGCAGATAACACACCGGTAACAATTTAGTATTCCCATTTGTTGCTAAATTTCCTTATTTTGATTTTGTTTTTCCCCAAGTGGAAGAATAAGCTGGAACTTTCTACAAAAATGAACATTCCAAGCAACTTTTTTCAGGGAATATACAAATGACCTTGTTGATATGCCTTATTTTGAGAAGTTGAAAACACATCCCTTGTTTTTTCCTCCAGTTATACGATGGAATGGTCAAATTGACAATGAAAAATCATCATCCAATATGCTTCAGCAGTGCTTCATGAAAAAAATATGAAAATAAACTTGATCTCTCAAAACAGTTCAATTTCATCCAGTTAGCGCACTCTGATGGAAAACATTTCTCTCTAGTTTGAAAAGCTCTTCAGGGAACACTTTTCATCAAGTATAGTCAGAAATAACAAGAACCAGCTGAAATAGTGAGAAGTCCTTTTAAAACTACCAAATATCGTCACCTGAACTCTTGGTTAAAGTATCTAGGACCAAATATACCATTAAGGAGACTGTTCTTCCCTATGGAAATGTTTAAGGATATGTGTGAAATGAAGAAAATGTTATTTAGGAAAAGGAAAAGTAGACTGTAAGAATGGATACAGCCCTTTCTGAGGGGGTCAGCAATTGAGTGCAGTCACAGCTGCAAGTAGCAATGTGGGATCCCCCTCCCCAAATTAACAGAAGGTGTCAGGAGAAGGCACTACACCCCTGGAAGTACTGCTGGTGAATCCAAGCCTGAAAAGTTTGGAAAAACCTGTTGACAATACAACTATCTCAACAAGTAAAATATTTCCACACAGTAACTTAGATCATTATGTCAATGAGCTTCAGTTACTGCAAAGACCTTATAGGAGGCAAATACTCTTTTACTACAGCGCTTTCCTATCCCCTAATTCCAGCTCCCATCTCACATCAATGCCTAGAGAGGATGGCATGTGTTACCTTCTGCTGATTTCCACCAAACTGATAAAATTGTCAAATTTTCAGTGAATAGCTGAACTGCAAAAAAACCAAGGGACTGTTTCCTTAAAGAAATACTATGTGCTTTTTTTCCCCCTAGCATTTCATTTTCTCAGAATTACTACTTTGGAGAAGAATGCAAAATATACTGGTTTTATTCCAACTGTGACTAAAATAAAACTGAGAGTCAAAAAGTTTTCTATTTTTTGTTTTATTTTGGGTCAGCTCAAGGTTAAATCTCCATTCCCTAAATCAGTCAGGGGCTTCACTTTCATCTATAGTGTATATAAAGATGGGGCTCCTTGGAATTTGTTCCTGATGCTCCTGGTGGTCTCTGCATTTAGCCCAGCAAAGGAACAGTGGGGCTTGACTCTTTTTTTGTAGTTAAGCAATATGCAGAAATGGCAGCTGGGCTTAAACTACTGGGAACCTACCCAAGTTTCTGGATAGGCTTACACTGCTCATGAGAAAATCCAGTCTTAACCAGTTAAATACTGGCTTGAGTAGACATTTAAAAACTGCTATGACACTCTTTGACCTAAGCTGGCAGAGTGGAGCCAACACAATTCTTTAAGCCTGTGTTATCAAAGATGGTCTCGCTACTACAGACCCTTCACAGTTGCATGATCCAGTCAACTCAATTAATTCTGAATTTGTATTTAATTCAAGTAACTCCCCCCCGCCCTGTGTCATTTTAGGTTGCTGAATAGGAATAAAGTGAAGCTCCCTAGGTGGAAGCTCTTTCCCAAGTTTACCAAGACTTTACTCTGTAAAAGAGAGCACCTTGCCTTCTGGAGCTGCTACCCTTGCTAAGGTCTGGACCTTAGATGGAAGACCTATGTGGACATGTATTCCCTGATAAATAGGAGCAAAGTGCTCCTTATTTCCAAAGCTGGGTGCTACAAGACTGAAAGGTAATCTGAGACAGATTTCATAATGGGGGAAAAAAGGAACTGGTAGAAGGACAATAGTTACAGCAAAAAATGGATATTTGAGGACATCTCACACAAAGGAAGATATAGATGGAATACTGGCCTAATTTCAATTTATTACTACAGCAACGTATTTCTCCAGTGTCCTGAAGAAGGATTCATTAGAGCTATAAATGGTGAAAGTTGGTGGGTTTTTGCAGTACAGATCTAGTCCTCAACACAGTAAAATCTCTTTGAAAGTTAGCTACTGTATTATGGCTTGTGAATGCTATTTTTTCTAACCATCCATTCTTCAGCAGAGCCAGCCAAGAGTGATTACTCATTTATGCAGACAACAAAAATAGTGGCGGTATAAAGTCTGGGTTTGTCCCTCTTCTGCAGAAGTCACAAGCCAGTAACCTGAAGACTGGTGAAGGAAGGGCATCCTCCGTCATTCAAGACACTCAAGTTTAGCCGGTTCTTGAAAGGAATAGAAGAACAACAACAGGATTTTGTATTTCAGAAAGGACTAATGTAAAACATGTTAGAATGGTAGAGGTGAGTGATTCTTCTTATACACTTGAATTCCATAAAAACTAAGTAGGTTTGTTTTGTTTGTTTGTTTTTAAGAGAACTTCATTCCTTGACACAGTTCATCCCTCTCCATGCTGCCAGGTAAGGTCAATGTTTATCTCACACACATAAAACACTCTAGAGACTATCATAGTCTCTAATGATGACACCTAATAATTACATCTGCTATCACACAAGTTCTTGTTCCTCATGTCCTCCTTTAAATGTCTCATTTGCACTACTTAAAGCATGATCAATTTTTACTATTTCTTTCCCATTTTTCCCTGCAGCACATTGCAAAAAAGTGAGAAAGAAAATATTTTGGTCAAAACCCTCACTAACTCTATGCATAGCAAAAGTCTGTGCTTAAACTTACGATTTTACTGCAGTAATGTCAACTTCTGTCTTCTCCGCCCACTGGTAAAGTCTGCATAAGAATTCTAGTTGCAGCTCTCTCAGGGATAGAGTCACACATCAAAAGAGGGTGTTTCCATCCACTTTCTTCTAAAGCTCAGTTGTTCTAGTTAAATAATTTCTTATTATTACTATCTAGAAGAAATAACATTTTGTCCATATTTTGAAGGCAGTTAAACATTATGTTCACAAAGTGAATGTTAGTATGATCAATTACTTCCATGAAGTTTCCCAGACATGTTCCATGAAAAAAGAGAAAACATCTGAAACTGGGCATTTGCCTACTAATTATCTCCTGTGATTATTTCCTTTTATGATAGCTATGTATTATTTTTCTTGATCACCTTTCAAAAAGATACGATAATTTCCAGCAATGCAGAAAAAAATATTTTTAGGAAAGGTGAAGGTAATCATAAAAAGACAAGTAAATAATGCATTTCAGTTTTAGACTATTATTTCACTTTAAGACAGTCTCTGCACGTAAGGAAATAGGGCAGAACAAAACCAAATATTAATATTGCAAAAATGGATCAGTCCATTATATAATGAACAGAACAGCTATAGTATTTTATTATTTACCCTGCAATCTTCTGTGTTCAGGAAAACCTTAATGTGCCTAGATTGAGTCAACAGGGTACTTAAGACTACCATCATGAAGTGAGATGCGAGGTCACCAGAGGCTCTCTTCCACCAGCTGCTAAAATCGAAGAGAGATTGCTGACCTCTAAATCTAGTATAGGATTCAAGAACTGCCTCAAAACAGCAAAGTAAGCACATTTTATGTCCCTTAATTTTTGTTTTACATTTGGGTTAAATACATACAAATTTAGAAAAAGGTAGTTTATTCATAATATTGTCAGCTTAATAAGCATTCTCTCCATCACTATAACATACTTCTTGGCATTGGTGATGACTCTATGGGAAGAATTCCCTCATCTTTTCCCATTGGTTTTAATGATCCACCAAAAAAAAAAAAATATATATATATATATATACTGATGATGGAAGGTATAGTATAGGTTGAGATACAGAAATCTATTTTCCTTCTCTAGAGCTTTATATAGTCTATGTTGCATGAATTGCCTACTTTCAAAAGAGAGCAGGAGAAAACGAACAGAGAATAAGACCATTGGATGTTTGAAGTGACTGATTAAGCTCAGTTGGAAATATTGTGTGCTTGTACGTCCTGTGCATATGAAATTAGCTTTAAAAGAAAAATGCCACCCTTCCCCATCCCCATGCACATCAAAATGATTCTCTGTTGAGCTAAGTCTAATATATTTTACTCTAAGACATGAAGTACTTCCTTAAAGACAGTGGAAATAAAGCTCTTATTTTATGACAGGGAAGGTTAAATTGAAGCACTCATTTTTTGTATTTGACATTTACAAATAGCAGAAGTCATACAGTAATAAAATAATAATGAAATTATAAATAGGTTACTCTTCATTTGAATTGCAAAGATGTGCTTTTATGCTTTCTCAGAGCTCACACATGTTGGTGTATAATGGCCTACTGAAAACAACTCCTTGGTGACAGCTAAAATGAAAAGTTCAAGGGGCAATATACTGTCCAATAAAAGTTTCACCTTACAGCCTATGTAATTTCACAGTAATATGTATAACTTCAGTTTTACACTGTCCTTTATGCTTGTATCTCAACCTGCTTAACCACTGTTAATTAATTCATTTTCATGACCCCTGAGGGATTAAACAACTTGGCCACATTTAAAGAGAATAGATGGCACAGTAAGCAATAAACTAAAAATACTGAAGCTTCAAACCTAACTGTTAGAGTAGTGGGGAGAAATTTCATGCATAAAAGAGAAGGAAAACCATTTCATTAAATGTATTTAATATTTAGCTCCTACTCCTGTTCATTTCAGTATATGCCAAAACACATTTCCTCGTAGCTGGGCCTGATGAATTGTTTTCTGAAATGTCAGAAGTGGCAGAGA
This sequence comes from Pygoscelis adeliae, assembly GCF_000699105.1. Classification (NCBI taxonomy): domain Eukaryota; kingdom Metazoa; phylum Chordata; class Aves; order Sphenisciformes; family Spheniscidae; genus Pygoscelis; species Pygoscelis adeliae. The sequence goes on along the minus strand of NW_008824403.1, from coordinate 131,450 downwards.
ATCACCTACCGACGGTGGTCGCTCTTTTCACGTATGTGAGAAACATTCTCACACAAAGTTTAATATTCCACACACAGAATGTGGGATGGTTTTTCTATTTTGGCTGAATAAGAGTTGGGAGAAAAATGGAGAGTACTGTCTTGGATTACAGAGAAACTGTCCTATTACAAAAAGCATGTCATGCGATTTTGGATATTTGCTTTTCACTTAACTAGTTCTCACAAAAAATCATCAAACTTCCATACGTTGCAAGTCAGAATAATTGACCTGCAAGCAACTAAGGACATTTCTTTAAATGCCTAATGTTGATGTAGATGCTCAAATTAAAGCTTGATTTTGAAAGCCCATTCTTCCCTGCTTTTAGTAATAGTCTAATAAATAGCGTATTGAAAATAATTTTGGACTTTGCTATGAAGAATATGATCACTGAAGTATCATGATTTGCATAATTTAAACACTATAGAAAACCTTTTATAAAAACGTAGCCATGTTTTCACTTCAGATAACAGGTATTCTAAGTCATATGAAGTAAATAAATAAATCATGTAATTTATATCAGAAGAATTTGTAGTTTCTCGGTTTTAAGATAACAATATATTCAAGTACTTGATTTTTTTCAGAAGAAAAACAGGAAAGAGGACCATATGGTCAAAGCTCTGGGATAGCATGCTGGATATAGTGCCTTCAATTTTAAAATAATGACTTAGTCGTCTTTTGTGAGCCACACAAACTCACAACCCACCTGATGCCAGTGTTGAGAGTAAAGCAATTAAAAATGCGTTTATTTTTTAAGCATCTGCATAACTGTCTTCCAGATCAGCATCCGTTTCTGTAACTTGTCCACGCCATCAGAGACTTGTACCAAGTCATTTCCAAAACTATTTCTTTATCTCCTTTCTCTAGCTAGGATATTTGAATGATGTTTTTCATCTGCCATATAGCACAAAGAAACAAACAGAGCCATGGTGAGAGTTCACTGATTTCAGCGTTTAACCATGCCCCAAACACAGCTACTCTCCTAAATCAGAGCTCTCTGTGTTTCAGCTTGTGAAGTGGGAGTAACAAATGCTCCTTCTCCCAGATGGAAAGTCTGCCTTATCTGTTTAGACTATGAGCTCTGCAGAGGAGGGGGTGTCTCTTAAACTAAGTCACTTAGTGCATTGCAGCTTTTTTGCCTGTATACTTTGTACTTTCCAATCATTCCCGACTCTCCTTCCAATACACAAACTCCACCAGCAAGCACCGACTTTCGTATGAGGAGGTTTTGCTGGCCCATCCACCTGGTGGCAGTCACGCTTCTTCATAATCCCGAGTTAATTAAAATACTTTTTAAAAAAATTAATAGTAATAAAAATGCCTCCACTACAGTCCTGTGTTTTGCTCTAACATTGCTGGAATCTTTACTTGTACTCCCAGTACAATGAAAGACGCTTCTCCCTTATTCCCTAGGGGCAGAAAGCTTCCTCAATGCTGAAACGAACGTGTCTTTTTCATAAGAAGGTACCTACAAAGAACTATTTCTTCTTTAGCTCTGCTCTGTAAATCCTTACTGTACTCCTGTTCCCTTAATCCTACGTCGATATTGCAACTGCACGGAAAAATCTATCTCCTATTTTTATACTCTTTGGCATGCATGCCCAATATTTTCATCTACCACATTGCATTTACAAGATGTTAAAACTCTGTCACTCGAGTAGACCAATAGCTTCTGAATAAATTAAGAGGTTTCAATTTATATGTACAAGCTTTCCTCACCAATAAACGAACAAGCATCATAGCACTTTGCCTCTTGCATCAGATACATTATCACTATAGATTTGACCTTCAAAACTGCTTCACAATAAGATGTCCAGTGAGAGAATACAAGCAATCAGGAAGGTTTGAGATTTATTGGCTAAATTTTATTGTCCTATTTTGAACATTTTCAGCTGTTATTTTCTTCTTAAACCATTTCACTTCTCCAAGTTTACTGATCCTGGTCCCTGAATTTCTTTCTAACATCCTCCTGTACACACTGGCCACAACCTTCAGAACTTCCAAGATTTCTGAAGGTGGCTCTGGCACATTTTCTTTCATCATAGATGAAAGTCGACATTTTTTAATCCTTTCAGATTTCAATGACATATTTCCTCCCTACCCAGATATTCCTCCAGGTTTTCTAATTACTTGTTCCATGCAGTAAATGTCAGAACTGCAGACCGCAGCCCTGAGGACAGAATGACCCAAATATGGGGACATTCACTGAGAAACCCAAGGTCAACGGCTAACGTAAAATCGTTCTTATATACCTGCACACCATGGCTATCTCAGCAGGACAAAATCTGACACATGGAAAGACAAAGAGGTGTGTCCTGTTCGGCTGCAAACACAGATGCAGAGAGTTACAACAGTGGTATGGCTACAGTGACTGGCTGAGCTCCGGTTCTTAAACTTTCTGTGTTAGCTTAGAGCAGAAATGCAGAAGAATGAGGACAGACAGCTTTCCCCTCACTAAGGCCAAGGTGAACCTGTTATACGTTGTGTTTCAGCGAAGAACTTGGACGATTTCTAAAGTCTCTTCAACTGAGTTTCCCTATTTGATATCAAACATTCCCTGTTACAGACGACACAGAGACCGCTAGCTCTCAACCTCCTTCAAATTACACATCCTTATTTATGTAGGTTAGAGAAGGGGCTGGAAAGAGGGAATTCAGCAAATACTCTAGCAGAGCATGACACTTCAGTAATTAGAGCATAGACATATCTCAGATCAACTCCTGTCTCGGCAAGCAGACTGTCAGCAGCATTGCTGGGCTCCCTCTCTCAAGAAGTAACCTTGCAGTGACTCGTCACTTCTCACTAAGAAAAATATGCATCTTATTGTGAACATACAGGTGCTTAGTTGGGTGACAGGGAGACAGATAGTAAAAAGAGTCTTTTTTTTTTTTAATGGAAAATTTCACACTGCAGAGGGCTGTAGGTCTCTTATTTCTTCCTTTCTTTCTCCTTAAACAATAAATTGACAACCCTTCTGGCCTCACAAGTCTGCAAGTGCACACGCTTTGATAGAGTTCCATTATGAATGGATAAAACTGGTATGTACAATATGAATGTGTCTAGTCCATAGCAGAGGTCTCACTGCGGAAACAAGTGCTTTGTTTAAAAGCTTACATTTAAAGCTTCTTTTTAATAAGTAAAAATGAAAATAAAAAAAGGAATAGAACAGTAATGAATAAATTAAAGTTAAATAAATGCCAAACCAAATCTTGATCATCTGCTTTTCATCCCCCTTTCCAGTTGCAACATCCTTTCCTGGCTGATACACATTAAAGTTGTAGAAATGTGCTGTTATGCACTGCAACATTTGCAAGGTACACTTTACATTTACAACCTTCCTAAGAGTCATTATGGCAGTCATTGTCTATTATTATTATTATTATTATTATTATTATTATTAACCTGTGAGTCTACCCTTTCTTCAGCCACTTGGAAGCTGTGAAACTTATTCTGGACTCATACACAACATTAGCCCAGATTTGTGGCTCCTTTCTACCACTTGCCCCTGCATTAAACTATCCAGTTCACGGTTTTTAATCTTTTTCATGAAACAAAAACAAACAAACAAAAATTACTTATTTAGTCCTGGCATGAGAAATCGCTTGCTTTCTTTAAATAAAAATCTACCACCGCTCACTGAAATGAAATATTTCAAGCGTTGACTATACTGAAAAAGGGTATTGATTTTTCTAGTTTTTTCTATTGTGAGAGCTCTTGTAAGCAACAGAGCCCATTACATCATTCTGGTTTAGAGTCAGGATCTTTTGCTGAAGAGTTCCAAGCTGCTGGCTGTTTTTGTAAACTTTAAAAGCTTTTGAAAGCACTCAGATTTCTTTTATCTGTTTACATCTCCAGTGGCAACTTTATTCAGTAGCGGAATACAGGTATGACACGTCTGATATCCATAATCTGGACGGTATTACCCACCTGGTATCTGCCCTTTTTTGTCACTGCACAGAACTCAATAAGAGACTGAAAGGCTGTAGGCAAGACTAAGCGAGTAGTGCTGAGGTTATACACCTTATCCCACATGAAGACAAGCATCAGGAAGGACATTAAATTATGTATTCATTACAGAAACAGAATTTTTTTAACTGTGCAAAGGCTCTCAATCCTCAGGCTTGGTGGTCACCCCGTAGTCATATTCAGGAATAACTTTCAGACTTACTCAGATTCTCTGGTCCTCCAAAAATGTGATTCCTTTTCTCTAGCTCCCTGTCTCTCTCAGACTGGATATTTACTTTATAAATTTTCAGAGAGACAGAAACTCTTGAGCAGAAATAGGAGAGAACTAGAGGAGCTCGGACCTACTGAACTTTTGTGGAGTCAATAAAAGATATCCCCATCTATCTACAACCTTACTTAATCTCTACTTTTGTTAGTGCACATGTGAATATAAAATGTGATATTTTAGCTAGTAAGGTCTGATGTGAGGATACAACCTGTCCTAATTCAGACCAAAATTTTACTTTTCTATTTAGTTATTTATCTATTTGATTATCCTGAATTTGACTTTCTGCATTCTGTTTGTCAGCTTTGTCGGTCAATTCTGTTGATTAGGTGAGACAAAATTCAAAGAATATGAAAAAAATAATCTAACTCATTCTGAGAATGTAAATATACTCATTATAATGCAATAATGAGGAAAACAAAGGAGTTCAAAATTATTTTCCAGAAACTGCTAGAAGTGAATACAATTTGAGGCTGGAAAGCTGGGATTACTGATATGGCTGCAGGGTGCATTCTCTGCTTCCTTTTTATGCCCAGTTCCCAGAGAAGTCATAAGGTGATTTTGGAGAAGAATGAGGTACAATGCACTTATGTTTCTATGGCTTTGATTTACAATTAATCCTGCACAAGTTTACATTTGTTCATTTGTAAAGCAAATAAAATTTTGTTCTTCTATGGCTCATATATATTACTTTTAGCCAATATGGAGGAAAATAAAAGGCTGCGACCATTCCTTCCTACTCCACACACAATTAAAGACATTGTGGTGATAATCAGAAAATATCCCATCTGAAGGCTATCTAAGCATTTGAATGTGACATTGCAATTAGCATGGGAAAACCGAATGCTACTTTCCCCAAAACTTCAGACGACAGCGCTTGGAGCACAGCTTTGTTAGGAGCCAGGAAGTATTCCATGCAAAATCAATCTTCTATCTTATCAAAATGATATCTACAAAGCAAGAAGGATAATCTGAGACTAATTAAATTCCAAGTGAAAACAATTGCATATTAATATGTATTCTCCACAGGATATGGTCACTTTTTACCACCCTGTTACAGTCGTACGAGAGAGACACATTTGTACTGCTAACCTCATCCACCGCAACCCATGTCCAAAGGATAATTCAAGTACAATGCACATCCACACAGCACTATCCAACAACTTTGGCATTTTGACCACCATCTGGCCCAATCTGGCCTTAACAGAGATTGATTCTAGGTCATCCAATTCCTTTACCATTGTCTTTTGACAGATTTCCAGTATCAGTGCAAGTCCAGCATGAAAAACTACACTTCACATTATAAAATTTGCAAGAACAGGCCTTTTACAAGAAAAATGAATTTTTTTTTTTCTCCCACAGTAATTACAGCACAAAAGTCACAGAGATCTAATAACCTTCTCAATTCAAATAATGTGATGGACATATACCTCCCATTGTGTTTTCCATCATGGCTATCTGTACCCACAGGCAGAGGAAATCTGACAAACCTGAGGTCCAGAAAAGGGAAGAATTGTTTGAATGCAACACTGATCTGAAGGGCAGAGGAAATCTAGGTAAAAACAGATTGCTGAAGGATTATTTCTAAAAATGGGATGGAAGAAAGAGACCTCCAAAGAGAGTTTTCAATGTTTACAAGCTGCAAAGGGAACAGAACTATCCCAATGGCAAAAATGGGACAGCAACGCTACTGCAGTGTGACTCTGCACACTTACTAAGGACTTGCCATCCACAAGGGAGTTAATCTCAGAGCTGTTGCTCAGAGATTTTGTACTTCCCTGACAAGGATGAAACTGAGCAGGATCGACACTGTAGCAAAAATTACACCACCACTGTCGATGTCTGGCTTTCTACTCTGCTCCTCTCCTACGGATGTTTCAGATTGCTTTTCAAAATGCGCAGCAGAAATGTCCATAACTGCGCAATGAATAAGTACCAGGTTCAGAAAGTGCCCTAAGCAAACAGCAAGGTAGCGATGAGTTTTTAGAAATACCCTTTTTGAGTTCTCTGTAACTCCCGTCCCGGTAGAATTGCACAGTGCCCTGCAATTGCAGTGTCCTGCTTCCCAGAAACTGCTCTATAGGGAAAAAAGACGCTGCAATTACAGGGTCCTGTGCAATTCTACCAGTATAGAGGAAAGCAGGTGCAGATTCAGGGCATTCAGTGATTAAAAAGGGATGGCTACTTTTCAACATACACCAACAACTGCATTAGGTGCTCTCTGACTTGCTTATATACCTTCATATACACTCAGCCATTGAGATACCGTTGGAAAATAGACTTTACTAGAGCAAAGGCATTTGCGTGTCTATTCAGGTAAAGAGTGACTCAGCCTAGTGATCAAATAGCATAGAAAGTGCAAATCATCATGATTTTGTTATTGATAATTTTACCAGTAATCTGGAATAATAGACGTAATCAATAACAATAATACACTGTATTAAAATTGGTTTTATGAAATGACAACCTATGTTTCACCTAAGCAATTACCAGCTTGCCTACACTGAAGACTTTTGCAGAAGTGCTAAGACTGACCGGTGCAAACCAAGACGCTTTACAGTTTGAATCTAAACTTCCATGTGCGTAATGGACTGTTGTATATCACATAAAAATTGGTCAGCCTTTTCATTGAAGTATTTTCCTCTCATGGCGCACCTTGAGTTTTAAATCAAATATTTCACCCGACAATAAGAATATTTCAGTTATTTAATTCTAGAATAACAGAAAGATAATATCCTAGTATACTTTAAACTAACAAGAATTAATCACACTTTTTCCACTGCAGCACTATAGTAAAGTAGTATATTCTAAAACCAGTTCAAACAGAACTAAATTTACTTAGTTTTCTAAGTAACTTGTATAAATTTACTTACTTAAATTTATTCTGAGATTCCTGCTGGTACCAGATACAACATAGCTGTATGAAAACAGGAGTGGCTTGTTCTTTCTGGTACTTATTTGTATAAAGAATATCTCTTCCTCCTGCTGTTTTCCTTTCCCAAGGGAAACAACTGATTTCTCACCATGAGGTCAATGGACAATATATTCTCTTAGGAAAATTTGCCAAGAGGTAATATAAGGGTGCCTTGAACACCTTGAAGACACAAGTTTTTCAACAATATGCACTGCAGATCTCTTTCCAGGAACGTAAATTCCTTATCAATGCCCAACTTGCTACCAAGTGGGGCTTTGACAGGCCCTACAAAGACTCTAATCTCCTTACTGACAACAGATGGCAATATTTTCCTCTCTTTAGAAGATACTGGTAACAACACTGGAAATGGTTTAAGACAGAATTCAGATTTTATAGCCTTCTATTCTGTGACTGCTCATACAGCAATTTTCTGTAAACCAGGCCTGATAGCTCAGACATGAGATATCAGTTCATGGAATAGAAACTGTATCCATATTGGTGATAACATGTGTCGTCCACTGCTTAGTAAGAACTCCTTAGCCATTTGTAATATTTGCAGATTACACTGTGCTGTTAGAACTAAGCGGCATATGCAATTACTCGGCGCAACCACAGATTTTACAGCTGGGTATGCAACTTGGAATTCATTTTCAGTGATTACACAAACATTGCATCTTAACTTTTCCTTTAATACTGTTCATGCAAGTGACGCTCAAATTCCCTAAGACTTGAAAGCAAGGGCAAAAAGATGACAAACGGGACAGATACTTGCTTTAGGATTTGCATAAACACTCCAATACAACAAATAGGTGACCAAAATGGGAAGGAATTTGGGAAATACAAATTAGAAGAGGTTCCTGACTTCCTGAAGGAACAGTAAAGAAAAAACCTTACTTGCTCAGTAGTCAGACAGTGAATAAACCTGGAGAAGCAGCCCTCAGTACTTCGTAATCCCAACAAGGAGAAATTCACAGTTAATAGTCAATACCCAATATCATGGCTAAACCAACACATTTAAGTCCAAATTTTCTTCAAGTTGATCTATTTGATCATACCTACCAATTAAAAATTATATTGGCCAAGAAATTTTTAAGGTTTATGACATGGAGTTCTAGTTTTATAGTATTATGTATGCCATAATACACAGCTTAATGAATTCACTGTCCTGGAGAGCATAATGAAATATTTAAATACAGCGAATACTCTTCTGTTTCACTGATAATTCATTTGTATAATTAATATATTATTTTTCATTATTTTTTAATAATTGAATAAATGCAGGTAAATGTAGATGTTACAGGCTATTAAAATTTTGTTTCTATATTATTTGAATGTGTAATTTAGTAATCAGGACAAAGGACCACTTGTTACAATGTGACATGAAACAGACATAACCTGTTTCAAATCTTCTTAGAAGCACAAAAAATCTAGCTTTAACTGGGGATGAGAAAGAAAACACAACCATTTAAAAAGGGCAGAAACATTACCAAATTAAGTCAACCCCAGTTAACTGCACACAGTGGAGCCCAAAGGGTTTTGATGTTTTACAGGTTAAAGCATCATTGCACGGTTTATTATATGTAGAGAGAAACACATGTAAGGGATAAAAATGATAAAAAGCTTGTAGCACAAATTCTGGATTCCTGTACTATCTCCAGGGGTCATTAATCCACCAAAAGCATTTTTCCATTTGAACTGCTAATCTAGCAAAATACAGGGGGAGAAGAAAGAAGCCTGGTGCATCCCCAGTATAAATTATTTTTCATTCACGTTGCTGTGTTGAAAATGTGCCCTGCTTTCTGACATTTGTTGCATGAAAGTAGCTTCTGTACTTGGATTTCACACGAGCAAATTACAGATTGCTGTTGACATTTCTTTTCATTTCCCTGATCTTCATTTAGATGAGCTTGTACTTTTAAATATTTTTTTAAGATAAATATACTTGTCAATATATCATAATTAAAGGGCGTCTTTGACATTTGTCTTATTAGTTTGCTTCATCTAAAAGAATAATGACAACTGTTGAAATACATGCATCCAATACACAAGTAACTCATTTGGCAGAACTTACTCATTTCAGAGTCTATCTATTACTATTCTCTTTTAAATGTTAATTTTATCCAAAGCAATGTCAGCTTCATCACTGGACTTCAAAGATTACTTTAAATTTAGCATCTTTTTCATAGGCAGAACTCCAGCATTTAGCACTAACACGTCCAGACTCTGCATCAGCAGCAGGCAATGGGCCTTGCTGAAAGCTCTGGACCTGACATGAGAATTCGAGATATTTTAAAAGCTTATTACCTTTCTGAAAATGAAAATCATTTATCATTTTCTTATGATTTAACAATAGTAGTTGCAAAGGAAAAGTTTCAGGGTTTTTTGTTTGTTTTTAATTACTTTTTGGTATCTCTAATAGGTAGTTTTCAGATTCTATTAATCTTTTTGATGACTTGTAATTACATGGTTAGTCTGTATGATCACAAATTCCTTGTAAAAGGCATTGGCTTTGCACATGCTTGCATTTCCTTCAGCAGTCTTTATGAAAAGCTTACAGGCTTACGATTTCATAGATTTAACTCAGTCACCCAACAAGGTACTTCGAAGTGACACCCATCTTTGCATGCCCCTGTTCACTAAGCTCCATTCTTACCTTAAAGCTCAGCAGTGCAATTTATATACCAGCAGTAACATCAGCAACAGAAAAAAAAAAAAACTTGAAGTCTGTTGATATTTTCTTGTGGCATCCAGACATAGTTCTGTATGTTATTTCAACAAGTCTCGTGAGATAAACAATCAGGCTGAGGCGATATTTCAACTCAAAGTCTTCAAAAGCAATAGAGGGACTTAAAGAAAGTAACTTCAGAAGTCTGATAAATAACATTTTTCACCAAGATATTAAAAGTATAGTTTTGGGACTATGAGAGCAGACTTGCTTAAAATGAAGTGCAAATGCAGTATGAAACAAGGCAGGGAAGGAATTGAATAAAGAATTCTGCACTGTTATTAACTATATCCTTGACAATGCCAAAGTACACAACTTCATTCTGCGTGTCCTAAATTATTCCAGAAATTGCCTTGGACATTGGTTTTTGAGACAAATTGTTGGGTAACATTTCAGTTGCTAAGGTGTTCTCACAGTCCAAAACAAGCTGCCTGCTTTCCCCTGCTACTGAAAAGGTTTCTGGATGATCAGATACAGTAGAACAGTCTCCATTAAATTGCTGTCCATTAAATGCTATTAATGAACTTTTTGATATGCGTGGGGCCCCACTGCCAATAAAGCATTTTGGCTATTGACGATGGAAGGTATTCCTTAGAGAGATGATCAGTTTCTTTATATACTGTGAGAAAAGTATCTTTAGACGTCTTTCCTTATTTGAAAGAAGACAGAAAAAGAATCAAATTAGCTAACAATACTAAGTTAATGTTATCAGACTTCTATATTCAGCTGCAAATAAGATAAATCTAGTTCTGAATAAGACAAGGATGTAAATGTCAGACACGAGATTAAGACTTTTATGTACATATCAAAGACTTACTAGCTGCTGCTAGACAAGTTTTCAATTCTGTTACTCTTCTTTCAAATTCCACCAAATACCCAGTGTTGTGGTTTAACCCGGCAGGCAGCTAAACACCACACAGCCGTTCGCTCATGCCCCCTTCCCCAGTGGGATGGGGGAGAGAATCGGGGAAAAAAAAGTAAAATTCATGGGTTGAGATAAAGACAGTTTAATAGGACAGAAAAGGAAGGGAAAACAACAACAACAACAACAACAACAATAATAATAATAATAGAATATACAAAATAAGTGATCCACAATGCAGTTGCTCACCACCCACCGACCGATGCCCAGCCAGTCCCTGAGCAGCGGTCGCCGCCCCCCCCGGCCCACTCCCCCCAGTTTCTATACTGAGCATGACGTCCCATGGTA
>NW_008824403.1:114394-120309 GCF_000699105.1 Pygoscelis adeliae | reverse complement strand
TATCCTGGCTGTGCCCCCTCCCAGCTTCTCGCTGGCAGGGCATGAGAGGCTGAAAAGTCCTTGGCTAGCGAAAGCACTGCTTAGCAACAACTAAAACATCGGTGTGTTATCAACATTCTCTTCCTAAATCCAAAACACAGCACTGTACCAGCTACTAGGAAGAAAATTAACTCTATCCCAGCCGAAACCAGGACACCCAGTTTTATTGGTACCCGAAATGTGTGTTTTTATTAAAGCAGGTCTGTTGCTGAATAAAATTATAAACTCATCTATTGATTGCAAGATGAGTTAGTGCTAGACAGGTATTGCTGCTTATTCTTTTTTATGCTTATGTTTTTGAGTATACCATTTGACAGGTTTAATTAACTCTGTAGAGAGGGCAAGATTGTAACTTGGAAGATATAAAAGTTTATGGTATTTTATCAAAGTGCAAAGAAAACCTAATTGTGTTTAAATGGGATTTGGCAAAAGCAACCTCCCCCAAACTATTCTTTGAACTATTAGCACACGGTCTTAAAGGGTTAACTTCTACATTGATGCTGATTCATAAAACATAACGATGCAAGTTTTCTGTGTAGAAACAGATGCATCAAAGCGCATAACAATTTATTTATATATTCTTTTACATATCCCAGAAACTGAAGGTCACAGAATGTAATAAAAACTTTTGTTATAGAATCCCAAACACACACAGTCCTGCCAGGAGCTGAAAATAATGTTGAACGGGAAACTATTTTCCCATGTTGAAAAACATTGTTACATATTAAAAAAAAAAAAATCTCCCCCCTCTGCATTAGCATGAAACTAAGACACTTCCAAATTCTACACAGGAAAAGATCTGCTCTGGGCTTAAAACACTGAATGTCTAATGCCTGAAATGAAATCCCTGTGCTGCCATTACCCAGTATCTGAAACAAGAGTGTAAACTGCCATGCCTTTGGTTTTCCAGGTATGGATAATTCTCATTGGAGTTGCTTTGCTTCATTAATGGCCTCAAGTTGCGCCAGGGGAGGTTTAGATTGGATGTGAGGAAAAATTTCTTTACTGAAAGAGTGGTTAAACATTGGAACAGGCTGCCCAGGGAAGGGGTTGAGTCACCATCCCTGGAGGTATTTAAAAGACGTGTAGATGAGGCGCTTAGGGACATGGTTTAGTGGGCATGGTGGTGTTGGGTTGACGGTTGGACTCGATGATCTTAGAGGTCTCTTCCAACCTTAATGATGCTATGATTCTATGATACAGATAGGTAAGAAAAGGAGCATGTACTGAATCAAAGTTCGCCACATCTCCTATGAATGCTAGCTATGGAGTCAGGCTTTGTGCTGGATGAAAATCTAATTCACCCAATGGGAAAACACAACTGACCATATTCATGAGCCTGATGGCTGGTAAGTTAGCGTAAGATGTGAACCGAAAGATTTTGCAGCATCAGACACCACTTCTCGACACAAGTTTAATGAAGAAAGACGTCACCCTGAATTAAACCACAACTCCATTATGGTGATGAGACTGAAACAAAAAGTTTTCAAAACTGGCGAGCTCCTGACGAAAGCTCGTGTTTCACCAATGAACGGTTTCCTGGCAGAATATCTGTTTAATCAGAATAGTTTCTGATCAGTTCCAGTCCAGATACCTTGACAGTCCAGATGAAAAAACAAACAGTTTTTTGCATCAAGTGCCATTTTTCATGACACATAAGTCCCTTCAACATATGAGGCTAAAGGAGAAGACAGCGCAACTTTTTGAGTCTCACAGCAGTCGAACCATGAGATAAAGGCGTTGGTATGTTTTTTTGTAGTAGCCAAGGCAGCTTGACTATCCTCACCGTAGGAAGGGAAATCAATACTGCAAAAAGATCCTTCTGCTTACAGGGTCAGTAAGAGCGCAGGAGGTAGTCACTTCTCTTTAAAACTGCTTCTTCAGTAATTCCCCACTTCTCAAGAACTTTACCACTGAATTTACGAACCATGTGACAGAGTCTGTTTAAAATTAATTTTAGAACCCATAGATGATAATATATGGGTGATGGCATAACCCTATCTTATCTCAGTTGATTAACTTACATACTTATTTTGCTACAAGAAGCAACATTATTACTCTGAAATAATACACAAGTCCTAAGCTCATTCTGTATTGAAAACTGTGTACACGATCATCACAAATAGATACCCTCCCAAAAAATAAAAATAAGTTGATTATTTTCATGTTTTGTTTTATATAGTTCCTTATTTTAATTTCTCTTTTAAAATTAATAGACCAAATATATGGGTAGATGGCAAACTGAACATCTGATTTAAAATTCACCATCTGATGACCCATTGAAAGGTATCAGCACTGTAAAAAAAGCCAATACCATCTCTTGTGTACCCAGCCACCATGAAAAATACGGAAAGAATTTCTCAGTGAAATTCCCATTAGCCTTTGCCTGAATAACAGCAAATGTGTCATATTCATAGTATGATTTGGAACAGGAGAATAAACAAACAAGGACTTAAATTTTATGCATGCATTTGAATCCATCACCTGCTTATACGATATCATTTTTTAAATCAGTATAAATGCAATCCCCTGTGTGGACAGATGTTGTTGTTTTAACTTGGATTCAGTAAACTGATCTCTTTAGCCAAAACTCTCACAAACATTAGTTTAATTAGTCTATCCTTCAGGGTTTCAGAAAAAACTATTTTTGAAAAGAATTTCAATGTACGGCTATACATAAGAATATAACTAGGTTCTACTCCTAAACTATTACCTTTCATGTCCATAAAGTCGGTAGCAAAAAGGACCCCATTCCACCCATCGCTTTTAAAATAAGAATTTAAATAATACCTTATTAAGGAATAAATTTGAACCAGAAATTCACATTGAAAAATATGAACAAACCCAAAAAACCAGCATTGAGAATCATTGAATCCAAATTTCACCTCTCCGTGTCATCTGTAGTAATATTGCAGGGGAGCAGGATAAAATTTGCCAATCAATAAACATTATTCAGTATTTGAATAAATATGGAAATCATACCATCAGAACTTAAAACAACAAAGGCAAAATAAAAGTAATATAATGAAATTATATTTTCTTTCTTAAACGTACTTGAGAGAAAGAAAACTATTTTGCCATAAGATAGATGATTCTCCTGATGTTTTAATAAATAAGGGACTTTCCCCCTTTTTCACCATAAATATCACAACATAAGCATAATGTACAAGTCTTAATTTCAACACACTTCATCTGACTTCTAGAAACAACAAAAAAGAAATCACACTATAGTCACTCCTCATTAAGAAAGGAGCTAAACACCTGAAAGTTTTCTGAGAATTAGTCCAGGGATTTAGATCTGACAGTTGCACAATGGCCGTTATGTCTTTCTGAATGACACCACACCAGAAACCAAGATATCTGACCACTTATTTCTTTAGAACACATACAGCCACTAATAGGTACAACTACATTAAAAGAAAAATAACCAACCAAGACCAATATAGCTATGTAAGAAAAACTTAGTTGAAAACTTTGTCCCTTATTTGAAGAAAATGCTTTTTAGGCTAGTTGTTATTCAAATGTAAGCAGCTCTTGTTCCATTGCCACAGATTCTGAATGAGAAAAACGCTAGACTGCATTTAAAATGAAGTTTCATCTATTCCAAAAACTTCATACCTGAACAGTCAAGTGCAAAAGCTTCTGGCTTGAACTGTCAGGAACCAAAAGACCTGGCCAGTTGAAGGATTATCACACAAACCTCAGAATTTCATCTGAGCACCAGCATTTGGAAAAGGACATATTTCGCTCTGCTGGGGTTGTGTGTAAAAGAGCAGCATCCACCTAAACAGCAGCTGAAATCTCACTTAGCGCTATGACATGGCAACATGCTGTTTCTTACAGAACTGATGATAAGCATACTAGAAAATATATTGTTCTCTTTAAAGTCTCCATAGCTGTGCTACCATCCAGTATATGCTACCAACCAATATCACCAGCATGCGGCTTTAAAAACCCGCTAGCTTGTTTGAACTCTGTTGTGGCCCTTCTGTTTTCTTTTGGGTGGCATTCAAAAGCTCCCTTTTCCTTTAGGCAAGCGCTGAGCACTTGCTAATGACACTAATGCAGAAAACCTTTTTGCTTGTTTCTCATATAGGCAGTAACTGAGTGAATCCCACCAGGTAAGGAAAGCTCATGGATGGTGGACCAGTGAAACACAGGGTTTTCTCCAACTATTTCATATATATTGTGCACATGGAATATTTCAGGTTGGCTTATCATGAACTTTGGAATATATTCCAAAGCATAGCTATGCTCCCAACATAAAACATGCAAAGATTTCCCCTTCTGCTCATTTACACTGGTGCACTGTAATATACTCGATGGCAAGAGCAGGGTAAAGGGAGTTCTGTGTCTGTGACTGCTTCTTCCCGAACTTTCCGTATCAGGCCACTGTGCCTCTCAAGATCTTGAAAAACAAAAAAAACCCCAAACAAACAAGCAAGCTGATGCCCTCAGAAGCTATCAGAGAAAAATATTTTTCCAATATTTTGATGTATTTTTCAATGTAAGCATGTAGATGTTTTAACAAAACATCCAAATCATCTGACTCTCTTTGTTCCTGAAAGTAGAGCTCAAAATCATGAGAAAACAGAAGTGATAACAGATGTTGGCATTTTAGCTTTCAGCCCTGGCCAAATCTACATAAATAGGAATGTGCGAATAGGAATGGCAGAAGACTTAACTGTCTCTGGTGCTAGCATGGCTCAGACAGCGTTAGGCAGCAGCCAGAGCTCTTGAAGCCAAATCCTTTGAAGGCAAAGGTCTGTGTGGCTGCTGCTGTGTCCACCAAGCCCCCTCAGCAAATGGGAAAAAGGCTGCAGATTGATTTGGTGGAGACACGGCCTCAGGCCTTCATGTTCTGGGCCCGTATTAACAGTCTCATCACACTGCAGATGTCGCTGGAATTTAATTATAAGGGGTATCAAAAGTCCAGCCCATTTTTTATATTTTAAGAGCTCAGGCACTAATGTCAAAACCCCGGAGAAGCCAAATTAGATGCAAAATCCTCTTAGGTCAATCAAATCACCCAAAATTAAATCTTGCACTTATACTAGATTTTAACAGATACGTTAATTCAGTCAATCTGCAGCTTAGCCAAGTTATATTAAAAATAATTTTCACAAGTAACAGATTTTTTCCCCTTTAAAGAAATTATATACACCCCATTTAAAATGAAACCGATATGACAGGCCTTTATAGAATGAATTAATGTCACATCTTGAGGAAAAGGTGAAATGAGACAGCATTTTAAACCGGGAATAAAAAAATCTAAATGAGTCTATTTCAGATACTCAGTATTTGAGATGTTCTATGGATCATGTAACATATGCAAATAAAAATTCCCAATATGCATACAAAAAGTAAGTTTCATGGTCAAGAGGTGGCCAACATCAACCTATTTCTGGCAAGCATATTTAAGAGAATTTGGGCAAGATGCACATACTTTTATTGTACTGCTATAAGCGCTTATGTTATCTAGATCATGGGATATTCCAAGAGGTCTCGCAGCTCTTAAAACTGTCAGAAAACTATTCCTGCCCGAATTATTTGTTTGTAAATATTTAACTCGTTTAGATCATGGGCTGCTCAAAGTCTTCCCTTTAATTCTGAGATCTCTTAGTATACGCATATTCTGAGGGGTTTTCCCTGATAAGGCACCACAAGGCCTCCACTGACTCTTCATACGGCCAAATTGTTGAGTTAGTGTGTAAAACCTGTTCTCCAGACAGAGCACTGAATTGGGTTGTTTGCAGCTGACTTGAAACTATATCTTTTACAGCAGCCTCTGCAAGAGTCAAAGTACTTCACTCATACATGCTTTGCTTCATGGTAGAGTCACACCTTTGAATTACGCACTCCATGTAGAGCAACTA
>NW_008824403.1:113679-114357 GCF_000699105.1 Pygoscelis adeliae | reverse complement strand
GTATATTTGCTTTAATAAGGCAAAGTTTTGGGGCAGAGGTTATATCTTCATCAGGTTAATAGACTCATGCAGGGGAAAAAACACCTTTTAGGCACAAAACCTTTTCTGAAACAGAGTCAATAATCTAAGCTAAACATAAACTGTAAGCTACGGGGCTGAATTTACCAGTTGTGCTACCTGAGAGATATCTGGGGGAACATTAGCAGGGGGAATCGCATAATACCAGTGTTAGCTGAGTTACAAAGAGTAAATAACAAGATCTCCAACAGACCAATGTGTTGAGTGGGCAGCTCTTCTGAATGGGAAATTACCACAGTGTTAGGAGGAAATTCTGATGCTTTCATTGATTTCTGGCCCAAGCTCAAGAAGGCACAAAAATGCAGCATCCTTCCGCAGTCTGGAACAATATTTAAGCAAGCCTGATATATAAACATTATCATTCTCCTTCTTTTATCCAATAGCTGAAAGTGCACACCCATGAGAACGGAGACATGGGGCCCAAACTCTTGTGCAATGGGCCTTAGGTACCAAGTGTTCAGCGCAGTTTGGATGTACGCAGTCCTGGCTGTACCTAACAAATCCTTCTGGTGAAGCATCAGAATTGAGGGTTTCAAAATCAACAAGCAGCTGAACGTGCTTTCTGGAGGTGCAAGTTTTGGATCTAGGTGATAATGGATT
>NW_008824403.1:100512-113628 GCF_000699105.1 Pygoscelis adeliae | reverse complement strand
TTTCCCTCTTAACATTAAAGCACAGGTATTGTAGATTCTTAAACCACTGTGGTAAAAAAACATCCTGAAACGTCATCCCATGGGCTGTCTTTCAATGTAACCCTGTGCTGAAATTAACTTTTCACAATTCCAAGGTTACAAATCCTACTTACTGAAGGTCAGGCATCACTTTTTTTTCCTCGTGAAGAAAGAAAAATTCACTTCAGATGAGCTAGAACAAGATGGTTATTCAGAGTTTCCCCATCAATTTCTTTCTAGGATATTGTATGCAGTACTAGCTTCTTAAAGCGTACCAGAAATGAGTTAAGAAACGGCAGAAAATTGGCACATTTGATTTTACAGCCATAAAAACTGAACTATGATTAATCCAAACTGCTTATATTTATTTTTTAGCTATTTTCTTTCACACAGAAATATTTTGAAGTTATACCTAAGCATACCTAAACAATATGTTACTTTTTGTTTGGGGCTGTTGGAGAGAGTTATGCTTGTTTTTCCAAAGACCCTGGAGATCTTCCATATTCAACTCATCTCTAATTTTCTGCTTTTGTAGGTCTGTGGAGGCATCACCAAAGGGAAATAATAACAGAAATTAGAAATTGAGCAGACTCTGTTAAAAACAAAATTAAAGACCTCTGAGAAATTACAGACTTAAAATTTTATTTTTTAAAACCGACAGCCTGGTGAAACTCAGAGAAAGATAAACACATTGTGCTCAACTTCTGGGTATCTGCCTTACAGTGACAAGAACATATCCTTATTTCAAGAAAATGCACTTTAGAGAAAAGGAATAAGAAACCTAATTTAAGGATGCCTGGAATTAAAACAATTTCAAAGGCTTTGACACCAAACAGTTTATTATCATCTGCTTTCTAATTGCACCTGTCTAGATGGGGCTAATAGGGACTGGCTGGAACAAGCCAGGAGAAAGATCTCTGTAGCTGAAAGCGGCACTGAAAGTGAATACAAGCAAAGCATTTAGTGTTTGTCACATCCAAGGGATGGATGCAGTAGACAGATTTCAGTTATAACACATGGAAAGAAAAGATACAGTGTTGGAGATGCCACGTGTAAAGGGCTGGATATTGCAAGCCGGAGAAGACGAAGGATGATATGCATAATACGGCCTAAATGGCCAACAGAAGGCAGCGTTTTCTTAACAATTGAAAGAGAAAATAGTGAAAATGAAAATCTGAGTATAAAGAATAAGAATTCTGGTTGGTTGTACTGAATGCAAACTGATTTCTTGCATTTAGACAGATGGAGACAAACACGTAAAAGAGTGGGTCTGCCAACAACTCAGGTAGGGACAGTAGCTGACCTTGTGCTTTGAGACAAATCTAGCAGAGATTATATGCAAAAGGAGAAAAGCAGTCAGAAAACCAGTCAAATCTGTACGAATGAAGCTTTGTGACTAGTCCTCTTTAGAGATTTTGGTGAAAACAAAAGGCAAGAGCTGACTTTGCCATCTCCAAACAACAATGGTAACGGGCAGGTTGGATGAGCTTAACGATAAGAGAAGATGAATTTTGAGTACTTGCATAGGTGATTTTACTGCACAGCATCCTCATTGCTCCATGGGTGGCAAAAAAAAGCAGAGAGCTTCAGAAGAACGATAAGGGAGGGAAAGTCAGGGGTACAGGAGAGATCTGGAGATGAATTACGTGAAGGTTACTGGCGTATGGGTGAGGATAAGATCAGACACGGTGTATGCAAGAAACTTCTAGATCCAGTGCCAAGAGATAAAAAGGCAGAGTTGTGAGGGGGGAAGGGAGGGCAAGCCAAGGGCTGGGTAAGTCAGAGCATTTATAGTCAGTTTTCTCAGAAAAAGCATGTAAAAAGAGAGAAATGGAAAAAGGTTGTGATTAGAATTCAAAGGCAATGAGAAGGAATTGTCTAATCTACTTGAAAGAAAAGTGAGCTGTAAGACAAAGACAGAGGACTACATTGGTTTCTACAATAAAGGTTGGTGGGTTTGATCTGGTAAGTCAGCCTTTGTTTTAATTCTCTGGTGGTAGTTTTTAATCTCAAATAGTTATCATTGTTTTGCAGTATTCTCTGTATATCCCTGGCTGAAAAGATATAACAGTGAATAGGAGAAAATTTTAAAGGACTCATCAATTCACATAGTCATAAGTTAAACAGGAATTTTTAATTTCTGCTTTTCTTTAAGAAAAAAATAACTTTTCTTCTATTTGTATTTTATCTAATCTTACACAAGCTATTTAGAATGTAGTAAACATATCTTTAAGTTAAATATGCATCATACCAGGATGTCACACCAGAGTTAATGCATAAACAATATCTTCACCACTTGACTATACCTCCTGCCCAACTCAGCGGCAATTCACAGACTACCTTATTTTTAAAAAAAAGGTATCTTTTTAAGAGAAAAATGAATCAAGGAAGGGACTAAATACAGTGCAATACTCTCCACATGACACCAAGATATTTTCAAGCAATTAGCAGTAACAACTAAAATACACTAAAAACAGCTACCCTAGGATAGGCTCAGCCATTCTAGCAAATATCTTAAGCCTCCTTCCTCCCTTTATGTGTGGTTGTTTCCAAGTCCCAAGCTGTCTAATGCACTTTAAGTTCTTTATTTCTTATTTATTTATCAAACTGCACAGCTAGACCTGCACAGAGAAAGTATCACTTATGTCAGAAGGTCCTTAACCTCTAAAATGATGCCACATCAAATTCTTTTGGAGAACTCTTTTTGCCCTAGACACCTGGCGCCCTCTCCTCATACACCTACACAGAAACGCCAGCTTTCTGTCTCAACCGGGAAAGCAATTCTCAATATCGTAGGTCGTACCATAACTAGGACCTCCCTATGCCAGCCATCAAAAGAAGGCCAAGTCAAAACTGCCCGTGCGCACCACTCCTCGGGGCAGCCCCAACCAGGGCTGCTGAAGAACTATTACCCAGCCAGCTCTGAGCCTGTTGCAGCTGCAGACTGCCTGTGCTCTGAAACAAATCTGCAAAACCTATCTCGTTCTAGGAAAACAAGCAAGAGGCAGTGATAGGCTGAATTATAGCAGAATAGTCCACAGAGGCAGAGAGTGTTTCAGAGTATTCTGCTGAAGGAGAAAATATGAACTAGCAAGTAGATCGTTTTGCTAATACTTTAAATCAAACCTCCTTTAGGGAGGATATATCCATGGATATAGAGTTCTTTCAGGTTTTTTTCAGCTGTTCCATTTCTAAACATATACCAAACTCTTTATTTGTTTTGCTAAGGGAAATACAACCACTTTGACCAACTGATTGAACAAGATTATTTTAGGAGTCTGCTTATCATATTAGAATTGTGTTACAGTGCATATAACATTGATTTCATGCACATTATCACAAGTTTGTATAACTGTGGTTATACAAACCACAGAACCAAGAATGGTTCTTCAACCATTTCTACTTTATATTAAATTATTTTACCCATTTACATCTATGTTTCCATTGGAATTTTTGATTCCTCATTAAGATTAATTTTTTAATTTGAGCAAGAAATAAGTCTTTTGCATTATAGCAGAATTTTTTACTTAACCTTGGACAAATTTATATTTTCCTCCACAATATACAGCTCATGTGGCAAATTCAATTATTTTGCTGTTTATTAAGCTGCATTTGAAACTCTATTTGTCAAAATTACTCTGCTGTTACATTACCCTCCTCTTTACTAAGGCTAGGCAAAAATAGTGCTTGAGTATCAGTTTATATCAAAAGTCTAAACACCAATAAATCACAATGGAAAAGCACAGGAATACCGCTGAAAAATATATCTGCAACTCTGTATCCTTAGCATCAGTTACAGAAAACAGTGGAACAAAGTCCTGTTAGCGTGTGTGTTCTTTATGAAACCTAGGAGTCTAACCTGACAAGCAAGTGAAGAATCTAGAAAAACTTTATCAGCTTGATTTGTTGTTTTCTTAAAATCAGTAACTACATTTCTTTCACCCTTTTCTTTTAAACAGCAAACTCAAAATCCATGCTAACTGAAATGTCCATTAAACATTTCAGGGTGGCTTTTTTGGTGTGGGTTGGTTTTTTGGGTTTTTTTAGTGTTTATTTTTACTTAGGACAATGTCAATAACATCAGTAAAATTATGGAGGTTTGTTTACACAGGTAGGCCTTAGAAATCATAGATTAACACAGGATTTCATGTGTTAATGGAAGGGGCATTAGGATAGTGTGGGATTTCGTCTTAAATGCCTATGAGATGAAGAAGAGAAATTCCATCAAAAACACAGAATACAGGATTTGTCCATTTAAAACCTCTTAAAGTATAATCAAGTTGTTGTAATTAGGGCTAAGAACAATTTGACTGGTTGCAAATATCAAAATAACTCAGCCTCATCTTTCCATATGATAGGACATGAAAATACAGATGATACATTATCAGTAGTGATGCTGGGAAAACAAACATCTCGAGACAGAACTGTATAGAATATTTTTATGGTCTCTATAAAAAGCCACATAGCTTTTCACATAAGGAGAAAAGTAGCCTGGGGTGGGGCAAAGCTAGGAGTTTCTCTTCATAAATCATTCAACACTTGAATGCAGACCAACCCAAACCATTCTATGATTCTATGAAAACCAAATTAGTTAAATTCAAAGCAATTACAAAAATCCCACTCAAGTGTTATAGAGTGCAGTGTTACTCACTAGATCAAACGTGGTATATAAAACAGTCCTTAGGAGGAAGTGGTCAGCTTACACTTTCATGAAAAATGATGGAAAATACACACTGGTCCCTACTGCGGTGGAGTGATACCAGGTTTGTGTGCATACTTGTGTATTCTGGGGAAATGGCCTTTGTTCAACTAAATTTAGTACCTCTTTCCTGTGAGCTACTTGTTATAAATGAAAACATAATCCCTGGAGGCAGTCTCACGATTTCATTTTGTCCCAAACTTAAAAATGTTTATATAATTCATAATAAAGACTGAACACTGATATTCCTTATTTATAGTCCCTGATGGCTGTTTGATCAGTGATTTTCTCCCTCCAGGAGATCAAACCAATACAACCTTACTGATGTATAGGGCACGATGTGTAATTGCCAAGAAATGCATTACCATGAACAGCTTTTAAAATTATCGCCACCGGCGGTTTTAACTACTGTTGGAACTCCTGCTTCTGAAATGTACCTGTACACGAGAAAAGGACAGCTCTGCTTTGTACCAATCATCTTGGATTCTCTCTCTTCCAGTTTTCGACTTGTAGGATTAATATTTCAGACACAGATTTTCTCCAATGACATTCACTTGATTTACACTACTTAAACATCTTTCAGGTATGTGCAACTATCAGAACATGTGCAAAATCAGAATTTAAATTTTGCAGTAGTTAAAACTTCTGGAAGAAAAAAATGTATTTAATGTTACTGTTGAGGGCTAAGGGATGTCAGAATCCACCCACATTACCTCTGATCCTGCTTTTTGCATCACTGTCAGACATTGTCTGTGGCACAGACAGGTGTCTATAATACTCTTTATATGTCCATTTGAACACCATATACTATATCATACTGAATGCTCCTAAATCCACTTTTGATCTAAAGGACCCAAGTCCACAGCTAACAGCAAGAAGGTTCACTATAGGGTTCTCTCTGCAGAGAGACTACACTGGCCAACAGTGCAGGGTACCCCACCGCACAGCCCACTTGGGGATTAAACTGGAAAGCAACCATGAAATCTAGTATAAAATTTGCTAAAAAGAAATTCTTTGTCAAGGAAATCTCTTTGTAATCTTCCCTGTGTGGCGGATGCATTCCTCCTGTTTGAACTAACTGGACTTTGGTCCAGGCAGATGCTCAGCAAGTAGGCTTAACCAAAGTTAGTCCTTAAGCAATAACCTTTGTATCCCATACTAACTTTAAGTGTAGTAAAAAGTATTGACCAGCAATCCATCTGTACTTATTCAATGTTTTACATACCTAAATTTACTGATTAGAACTCAATAAACTAACTACTAGATCAGATCTGAGTGATCTCTGACTCTTCTCCTGCAACACCCTAGTGCACAAAGTTACCCGTATTCTTCATTTGTTGCCTGGGCAGCAGTGCACACGAGTGCCGCATACCTTCCCTCACACCCCAGAGACCTCCTGATCCCTCCACTGGCAGCCAACATCTGGAGAGAGAATTTCCCACCAGAGGGCAGAAAAGAATGACTGACCTCTGAGAGATGGCTACAGGGCTTGACAAGGTGACAACATCCCACATCTTTATTTTTTATTGCATCAGCTGACTGGAAGGATCTTATCTCAAGCATTTAAACTGGCATAAAAGGTCAAAGACAGACAAATGTCAAAATTCAAATGTGCTGAAGTGGTGCCAGCAGTATATCAGTGAGGAACTCAATGGAAGCTCCTGGATTAACGGAATTATTTTTAAAATAGTATCAATGTTATTTCTTAAGAAACAATTTTCTGATTCACTCATAGTGCATTTGATATTTTTTAAATATCTATATCAGGCAAAGAGATTTCACTTCCATCACGTTTTAAGTAAATGAAATATTTTTGTTTTATGAATTACTTGAAAAAAAAAAGACTGCAGATATTTACTGAATCCCACTTGAATCTCACCACAGAAGATGAACATTTTCATCTCTCCTGTTCAATACCCCACAAGAAAGAAAAATTAACCATTAATTTTTCAGTGCTTGTCTGTATGAACAGAATTTAAAAGAAATATTTCATTGCCACACAAAAGCCTGATAAATATCATCTTGAATATAAAGTAAATGAACATTTTACATGTTGAGGGAGGTAAAAGCAATGAGAGCGCTACAGATGAAGGAATTTACAAATTTTGTTTATGCATTATTTATTGCAACACCACAAAAACGGGAAAAAAGCTTTGTTTTATTGTAGATATTTTGTACTGCTTTATTTTGTTACGCTGTACTTTCATTTTTTGCACAAGTTATTGTCCAGCTGTGAAACCATGAATATGAAAACACTAATAAAAAGCAGTTCTATCAGAACAAAGCCTACCCAACAGTACTGACTCCTGAAACATTCAAAAATGCAAGAAATAATACTTTCTTTTCAAGAAGAAAAAAGATTCAGAATAAAGAACTCATAGATACCACTTACATTCTTATTTTCACTTTTTCTGTTCTTTTTCTTTCTGTAATAAAAATGTTTCATGATTTTAACTCTGTTCTAGACTCTCATCTTTTTTCTTTTTTTGAAAACTCTCCAATATGATTGTACTTACACCATCATGAAAATGAAATTTCTTTAACATATCTATTTAAAACGGTATAAAAATAAACAAATAAAGTTTTCATTAGAAAGAAAACCCAGATCACAGTTGAACCTCTTGCATTTGATGGGAAGGGGTTAGGTTTGTTTTTTTTTTAAATGAATTTAGAAGGATCCTTGCATCTGGGCTTTTCAGTTTCTTTCAGTACAAAATGAGCATTCTCAGCTATACAAATCCCAAAACATTTCCTGGAAAACTGCAAACAAACAAGGTTTCCTAGCTTGTTCTGGCAAGGCCAAATGTCCTAAGGACCTATGGTTAGACACAGATGTGCAGTGAAATGAAGCTTCCCTTCGTTAATCATCTTATTTTGTGTATCTCCAACAGATTACAGGCTACGCAAATAAATTTCTAACAATGAATGTAATAGGACACCCAATTAGTATAAAAAAATTACGGGCTAAATGGATGATGTAATTTGAAAGGCATATGACTGAGAAATACAGTGATCTTCAAAAGACTCCGTCCCCCATTTAATCATGTTGTCATGGTTTACCCCCAGCCAGCAACTCAGCCCCACCCAGCCGCTCGCTCACTCCCTGCCCCGGTGGGATGGGGGAGAGAATCAGAAGGGTAAAAGTGAGAAAACTCGTGGGTTGAGATAAAGACAGTTTAATAGGTAAAGCAAAAGCCAAGCACGCAAGCAAAGCAAAACAAGGAATTCATTCACTGCTTCCCATGGGCAGGCAGGTGTTCAGCCATCTCCAGGAAAGCAGGGCTCCATCACGCCTAACGGTGACTTGGGAAGACAAACGCCATCACTCCAAACATCCCCCCACCCTTCCTTCTTCTTCCCCCGGCTTTACATCCTGAGCATGATGTCATATGGTGTGGGATATCCCTTTGGTCAGCTGGGGTCAGCTGTCCCAGCTGTGCTCCCTCCCAACTTCTTGTGCACCCCCAGCCTGCTCGCTGGTGGGGTGAGAGGCAGAACAGGCCTTGACTCTGTGTCAGCACTGCTCAGCAATAACAAAAGCATCCCTGTATTATCAACACTGCAGCACAAATCTAAAACAGAGCCCCATACTAGCTACTGTGGAGAAAATTAACTGTATCCCAGCCAAAACCAGCACACGTGTATAACCGTACTCTGGGAAAAAACTTTGAAGTGTCTATTCTGCTGGTAGAGGGAAAAGCTATTTTGTTTCATTGTTTATTTATACTTTTAGATGGGGAGCTAGAATTACTTTTCTGTAAGTATCTGCAAACAAACTTGATAACATAACTGTTCTTGCCATCTGTACGTACTTTACACGTTGTCATATAGAGTCACTTTGCTAGGAAAACAAACACAAAATTGCCGTGTTCTGCGTGTTATGTAAAATGCTCTGCTGCTCAGTACAGTTCGGTAGTGCCCTCATCTACACTGAAGGCAAGATGTTAATCTAACTTTGACAGAAGTGTTTGCAAGAGGTAGGAAGTATTATCTGTGAAGCTTAATAGTAGCAGCAGTTTAGGACATATTTAGGCCTTCTCACTTGCACGAGGCAAACTTTAGGAGTGCAGTGAGCCATCTGCTTCTGCACAGAACGGCCTTTAAAAAGTAATCTTCCTGTCAAACAGTGCTTGACTCATCCTCAGAACCTTTTTTGATGAGAAACCAGTTTATACCACCTGAGGGTATTGCCTTCTGTGGCTATCAGAGAAGCACGTTCACTGTTTTCTCCCAGGTTCCTATACAGCCACATAGGCGGCACGATCCTTAGAGAGTTTGTTACCTTTTGCTATCTTTGCCTGAAATCTGCATCTTTCCTTTCCACTACAAGCAGTATAAGGCCTATCTCACCTTGATTCTGACCCTGCAAAGAGATCAAAACCATAAACTCAGCTACATGTTTGAGTCTCAATGGTTATATCTACTTTACCAGACTCTGGAACAGCCTGGGTGCATTCTGTGGCCAAATCCTTTCTATAACGGTGAAAGCTCTACAGCAGAAGACTTCTTTTTTTCCTCTCTCCACACTTGCAAGCAGGCACTGACACCACACTAAGGTCTCCTTGGAGAGAAAACTCAGGCTGAGCAGCAGCCCACGGTCATTTCCAGTAGGGTTTCAATTTGAACAAACAGAGTACAGCACTCCAGGGCAGACCCACCTTTTCCTGCAGTTCAGCTATAACCACTGCTATCAAGGACAGCACGTCCCAGAATGCCTGTACTGTGTCACTGCTTTTGTGATACAGAATTCCTACAGGAAAAAAAAAAAAAAACGGCAACAACAACAACAAAACACCTAAAGCTTTACAGAAATCTTCAACAAAACATTTTTTGAGAAAAAATAAACATCTTATCCCAAACAAAGGATATGTCTTATCACTCCCTGCTATGATTGTACAACTGTCAGTGAAATCAGATTAAGCTTTATAACATAATAGCTACATGATATGATTGTTTGATAACAGCCTGGGAATCTTCTGGACTAAGGGTAAAATGCAAAAAAAAAGACCCTTCACACCATCATAAAATAGACATTAGAGGAGAAATTATGCGACTGAGATTATTCTTACTCAACAGCACAGTTTTTGTCATTTCTTTCTGTCTTGAGGTTAAGTAAGCAAGCATGACAGGTATCATACAGCACTTCAAATGAACAGCCTATGCATGACATATATGCTAAAAAAAAAAAGAAAGATTAACACTTTTGAATAATGAGGAGTCACTTCAACCCCACATCCCCTTCACTCCAGAAAGAACTGGCTTCTTTAATAAAATACATTCCTGCCGCTAGTTAACTGAACACACCTTCTAGCAGCTTGCTTAAAGACAAAGTATCTTAGTATCAAGATGATGAAGAAGATATAATAAGAAATCCTATGGTGGGAAAACGCAATCACATCGTCCTTTCAAACGGTACAAGGAAGAACTTCTAAAAGAGGCATTTGGAAGCTTTGGTTCACAGAGGAAGATTGGTGGTGTCTCTGTTAGCATCATTTTAAGCCAGGAGTATTTGCAATCATGGCATTACCCTGAGAACAGCTCTGCTTTGGTTATGGCCAAATAGGGGCGGGGGAGGGGATGTAAAAGCCTTTGGAAGGGACATGTTGGATAATTATTGTTGGGATTGCACCCAGTGGATTGAAAACAGAAGAAATGGGAACAACAGGAAGAGATAACGCTTGCCCCCCTGTGCTTAATGTAGAAATTTAGGAGGCTTTATATAGTAAACTTCCTTGTAGTCCTACATAGGCTAGCCAGCCCCCTTTCCTCTGCTGCAGAGGTCATCAAAAGGTGTCAAGGCAGCAGTAGACATGAGAATTTGGGACCCCTTTACAGAGTTAACAAAGTTGCTTGGCTGAATACCAGCCATGCTTGGGGGGTTTCTCTTTTTCCCCATGTGTGCAGAGAGAGAGAGGGAACAAGTTGCTTGCGCAGGCAGCTGGGCTCCGGCACAGCAGAGAGAGTACAGGGAGGCCGTTCAGGCTAAGGAAGGCCAAACCAAAGACTAAGCGGCCTGCTCATAGAGACAGGGAGGGTTCACAGTGCCTGGCCCCTCGGGGGAAACTTAAGTCAGTTTGAAAGTTCAGCTCGCCTACACTGAAAGACTGAAAGAGCACGTGAAAGCTGACAATTCGGTAATGAGAAAACGGCCCTTGTACCAAGTGTATTGGCAGAGTGCTTCTGCCGTTGTGAACGGAAAAGGAAAGTGAAACTCTTCTTGACCATTTGGGTTTAAAATACCAGCAAAATATTCAACAAAGGAGCAAGGAATATGGGACATGCAAAATGAAGCAATCCAACAGCTTGGCCTTGCAGCATGCGTTAGAAATTGCTGGTTTTGGAGACAGCCACAAAGAATGTCAAATTTTGCAACAGAATCACGGCATTTCTACAAACTGGAAGCATAGCCTCACAAGGTGAAATGTTTGTGAGGAAAATGCTGCACAGACATACACAGGAAAGACGGGGAAATGGACAGTTCCAGAACACAAAGCCTGTGCTCTAAGGCTTATACTAGATAGCACAAATTTGTAGATTTTGGGGGTTGAAAATATAGAATCCGCAGGTAACATCCTACTATTTTAACCTACAAGGCAATAAAGTGAAGTATTAGCATTTCTGTGTGAGCAGGAAGGGCAAAACTTCAAACAGAATCTGTTTAAGAGCAGAATTATCCGACTTCTTAAAAACAAAATATCAAACTGTCTAAATACAGAGGTGATGGCTTACCTACTTCGGAATTTTTACACTGAAAGTGATTGACATCCTAAAGAGTACATATCAGCCCTCTCTGCACTGAAATAAAAAACTCAGAAGTATCAGAAAATATATTATATGCAGGCTGGGGCCCAAAAGAAAAAAAAAATAATTAACTTTTGGACACTGCAACTGACCTCAATGTCAGCAACAAGAAAAAGCATCACTGTTTTTAAAGTTTACTATCAATCCAACACTACAGAAGGATGAGCATCCTGTATCTACAGAAGGTAACAAAAAAGAAATACTTCACAGTTAATAGGGAGATAGTCTTCAATGTGATAAATTACTGCTGGAACATTAGCTTATTACTTGCATGTACCACATGAGCTGAGGGACAGGTACTCTATTGCACGGTGTAATCAGGGGACAAGACTTCTTAGGGGAAAAAAAATAGCCTTGCACTTCAATCTCTAGCCCATCTCGTATCTGAGATAACTCATGTTTTGATCCACTTGGTCATGTGATCTAATGCAAAACATATGGAGAAACACAGACCAGGTGGCTTGGGAGGTTCAACTTGTGTAAGGAAAGAGAAATGAATTCTTCAAAAGTTCAGTTGCAATGAAACTGCCACAAATGATGCACCTCTTATCTATTAAACATGTCACTTCACTATTATTGTCAAAACAACTCAAAGGTACACTCAAAACACAGTGAAGATTCAACATTCCTTAAACAAAAACTCATGCGTTGATAAATTTAATACATTCATCATACAGAACTGTGTTATATATGTAAATACATTTTTGCTTGGAAAATTAACTTACTACACTTTTTTAGTATGAGATATGAATAATATCTTCATATGTCCTAGAACTTATTGCTGAATGCCAGGTGCCTTTGCCTCTAGATGTCTTCCCTCACCAGAAGAGAGCTCAATCGTACACCAGTTGTATTGTTTCTCAAATATAACTTAAACCTCTCACTAAACAAAGACGAAGTCACCAAAACACTCTAAGACCCTAGAAATGCAGGTTTAATTTCAAAGAAAGGGTATAAGAGATACTCAGTGACAACAGGAATGGTTACAAAGAACATCCTCAGTTATAGCTACAAATACACCTTGGGGTGACAGAAGAAACCGTGTGTATTGGGTCTGCGTGGCAAGGTTTTGGTAGCGTTGGGGCTACAAGGGTGGCTTCTGTGAGCAGCTGCTAGAAGCTTCCCCAGGTCCAATAGAGCCTATGCCAGCCAGCTCCAAGACAGACCCACCGCTGGCCAAGGCCAAGCCCATCAGCGATGGTGGTAGCACCTCTGGGGTAATAGATTTAAGAAGGGGGTAAAAAAAAGACCTGCGCAACTGCAGCCGGAGAGAGGAGTGAGAATATGTGAGAGACCAGGGTCAGTGAAGAAGGAGGGGGAGGAGGTGCTCCAGGCGCCAGAGCAGAGATTCCCCTGCAGCCTGTGGTGAAGACCACGATGAGGCAGGCTGTCCCCCTACAGCCCATGGAGGTTAACGGTGGAGCAGATATCCACCTGCAGCCCGTGGAGGACCCTACACCACAGCAGGTGGATGCACCCAACAGAATCATACAATAGTTTGGGTTGGAAGGGACCTCTAAAGGTCATCTAGTCCAACCCCCCTGCAATGAGCAGGGACATCTTCAGCTAGATCAGGTTGCTCAGAGCCCCGTCCAACC
>NW_008824403.1:65039-99384 GCF_000699105.1 Pygoscelis adeliae | reverse complement strand
GAGGAGGTAGAGAATTTGGGAGTAAAGTTAAGCCTGGGAAGAAAGGAGGGGTGGGAGGAAGGTGTTTTAAGATTTATTATTTTCTCATTGTCCTACTCTGATTTGATTGGTAATAAATTAAACTAATTTCCCCAAGGCGAGTCTGTTTTGCCTGTGACGGTAATTGGTGAGTGATCTCTCCCTGCCTTTATGTCGACCCACGAGCCTTTCGTTATATTTTCTCTCCCCTGTCCAGCTGAGGAGGGGAGTGACAGAGCGGCTTTGGTGGGCACCTGGCATCTAGTCGGGTCAACCCACCACAAACTACTTACGAGCATGAATTCCACTGAACACTCTTTGCCCGTGATGCCCCTTAACCACCAAAGCAGCGACAGATTTTTCCTGTTTTGGCAAGAATTGACCTGAGGAGTACAGTGTTAAGATGATGTTGAAATAGCTGTAAAAGCAGGGTTAACACAGTTATGCTTTCTGTTGTGATGCTTATGCTACATGGAGTAAGAGCAAATACAAATAGCCTCCTGGAATCAATCTGAAGCACTGCTATAGCTGCGTTCCTCATGAAGCACAGAGATGAGAGCACTGCCGGTAGTGTTGTGGAGTTTGTGAGTGGGAGATTCATATATAAAACTTTAAAATGGCAAAACCTTAACCTTCGTGATAAAGACTAAAGGAAAACTATGAACCCACAAGACTGCAATAAAACAATTATGTATTTAATTCTTTTGTGTAAAAAAAAAAAAAAAGACGACCCTGTATATTTCTGAAAGTACTAATTATTTTACCAGGTTGAATCACAGCTCAGATGTATCACTGTCATTAACCTAATTGTTAATTGTCTTTTCAATAAATTATAACAGGGTGTTCCTTACAGCCCTTTTAATGTAACATAAAAGAAAATGATCTATCAACTTTCAGGGCTTACGAATCTGGATTTTAACACACAGATGAGTGAAGGAGCCCTTGGGGGTTACAGCTAGCTGTGGAGTCAAATGTAATGGAATCAAAGACATCCGTTTTGCAACACAGAGAGAAGCACAGTCTGCGATCGCCTAATGGCTATGGTCATCACCAGCATCTGAGACTTGACTCACACCCTGGGCTGCGCAGGGAGGAGCAGGCTGTGGACCACAGGAGAATTTGAGTTTTCAATGGCAATGGACATATTCCACAAATGCCAGATTCCTGGTGTACCCGTGTCCTAACCATCTCACCCGTCTGCAATCTCACTCTTCATCAGCCTCGATCTGCTGCTAAACAGCACCTCTTGCACCAATACCTACACCTCCTTGAAAGCACCCTTACTAGATCCCCCAAGAGTTTTGGTCACCAGCAACATAGAAAAGTCCTGCAAACAAGGCTTTGACGTCTCCATGGAAGCAGCTGGACATGACGAGAATTGATGCTCACAGAAGACCACCATTCTCCTAAATTCCATGGGACCTCATGCTCTTCAGTCTTTCGACCGTATGCGGGCTTTGCTAGGGTGGGGAGAGGGCCACTGCATATAGTGGATGCACACAGACAGTTTTAAGGTTCTCATAACCCTCTCTGCTAAAATTCCTGATAATGCCCAATATCATATTCTTTTTAAGTTCCTCAGTTTTGGAAGCTGCTACTCAAAGCAGATTTAGATACTTGCTGATGATGGCAGGCAACTAGGGGGAAAAAAAACCAACCGGAGTAACAGCAGGACAAACTTTGTTTCCTTAAAGGTTTTGTGACAATCAGATTGTTAAAATCTTGCTCACTGTTTTTCTCGTAAATGCAGCTATGCCAGGCACCCTGTAGATAAAAGTATAATGTGAAAAAAGTCCCCCACCATTTTATAAGTCCACTTAGTTACAGGGAAGAATAAAAAAGTAAGAATGACCTTACTGGGAGGGTGGAATGGGGGAGGAAATAAATATTTTAAGAGAGGATCAAAACGGATTCATATTTTAATTAGGCTCCTTAGCTCTGTCTAATGATAAACTGGTTTCTGAATGATTGGATGATTTTGCTCTCCTATTCCCTATATGCTCAGATCTCCTTTCTAATGTATTCACTTTTATTTTCAGTTTTATTTTGGGGCTATACATCTATCCAGTCTGATAAGCTATGTGTTTTCTAAATCTGTTTTTCCCTTTATCCAAAAAGAGTTGGAAGACAAAAACCAAGAATTGTTTTAAGTACGTAGACCTGCCAAATTCTGACATTTTGAAGAGGATAAGTACAAAGCAAGAAAAAAACCCAACTTTTAAGGTAGACATTAATTCTCCCCTTAATCAAAATTTTTTTTCCAAATCTGGAACTCTCATTGCAAACTGTGCAGTAAAACCTCCTGCCCATCAAACGGGCAGAGAATTTGCTTTGCCATACTCAGTACAAAATGTTCGCCAGATCAGAGAGGCAGAGATGGGATTTGGGCTCTGATCTCCTGAGGTTTTCCAAATAAAGCAGCCTTGGGTCTGCCATATGGTTTTCACCACGGGGGTGCACCAAGGAAATACAGCCTTTTGGAAGAAATAGAGATGCAAGTTTCCAGTTATAATTAAACAGCCCATGGAACTTCTAATGAAACTGTACTCATTAGTGATGCAGCCAACCAAGGCAATTAAATGTTTTTACTATTCTGGTAGCTGTAAGACTATGGTGTTCTGTTTTCTTCCCCTTTTTATAATTTTGATTTTAACAATTATAGGAGCTGCAGTAACCCAACCCAGAGTTTTGTTGTTAGCTAATCAATTCTAGTTCCTATTGCATAGAGCTTTTAATTATGCAAGATATTTTATTTCTTCACAAGGACACAACACTAAAAAAGAAAAGATAAAAGAAATAAATTATTCCTGGAACATAAAACTGGCAGACTCTAGGTGGCAAAAAAGGGATCGGAATAAAAATGAGGAATATTTTGAAAATGGTTTTTAGAAAGATAATTTTTGATCCTCCAATAAATGAAAAGAGGAAACGAGCGTCTAACTGATTTAATTTCTTTTTGGCAGTAGACTAAAAAAATTCTGCTTATTTTTTTATGAAGAATAAAGGTGCATGCTAAACAAAAAAACCCAGTAACTTTATTAAGGTAAAATCGTTACTAATATTTGCAGTATGACAGTGCACAGAAGCCTGTAATGATGTCCAGTCAGGTTCTGCCCTAGCAGACAGTAACAGCCTTCATCAAGAATTTATAATCTGAGGAAGGAGGCAGGGAATGCATTGTCATCACTTTACAAAGTAAGAGCCAACATTCAAAGATATTAAAGTTAATATTCTCAAAGATAAGTAGGCACTTAATTCCCATTGAATAAATTAAAACTGTTAGCTTAAGACTACGTATGGTACATCTCTGACCTGACTTGTCAAGCCTAAAGAGGAAGAGACTTAAGATCTTCTCACTACGTGTTTCTCTTTTCCATCTATCATTCCAGAGTTAGAAGAGTTCAGAGACGGAAATATTCAGACTCTTTTACACAAAGTATCTTTAAAACACAATATTTTTACAAAAGAATCTTTTATGAAACGTGTGTTGATATTATTTCATTGGCCACTTTGGTATATTCAATCCATTTTAGGCAGAAAAACTACAAAAAAACCCCAGAGTATGAAACTTCAGGAAAATATTAATTGCTAGTTTGTTGTTAACAGTGTGAGTTCTTATCAAATAGCAAGATATGTGAAGATTGCATTTTAAGAGATATAAGGAAGACGCACCCTACCTTAAAGAAAAAAGTGTGACAATTGAGAGTTTGCCAGGTAAGCATTGTTATGTTTGTAATCGTGACATTTTTACACATCTCAGTTTACACAATGCTTTAGTGTTTAATATACCCTGTGCAAGACAGAAATGTATTTTAAATTCAGATGAGAAGAAAAATGAGGAGTATATGCTACGAAGAAAAAAAAAATTGAAAATACCCAGAGATACATATATAACTAGGCTAATTATAAATCTTATATTAAGATGTAGTATTGTTTGTTCCCTTCTTGAGGCTTCTGTGTACACAGATGCACAGATAGCCAGATGCCTCATTACATATCTTGTCATCAAATTGAAGATGTTCACAGCAATTAAATAAGCAAGGCACGAGCTATGGGCAGAAAACAAAAGCCCCGCAGCTGAGTCTTGCATTTACATGATTAAGCGACCTGGAACATTCAAAGGCTTATGCAAAACACATTATTATCTTTAAGAGAAACAGTATCCTTTTGAGATGCTTTTTCTCTCTACTATCAAATGAAAAGATGGATTGAGGACTCATCAGACCATCGTTCCTTTATCCCATTCATACAGGGGATGAGATAAAGACCAAAAAGATGGAGACCAAAATTTTACAAATTTTGCAAGATGTGAAATGAACTATTTAAACAATATTTCTGTTATTATTTACCCAGCTGGCAGGGGATCTCAGTGAATTTGTTCACATGCCAGGTCACTGAAGCGCCCCTGCAGATGCAAAGGCACACCTGAGGCAACAAAACCTGAACATTTGCTGAATCAGAGAGATAAAAAACGGGTCTTGTTTGACTGGAGACGCGTCTCTGCTGTATCCCCACCGTCCAGAGGTGCCCGCTGCAGCGCTGCACCAGAGGACGGCAGCATAGCTGTGTCAGTGCCGGTGGCCAGAATTAGTTACTGGTCCTCCAGCGCTGCACCACTGCAGCTGCGCCGCATCATCCGTCCAAACTGGTCTCTCCTCCCTCTCTTGCACCATGCTCAAGCACAGGTCCCCATCAAGCTCCCAGCACTGGCATATCTGAAAATCCCTAGAGTGTGACAGTGGACTGCCATTAAAGGTCTTTCCTCAGCTGTGAAATAGGATGTTATCACTCTCCCCTATAGTACTTGGCCATGCTAATAGCACTGTGATAGGACAATATATGAGAATATGGTATTTACAAACATTGGGGCAAGTTAAAACTGCGTGGCCTCCTTCACTAAGGTAACAATATCTTCTCTCTTGGCATGAACAAGTAAGTTTTTAGGTTTTTTCCTGCTGCTATATTAATATTCTTTGTTAGTTTTAACAAAGAATTGACATTCTTTGTTAAACATGTTTAGTGCTCACTTTACATCTCTGAAAACATCAGCAGTATTTGGAGATTTTTTTTTTAAGTAAAATTCTTGTTTGAAAGGAAAAAGATCTTTTGTTATGAAGGGAAAAAAACAAGCTTCAGTAATTTTACCACACTTCTACAATATTCATTTTTTGTTCTAAAATTTAAAATTATAATGTATTATTCAACATTTTCATCATTAGAACTGAACAGAACAGACAGGTTTCCTGAAACCAACAGAGAGGCTCCATTTCAAGTGTTTTGCTGAACATGTTGGTTATAGCTTTATGTAAATTAATCAACACGACAGATATTCTTTTTAGGTTTGGCCACGTGCATTTTGATTGAATTGCTTTTTAGAGGTAACAACAGAAAGCATATCATGTGAGATATAAGGCCTTTTTGAATAGCTTATACATATCAGAACGGAAGTATTTGCTAATCCAGATACAGACAGGCAAGTTTGTTCAAAATGCAAACACACTTACATTTTAAATACTTTTTTTTTTTCCAAAGGGTCCTCGCAATATGCTAATATTTCATATGTGAAGAGCGTGAATACTGAGCATTTAAAGCAGAATGCACGGTACTATAACGTGCCTGAATCTGAACTGAATGTGCAGGGATCATTCAAACAATCAGCCCTGCTATTGTGCAGTAGATTAATTCCTCTGAAACTCCTGGTACCTACCAACCACCACATATCCCTTATGAAAAATACATAAACCTGCTACCTCTAAATTTATACTTTATAATCTAAATAATGCTCAGAATAGGGCTCGAATAGTAATCCCCAAGAAAATACACAGCTGTGCACTTGCCTAAATAAGATAGGCCTGGAATGCCTTGGGGTAATTAAAAACCAGTGGGTTACCAGTGAATACATATGACAAGCAAGAAAATCCAGATCACAAATGGCACCCCTAATGAAGACTCAACAAAATGGTAATGGCATCTAAACTGCCTTTTTTCCCCAGCTTATAAATGAGGTATTATACTGAGGGAGAGTGTAGGTAAAAATACTATTCCCATCTTTTTTGCTGTGGATAAATAAAACACCTTTGTTCCTGGTCTATAAATCCATTTAAGAAGCTAGAACAGAAAACCAAAACCAAACAAATAAACAATGGCAACAACCATGCCATAGATGAGAAGGAATAACAATAATAAACCCCAACCAGTCTCCAAGAAATCAAAAGCCGGAAAGGAGCAGAGCGTGGCACACCCGCTCAGGGACCTGCAGCCTGGGATTGCGGGCAGTGCCCGGGGAAGTACGGAATTCACAGCCCAGCGGAAAGAAGTGGCTGAAAAACACTTTTGCACTCTTCCGAGATCACGGCTGCTCTGGGAGCCATCCTTTTTTAGGAAGCTTTTGAGAGCTTAGTCCCATCTACAGGTACCACAGCAGGGCAGTCTGTGTGGTACAGAGCTGCTCAGCATCATCGCACCAATGGCCAGACTCGCTTCTTGCAGATTCTTGCCCGTCTTCCCCCATCAAGGTTTGCCTGAATCTAAAACTGTGTGGTGTTACCTACAGCCACCTATACAGCCACACAAACACCACGCTGAGAAATTTGGCTGGATATCACTGCAACATTGTCGCAAGAGAAAAATCCCCCAAAAGATGTCTGTAGCATAGGTAAAAATCTCACCTTTCCTTCTACTCCGACCTTGTCCCTGAATCACTTCTTCAAGTTGAATACTGTACATGTTTTAGTGTAAAAACAGAGGCAGCAGTGTTCATTCATCTGTCATGCAACATAATTGTAAACTTAGGATAAAGATATGCAACACACCATCTTTCATTACATCTAATTAACACAGGGTAGTCTGAAAAGGCAGAGCAATCGCATGTGAAGCTTTCAGCAGTGGTTCTCTCTACACTGCTACTTTTATTTTGTAATAGTAAACAGAAAGAGAATTTATCTCACATTATCTAGACATTTTAGACAAGTCTGCCTTACTGTGAAAGGTAAGAGGTCAGCTCACCATTCCCTAAGATAGGTAGAGAGCTACAATAAAAAGAGGAGAAAGGGTAGGTGGAAACACATAATTAAGTTCTCGGAGAGTTCTAATTGATAAAAATTACATTAGAATAATTTCTTCATGCAATATTAAGCTGCTATAGTACACTGAATTATCAGCTGCAGCAGATAGAATTATTGCCTATTGGCCATGGTTTTAGTGCAGAAAAGACTTATTACTAAGGTGTTAGCTCAAACAAACAGATCAAACAATGAACTGCAGTCTGTCATCTGATATCATGTTTTTCCAAGCCTTGGGATTATGAGCTTTGAGTAACAGCTTGATGCCATGGTATGATGTGCCTGGATTTACTACTGATGTACTGTTTGGCTTTTCATTTAGTACATGCAGTTATACTGAATTTGTTTTCTAACCATGAAAATCAAGATGACATCTTGAAAGCAAAGAAAGTTTCTTTTCTTCCTATCTGATGCTAATAATACAACTTAGTGACTAAAATCTAGTTTTTACTAGCCTCTAAGGATTAGCATAATAATTAACTAATCACTTTGATCAAATCTCAAATACAGTGTAAGACACATGACAAAAGAATGGTCCGTAATGGTCCAGTCTACGTAGATATTGAAGAAGTGTAGCGTGGGCATTGTTGTAGATAAAAGTAGAACATTCTAATGACAGCTTCAACTTTGGCGTCTGAAACCAGACACATGTACACGCAGACCGTGACACAACATGGACTCCGGGAAGGCAAATGCCTCGGCAGCAAGAGAGATCAACTATTTCCTCAAAGAACTTCATCAGCAAAAACCTCTGTCCCCCCTGAGTGCTTGGCCCCCTTTGCCACCACGTCACTCCTGACACGGAGCCACTGTGCTGCAGAACACTCCTTACACAAATGTTTGCAAAAACAATAAATAAATACAAACAGCACTGTGAACTCCTGATTTAAGAAGATGCATTAAGTTTTGCAGGATAACATGAGGCATCTAGCATAGGAAGTGATTATACACAAACCATCTAATATCCATAAAAAGCCTTTGATTCTCAGTGCTGTGGAAACTTAAGTGATCTTCCTGAGCAAATGGACTGCTATGGACAACACTTACAACAACTCTTACAGAAGTGGGTCCCACTTGTTGTCAGGAATATTACAGACTAATACAGATCACATTTGCACCAGTCAGTGATACTGAAAATAGTTTGAATTTAAATTGTGGATTCATTTGTAATCTAAAAGTAGCTCAATCTACAATTTTAAGGACTACAGTGATAAGAGTTTATGATAAATTATCAGTAGCTTATTTCCATTAACATGATAACTAACTGATGTAAAGTTACTTTATTGTAGAACTATCCATACATAAATGCTTTATTTTAGGTTAAGACCTAGATGCTTTAGAGAGATTTGGGTCAGTTAATAACTTGAGCCAGCATATGAGAGCAGTTTTACTCTACAATTACCAAGTGACTTAAAGCTATTTCTTTTCTTATTATAGACTGAAATTTCCTACCTATCATTTCTTTTCCTGTTGCCCTAAATTCTGATAAGTTTAATTTCTCCTCAGTTTCAATTAAGCCACCCTAAGGCTTATAAACTCTGAAAGTTTTTACATTTCATCTTTTTCATAATTAAGACAACTTCAACTTGTTTCAAAGGCCTGATGTTTAAACAGGGAACATTTTCATAAACCCTCAGCTCTGATTGTAATACGGAATGTATTTGTGGAATGAACTGTTCGTTGCACCGCTCTTTCAATTGCTTGGATCAAAGTCAATTAATGTGTGTTCACAGCTTGAAAAGTGCTGTAATGCAAGGCACGCTTGTATTAATATAAGTGTGTTACCCTTTCTAGAAGCTAAAACAAAACCGTGGACCTGATCTGCTATCTTCACACTTAGCGAATGCCAAGTTAAAATAGACAGCTTCTCTAACCATACATCCTACCGGTAAATATTGCGTAAGAGGACTTGGAAGTCTTATAAAACTGTTTTAGGAAAAAGTTTCAGATAGTAAGTGGAAACTTCCAGCCTTAAAGAGGGAAGTAAGAAAAGTGACTTGTTACCTCTGAGTCTTAGAAAATAAACTTAGAAAAGTTTTACTCTCTCTTTTCATACTCCTGACTAAAGTCTTGGTTTGCCATTCACAGAAAAATGGTCGGTTTAGAAAACTCCACGTTTCACCAGCGACGATGTCTTTCTTCACACTGACATACCCTAAACGGACACTGAACACTGAGAAAAGGGAAGCACAAAAGGAAAACAAGAAATATATATATAAAAAAATTACAAACCACAAGGTCCATTGTCTCTACATTAACAAGAAGCTATTTCAGAAACTGACCAGCAGCTCTCAAATGCTTACTTTTTGAACAGAGTATAAAAAGTCTATATGTAACCCTGAAATCTTTTCATTGGAGGTGCTGCACCACACAAACGTGGCCACACTCTTTTCAGATGTAACCAGGCAAATCTATATGAGTTCACTGTCGTCTGCCAGTCTTAGCACCAGGATCTGCGTACCTCTGTGTTCTGTGTGTAGCCGTATTAGGAGAATTAAGAAAAGTCTTAGCAAAATATCTTGCAGAACAAGTTGACATTTCTTCTCTATTTCAGAAATTCTGTACAAAAGTAGCAGCTGCTTCCACAGGAAATCTCACTGCTCTCAAAAGCACTGTAATATTGACAACAGCTTTCAAGCAGGAGATGTAATTTTGACACACTCTGGCTTCCTCTGTTCATGTACATCTATTAATTCCAAAGTGTTGCAGATCCAAATGCCAGGCAGACTCCAAGAGATGGCAAACGCAAAAGTAGACAGAAATGACCTTGCCATCAGTGAGAGGTAGGAAAAAAGTACCCAAAATAAGGTGGTAAGTTTTCAGCTTGGTGGCTGAAACAAGTATTTATATCAGCTCGGTCTATCTTAAAGGAAATGTTTTAAGGAAGTTGAATAAAATATAATTTTGGTTGAAATGAAATATTTTGACTCGGACAGTACAATTAAAAGGAGATTCAGGCACCACAAATCCAACCAGGCAGAATCCGGGACAGGTTACATGGTATTCTAGGTCCCGTTCCCTCAGCTGCCAAACAATTTTCATTTACTGATTTCACACTTTGAGCTAATATGTGGTGAAGAGGATCACAACCTCAACAGTACATGGGTTGGGCGCCAGTCCTGAATCAGGCCTCAGATACTCTTAGTTCAGGTCCGTACAATGTTTGTGACAAGCATCTACAGCGCTTTGCACACCAATGGCCCCCAGTATTGCTTTTGGTATTAATTTGCAAGCAAAAGCATTTCTGAAACATTTTCCCAAAGGTTTTGTAAATAAAAAATAAACAGGATTCTAGGTATTCCCATCTTTTGACAAGATTAGAAATACTTTAATACCTTTTCCCTATGCCCAATCTAAAAATTCATAGGACAGCAAGGAAACAAATATTAGATAAGAAATATACAGAAAAAGGACCTGACTGATGTTCTGGAGGGAATTTGGAATTTCTGTTTCTCTCACTACACATTGTCAAAGTTTCCTCCACAACTGATTAATTCAATGAGGTCACCTTATGAAATAAAATACGTTACAAAGTTCAGGATCACAAGAACCAAGGGAAAAGTTTTGCTGACTGAAAGCATCGCACAATAGAGCAAGCTTTCAGTCACCAGGTGATTAATCCTGCACCTGGCCACCTTTAGGAAATACCAAAAGAACCCCTTGCTTTGGAAAAGCTTCTACACCAAAAAAGCAAGCCTCTTTTCTCTACTGCACACCTAAGAGCAGAAAGAAAGGGGTACGACACAGCCTTAAATGCTAAAGGTATAACTCTCCCCTAAGTAAAACTTTTACCATGAGGCGGTGGCGTGTAGCAACTGCACAGAATCTACCCTCAAATTTGCCTTGTTCCTTGCACTCAGTCTCAGCATTTACTCTTCTGTGCCAGCCCGTAGGCATATAACCTGCCCCGGCACCTCACTGTAGACGACCAAGATGTTCAAACAAAAAGACAAAGCGAGACAGTTTCCTCCTCTTCCCCTCACCGCAGCAGCACATTCCCAGCAACAGCTTTCTATAAAGAAAGAAGTAAAAAGAGGAAAAGCATATATCTTAGTGACATGAGCGATTTATAGCCCCAAGGAGGGATAAAATGATCCATGACTAGAAGTCAGTGTTTTTATTAGAAATTATGATTCCCAGTCATGGTGCTTTTTAGTTATGTGCATAATTAATGTTAGCTTGTGAACGCTGCCAATGACGCTCATCACCAGTGGATGTTCTTATACTATGTGTGTGGATTTGAATGCATGATGAAGTTTTTCTGTCTTTTGGGATTCAAAACAGAAGTTTGTGAATAATGCAAGACTGAAAACCAAAAATAACAAAGAAACTGCTATTTGCCCAGTGAACAGTAGAGACAAAAGCACAGAATACAAAGTAAAGTAACCAAAACAGGCCCAGACTTCCCTGTAAAAAACAGAATTGTGTAAAGATGTTTGGGTTTTACTTGGAAAATATCTGCAAATGAGAAATTCAAAACTACTTTACTGACAGCTTTAGAAGCAGCAAATTCTTTGTTATGCACTCACTAAAATAGAGAGAGGCAACACTGGAAGTCTTCGCTACAGAGCTCTATCTGAAACTCTGGCCTTGAGAGAGCATCTCTACTGCCGGGGAAGAAGTCGGTCTGTGGACTGCAGTTACCTCCTTTTCTGAGTTCCGCGTGACATGCATTTGACTTTTGGTGGAGTAGTTTGGATCTAAACAGCTGTCAATTAGCTGAACCCATCTTACGCCCAGCCTTCAACACTGTATATATAAATCTGGCTATGCATGTTATCCTGTTTATCATCAGGTGGTAAACAGTGTTGGTAGTTTCAGAGGATGTATGTGCATGCATAACTTGAAGACTAAAGGGTTGTATACTCAACTACCAGTTGCAAAAGAGAAATATTTATACTGGGAACGCTACCCAATTTATGTTAGATTCCTACAGTATCATTACACTGTTTTAATTACTTCCTCATTCACATTGTTATATTCTAGAACAAGCATTTTGCCTTTGCCTTCCTCTCAAAAAACACTTCAAAAGCAAAGTAGCCTTTTCCTGGCTACCTCAGTTTCCTCTGAATTTCTTTTTATTATTACAAATACCACACGAAAGCAAGGAATACTAATACTCCAAGAGGAGAAACGCTGTCAATGGTTATGCTTCCAAGTAGTATTTCTTTTCATTCTGCATAGCCCATTGCCTTTTGGATTTATCAAAATATTTACTTATGGGAATGGCTTTACTCAGTGCCTTGTGGATCACCAATTACACATTAAAGAACAAGGTCATAAAATATTGATAAAATCATTAACTACAGTTTTATCCATTTACCATGGCTAAAAACACATGCTGCTGCAATCTTAATTTGATTCCCAAGGAAATAAATTATTTCAAGAACAGCATTTAATTGCTAGAACACTTCAAAAATTGAAAGAAAAAGAAAAAGGGTACCTTTCCCCAATTTCAACTTTCTGTTCATCTATTTGCCTCACCAGTATACTCTGATGATCTGAATTAAATGTCCCAGACCCAGAGTTTTGTAGGCGTGCTGTATTCCTGAAATAACACAGACCGCAACTGGAGTTGTAGCTCTCAGAACTATCAGTAATTAGGCTCTTTACCAGATTAGAAAGCACTGTGTTGAATTTTTCTCTTGATGCTCTCGAACGTCATCCTTCTATTCATCATATCAGACAAACAACCGAGGGAATGTTGCTATGAGGCCAGATATGAAATACTAACTTGGTTCTTTAGACAAAGGTCATAATTTGTTTTCAGATAGTTACCCCAGTACCTTTTCTTTCTGGACAAAATGGGTTCTCGTTTTTCTAGCAACCAACCTAAATCTCTAATATGCATGTAACATCACCAAACAGAACTGCA
Organism: Pygoscelis adeliae; assembly: GCF_000699105.1. NCBI lineage: Eukaryota > Metazoa > Chordata > Aves > Sphenisciformes > Spheniscidae > Pygoscelis > Pygoscelis adeliae. Next base: position 86,430 of record NW_008824403.1, on the reverse strand, counting down.
CATACAAGACAGACAGAGGAAGGCAAAAGCAGGATGAAATTCCCTTTCTCCCCATGCAAAACTGGTATGAGTTATTGCTGGCAGAAGATCACCGTTTGTCCTGGGTGCCAAGAGCTGCAGTGTGTGCTGGTGCTGGGGGAAGACGTTGCTGGGTCGGAATGGAGATCTGGGCCATTTCCCAGAGAAATGAAGGATAAAATTCTTTCTCACACGGAGGAACTGTTACTTAGGAAGAGAAGGCAGTGGATTTGGGAGCAGAGCTGGCTGCAGGCTCTGTTGATACTGGTTTTGACATCATTCAGGGATGCCACTTTTCCATACGTACAAGAAGTCTTCCCCAAGCTCAGCACTTAATTAAAAACAAACAAACAAAAGCTTCTATCCTGCAGCTCCCGTATCCAGATAAAAACAATAGCGTTAACTAATTTGACAAAATCTGGAGTAAAATCCAAGAGAAGGCATAGCAAATGTTTAGTACAAAGAAATGTCTTTCCCCTGCCTCAGCAGTGCCACAGCAGAAGTGCAGTTGCAGAAGGACCGCAGACCCTCTGCCAGCACAGGCGCCCACAGAGCCTGCGAGCAAGCGCCGGCAGGAAGCATCGCGCATCCACGCACTTTAGATGAGTTACTCCACGCAGCCTGGTGAAAGCTTGCAGGAGTTGTCTATGCAAGCATAATCTTTTCTTCCTGTATAATTTATTACTTAGGTTGTTTTCTAACCTCATTTTAAATCTGGTTGGAGACTATCAGCATAATTGACGAGCAGATACTTTGTTCCCCCTGTTGTACTGAAGTTGTTTTTCTCAGTTGGTTTTCAGAGCTCCTACTGAGTTGTTAATGAGCTGTCAATTATTTGTGCAAATTGGGAGGCAGGCACTGAAAAGTAGCTGTACTCGAAAAGAAACATATTCCCTCAAATCTTGTGAAATGCAACACTACTTTTAAGGATTCTCTTTACTTATGAATCTTCATCAATATCCGCACAAAAGCTACTTTATATAAGATAGCTGACAATTTAAAATGGGTCCACTGTAGTAAAAAAAAAAAAAAACCCAAAAAAACCCAGCAAAATACTTTATTAAATACAGAGACCTAATTCAGCAGCTACATTCATAGCAATATTTTGAAGGGGAAGAATGAAAATGTCACTCTTCTGCTGGAGAGAGCACTGTACCCTGATCGCAGTTCCACATCACTACTAATGGCAGCCTGTTTGTTGAGTTTGGTTTTCATAAACACTACTCATCTTTTTATTCTTAAAAGGAGCTTCTTATTTCAGCCTCTTGTTCTTGACCCCATATATAAAGTGTCCGATTGCTCAGTTGGTGCTCAGCCACACAAACAGCCGCTTGACCTGTTGGTCGCAAAGGTAGAAAGGAGGATGGCGGGGAAACCTGAGAACCTGCTAAAGCGGATGGAAGTGAAACTTGCTTCATCAGTGTTGGAAACACCATGGAGTTCTCCTCTCTCTCCCCCTGTCACTTTATCCTCTGCTACTCATTTCCACCCAGCAGTTATGTGAATACTAATTGTGTGTGGCTACATTCTGAGAGCCTGGAAACCTCTGATGTGAAAAATGAGAACAATAATAATTTTCTAACCATCTTTTTTCATCTCCATCACCAGTTGCACTTACAAGACAAAATTAGTAATTTTAATCACAGTGACACAACTTTTAAATCATCCTCTCCGAGAAAAAAAAAATGAAGACATTCTAAGTTTTAATTATGCAAAGGGTTACTCTTAAGAGGATACAGCAGGATATTTCATATGCTTAAGTTTAATCACATGCATAAGTCATTACAGACTCAGAGACTGGTATTTTTGCTGGGAGTCCCAACATTTTCCCATTAAGGGAGGACTGCTTCCCTTTGACAGTCCTCCAGACTCTCATGATCTGAGAAACCTGGATGCACACTGAGCAGACATGGGTATCCAAAACACTGCATTGATCTACAGTGAAATGTTAGGGCTTTTCTAGCAAGAGGGAAAATTAGGTGAGTTTCACCAGGTGCTCGCTCCACCAGAGGGTACAAATCAAGGGTGGAATAGGGGCTGGGGGGCAAAGGGTTTGAAATCCCTGAGCATTATAAAAATGAACACCGCTAGGTTTTTTCTCCATTCTCCTTCGGGGAGCAGTACTGATTGAAAAACTCCTATTTTTGATGCAAGTTTTGTAAGAATGTCTAAAAATTATTGATGAGATTTTGCTAATATTTTAATGAGGAAAATAAGAACCATTCACAATATAAGCAGTGAATCTACATGGTCACAGAGGCTAGGGAAGGTTTTATTTTTATTCTAAATTGCACAGAAGGTAAAAAGGCTATCCAAGTCCACTCCACTGAAGTTGAGAGACAGGCAAGAGATTATACAGCATTATTTTATCTACACATCTTTTCACCCAGCTACACGCATGTGTGCTACAGGGTAACGTATAAGCAGCGCCCAACACCATCTGTCTGACTGGAGCACAGACCCTCGCACCAGATGCCAGTCTGAATTTAAGTCAGCTAGGTAGCGAACAGAAGTTGTTGCCACGAGCTGTTCAGGCTTTACATCAGTCTCGTTATAATGCCCTGTTATGAAAGCTCCAGCTCTCCTGCTAGTAATTTGTATCCTTGCTAAGCAGAGCAGAGGCCAAGGCTCAAGTAGGAGGATTAGCTGCATACCCATCCCTGCCTTGTGAGGTGCTCCACGTTAGTGTTGGAGGAGAAGCCTAACAGTCTGAACGAACCACTGCTATGCATTTCATCTAGTCTAAAAACCAAAGAATTTTGGTCTCCAGTTCTAGCTCTTTTTCCATTACCTTTCACAAATAAGTTCATTTAAGGAGGAGACACAAAATGAATACCGTCTTTTTATTTCAGGAAGATTTATTTCAGTGACATCTGCTGAAATCATCTGTTTAGGAATACAGACCCTCCAAAGGCGCTATTAAAGCTTTCAGGTTGCTGGAGTGGGGCCAGCTGCAACTCTGTAAGCCTGTGGTCTGCCATCAAACTAACAAGCGTAAGGAGTGGTGGATCTCCTACTGAGTGAGAAGTGCAATGCTCTTAATTCATATCAGCAGTGAAACTTAGAAGCGCCAACATAACATTGTCACAGGACCAGTAATGTGCACAGTAGATGAGGGAGCTGATGGATCAACTATATTTTGTTATTGCTATTAAATCAATACAGGACTTAGTACTACGTTATCTGTATCGCAGTCAGACCCAGAGGTCTCAGGTGACATAACTGGAGGCAAAGTAACTTGCCTATGGCAAACAGACAACGAACAGAATTAAAATCCAGGTCTCCTAAGTCTCAGACCAGATCCTTATGATAACTATGTTTTTCTGATACCATCTGCAATGCTTAAGAAGCCATTTTCACTGGGAAAAAACCTTACAACAAATGAAGGTAAGCTATTACAAATTTATTTCAGGGATTTTAGCTTTTTCCTAGATTTGGTAAATTTTCCTGAAACTGAACTTATATATCTGGGGAAAAATGGCACTTTCCCTTTGTGTTATAGAAACATCATCTGGCAATGGAATATTCACTTAAAAGAAACAACACACACTAGCAGCACTCACTCAGAAATCTGCACATTTAAACTGACTACCCATCAACTAAATTTCCTATCTAAGAAAAAATTCTAAAAAAGAGATTATATATTCCCAGAAGTTTTTAAATAATGGGCTGCACAAAGACAAATTTGAAATGAAAATATGCCAAGAAATTCACCTGTAAAAAGAATGCCATGCATCTGATGGAAACATAAAAAAATAAACCCACATGACCTTTTTTCAATCTGAAAATTAGCAGTGATGAAAAAATTGCTGCATTGTTAACTGCATTTTAAATGAGTTTCCTAATTATATTTTCCATGATAAAATGAGCATAGATGCTCATTGAAGCAGACTTAAGACACAAAATTATTCTCTAAAAGATTTGTATATTTTTCCTTTAAAAAAGCCTAAACTCAAATAACCCACCATTCCTATTTTTCCTCATTCAGCGAAACGTCCATCAGAAACCTGTGCCACACAGACCACAGGCTAAATGCATTATAGGAACTGACGTGTCAAGAGCATATGCAGCATCCTCCAAGACACTGAGAATAGGATTTAATGCTCAATTCCTAATACTATTAGTAATCTAAATATTCATCTTTAGCACTTACATAGCACTTTATTCCTCAAAGCAACTAAGATGATGGTATCTCTGGATCTATTAACACTGAAAAGTATTTTTCTGGTCCTGAGACAGATAAGGTCTGAATGCTGATATGTTCTGTAGCATAGACTTTCCACAGCCATAACGTTGACAGGGATGTGCTGAAATTAAAGCAGTATAAAAACACAGCTATTAAAGCCAAAACATTTAAAATAAAGGCAAAGAAATGTTCTCCTTATATGTCAGCTAGTATTTAAGGGTAAAGTCTTGGCCTCGCTGAAGCCAGGATTTCCTCCAAGGTATTAACAAATGCATCTGCATATTAATTCTCTACTAGCAAGAAGCAAAATATGGAAATCAAGAGTAAAGACACACAAGCGTAACTCATAGCAGTTGGCACCTTTCCATCAACTTGACTGGATGCCAGTGAGACAAATTCCGCTGTCAGTTATCATAGTGTAAGAGGAGGAAAAATTCTGCTAAGTATTATTCTGAGTATACAGTGCTGTATAACCAGGAATGGAGCCCAAAATACTATTTCCTCAAACATGCCTCATTATGAAAAGGTTTCTCTTGCGCTACACGAATGCTTCAGCTCACTGAGGTATTTCTAGGTGAATTACACCGCGCACACAGAGCTGAGCGTGATGACTTCCTGTGGAGAAAGAATTCAGAGGGAGTTTCAGTAGGAAGTTGATTAAATTTCCAGTGTGCCTTTACTGCTATTTAAGAAACACACACACACTGGCTAATTGCGTGACCTCTAAAAGGAAGTGCATGCCTACAACGCTAGCATGGGCAAATCAAATAGGCAACAAAAAGGACAAATGCCACGAAGATATATTTTTTAAATGTTAAGTATTATGAGCCTTCTTTTGTACCACAAATAAACTTTATGATGCTACCACACTGCAATCAACTACAACTGCTTTTATTCTGTGAGTAATGGGCAGAATTAAACAAAGCAGCTGGCATAATAGATCTGACCTTTGAAAACCAAACTCTGCATTTTGCCTCCAACAGCTTATATTATTTTATTTCTGTGGCCTTTGGAAAGAAACAAACTCAGGACCCAGCCAGTTGTACAGTTCTCACAGAGAGCTCACTGGCACGATCCAGTGTCACTCTGTTTTTAAGAAGCCTCTGTTCCCCTGTAGCCCCTCCGGTGGACCAAGATTTAATCTGGCCACCCTCATGCTCGCATCTCAGCTTCACGCACCCACACGGCAACAAAGTGTCAGAGGACATGTCTTTGTGGAAGCGTGCTAAAAAAAAACAACCAAAAAACCAAACAGTACAAAGTCATAAATTCCTGTCTAAAATGAAACGGAAATATCCCTGCTACATTGTATTCAACATGATCTCATTAGATTAATACTAAAGATTTAACATATATTTATGTAAAAACTATTCCGTCTGTTATATTTGTTTGACTTTCTATAAAATAATATTGTCAAAATCTATATTCCATGGTCCCTCTGATAGGGCTTGAAGAGGATCCAGAAGGACACATGTTCCCCTCCTGAGCGGTATAGCATTTCAAATTGCATTATGCCCATCAGAGCTGGGGAAAAGCCTCTGACTGCCAGTTCTCCCAGTGCTACGGGATGCTCAGTTACATTGATGCCAGTGCCCCTCTGTATCCTCCACAAAGATACCAGCACGATCGGCACAGAGCCGGCTCAAGGCTGTTGATCAGTATAGGCTAAAGCATAGGGCTGGGACTGCATTGCTCCAGTCAAACTATAGGAATGAAGGATCCTGGTTTTATCAGCCACAAAGCAGCCCTACAGCTTTGGGTTCTGTGGTACCCGGCGAAGAGCAAGAGGGGCAGCTGCTGTACAGAGAAAACCTCCTCCAGCTATAGCCATCTCCCTCCTACCCTCGCCCCCTTCAACAGCGGCACAGAAGTTCGGAAGCTGGATCCCCAGAGCTGGGACACAGGCAAAACATCAGAGTATGCATTTTGCTGCCCCAAGCAGCCTGCCGTTCTAGGCAACTGCCTTCTTTGTTAGTCCTGATTGCAGAAATCCCATAAACCCTTTGAATCAGAACGGGTTCACCTATTCTTTACTGCAAAAAATGCTGGCTCTTACGTTTGTCGTAAAAGCCGCTGCCCTAAACCGAGAACTTCCTTTACGTGCCAACCAAGAGGTGAACCTCATGCCCACGCGAAGATAGTGTCTACACCAGAGTTGTATTTTAAAATGTATGGAAACAATACTCTTACTATTGCCTTTCTAACTTATGACAGGAAGATCTTTAATATATGGGTAAATTTCAATTTGGAGAAATCAATAGTCTTAAATAATAACTAAGATTTCAGGTCTTTCAATCACAATGCAAAATAACCTAACATTAACTTTACAAATGAGAACCAAGTTAAAAGGCTTCTAGCAAATTACCAGTGAATCACCAGAATTTGCTTCAGACAGAGATATTATTCTTAAATTGTTGCCAGTGATATATAGCTTTAGCATTTTTTATTGCTAATTTGCACTGGCTTCTCATACTCTTCTTCTAATAGATCATTACAGGAGCCAGCCAATTTGTACTGCTGCCAATAACTGTCTCAAGGTAAGGCTGCTTAGGTAGACCAAGAAGAAAGCACAGCAAGAGAGCACCTTCAAAAAGAATTCCAAATTAAAGCATTGTTATGAAAAAATAAGAATCAACGGAATAGAAAGCTACGCCCTGAAGTATCTGCTTCCAAAATCAAGGCCATCACAGATAAAATACTACCTTAATACTACACTGTTAAGGGCTGCTCTTCTTGCTTTTTAAAATTCTGTTCACTTTGTTGTACGTCATAAAAAACATACTGGGTCAAGCTGTACTTCGAAGTATTGTAAAGAGTGACACAGGCATCCAGAAGAATTAGATTGCAATACTATGGAAAATAAAACAAAGAATTACATATATACTGAGATTTCTTGTGCTGCCTCAAACTTTGATCATATATAACCCCCCTTAAACCTTAAATGTTTACAAAGCTGATCAGTTATATAAGGGCTAGTGATAGCAGTAATTTATGGACCAATAAAAAAAGATTTAAACACAAACTAAAAAAAGCTCAATTTAAGAACTATTGGTCATAAGCAGTACTCAATTCATCTTTAATATGACGTGTTCTTTCTTTCATATTTTTCTTTGACTGCATTATGGTTTTTTCCTTCCAACAAACCTTCTAAATCTATTCTTGGAGGACAACTGAATAGCATTCAAGAGTGTCAGTGTTAATACAGCCTATGCAACTGAAGCAAAGGAACCAAGCTCAGACCCAAAACCAGTGCGCAAGCAGACAGTCTGTAACACCTCCGTGCACGCACTCCTGTAAGTAACGCGCACGTCAGGTGAATGGAGCCCAAACTATTTCTTTGCTGGGCACCCATGTACATTATATGCAAGTACTGAAAGCCTCTTGCCCCACCCTTGAGGTTTGTTTTCTCAGCTTCCCACTGAATTCAGCTAGATTTGTACACAGGTAGTACGATCTCTTTACAAAAGGCAGACGGTCCGTATTCTTATGCCTGTTCCTATAACCTGTTGGTAATTTTTTTGTCTGCACCTTTAATATCTTCTCCTTTTTTAAGTTCACAAGTTTGGAGACATTCTCTAAAGACATACACAAGTATCTTGACCTTACCTTGTGATTGGTGAGCAGCAGTAGCACCATCTACATTAAGCATTAACTTGCAGTATTAACCGTGCATTTAATAGACAGTCCAGCTGTCACCTCGCCTGTCCTCTGACTGGTTTTGGGCATCAAGACACTTGGCCAACATGAAACACAAGGCGCTGAATTTAGGTCACAGGCAGGCTGTATGAATCTGGACCTTTCTATACATATGTATAAGCTGGTGTACTGAAATGCAGCTGCCGACGACTCAACTCTTTCCTGAAAGATGACGCCTTTACAATGCATTTTTGAGCTCACTGGCTAGTGGTTCAGGCAGATTTAAACAGACTCACTTTTTTGGTGTCTGGCATGCTTCTGTGGAGCATGGTGACAATACGCCACCTCGTCCTGCAGTGATATGATCGGGGAAGAGATCACACGCAAGAAACAGGCCCGACAGACGGTCCCACTTTGCTGCTACCATCTTTCAGGGTACAGAACTAAAATGGGAGGAAAACAGACCTCTGTCAGGGATGGCTGACTTGTGATTTGAGAGCAATGATTCTTATCTCCTCTCTGTAAATGCGGGTTGGAAATACCAGGAATGTCAGACTCCAGTTTTCTCTGCCCAGTCAGACACCAGAAAAGAAGCTGAACCCCCCAAAGCAGAATATAAGATGGCAGAGGGGTGCATTCTCCAGCATCCTGCTCAATTTAACTCCATTACTTTTAATAACAGTTCTGTTGATGATACCTTCATTTTATATAACTTAGCACATCAGCCCAGTGGGTATATCATGTTGCTAAACACTAATTTTCCTTAGTACGTGGAATTTCCCTGAACATTGAGTTTTCTCAGTACTCCTGCCTGTGATTTCTTTCTCTAATTCTGTTTGTAGGGGAAAACTCCCCTTTCCACCAAACTGCAGATCTCTGCTGAATATTTCACTCTCAGTCCCTGTGCAGAAGCAACACGAGTAGCTATTCCACATGAAAAACTGGTACAGAATAACCAGTCAAGATCCCCAGCCCCATCAGAGGAAAAGCAGGGAGCTTGCTTTGTTATTTTAAATGTGAAGGAAAACAAGAGTGAAAGAGCATTTGAATCACAGCTTTTGGACCTTGCCAAGTATTACAGTTTGCTCTTGGAAACAATGACCTGCGTTTGACACGGACCTCCTCTGAGCCCACTACATTCACCTAGATAGAAACAAAATCAGCCTCTTAATGAAGTGGCAGATCTTGAAGAGATATGATTAACGAGTTTGACTTAAAAACGTGTTGTCGTTACAAGTGTTGCCACTAGCTTTCCACATAAGTTAAATCAAGACATGGCAGGTAGGCCAAAAAATTAACAAAAAGGCTGATATCCTACATTTCTTTCTGTTGTGTGTCTAGGCAAAAAAGGGAAGGGGTTTGGTTTGAAACTATCTTTGAGGATACGACCAGCTTATTCTTAGGTATTTTCAAAAGGGCCACCCTTTGCCTTCAATCCTCCCTATTTTGTTTGATGTACTGTGCTACCGTATAGCGTTTCTCTGAATTTATATCAAATAAGCCCATCCACTGCTTACTTTCCCAGTGCTGCAGGAGTCAGCTCCACAGCAAGAGGAAAACTTAGATGAACATTATTTGATAAACATGCAGGCATTGCAATGCATTCCACTTTGTTTTGCAAAGAAAAGACAAAATTACTTTTTTCTTCCTTAACTTCACTCATTCTTAAATTCCTCTTTATTTTTAATTATGCCAAAATTAATCTTATTTTCCCTCAACTATTATTCTTCATGAAGGCAGCAGAAGCCCTAGCTTGAAAATGTAGACACATTTTCACTTCTTGAGAAAAATTAACCAACTTAAGAGACGCTATTTTTGAGAATACTAGAATATGAATATAAATCCTCAAAATTATTAAAACTTATTAAACCCTTACAAATTTATATATAATTTAAATTATTATACAAACATTCAAAGGCATCAGTATGAATTTATCTATGGGTATATAGCTGAAAATAATAATCACTTGGATTTTTATCTATCTTGATTCAATTTGCTGGCAATTCAATATGCAAAAGATGTATTTCTAGTCATCTATTCCTTAAAATCCAAGAACAGTTTCCCACTAAGAAATTCTATTTAGTCTGAATTTAACTATAGAAAATTGTTTTTCATCCATTTTTATGTCCTAAAAAACTAGGCTATAAAAATAAAGAGGTAGAAGAATCAATACTCCACTCAAGTGACGTATAAATCTGAGTACCACTAAATACTGGAAGCCTATATTTATAAATGACTTACCTCAATAACAAGATATAAGTTATAAGGTGTAAATAGCTCTAATGGGGGGTTCAGAAGAACTTTGTGAGGAAAAATAAAAAAAAACGGACCAGCGAACAAAAATAACAACTAAACAATTCAGCTTATTGCTTTAGTTAACAAACCTCCTCTTAGGGAATAATTGTTATCATGATCCATTTAGTAATAAAAGCGTAAAATATATGAAACTTCAGCTCAGATAGTAAGTGGTGAAGACTATTCAAGTTTTACTATGTGCTATTCTGTCATAAATAACTTTAAACTTTGCCATTGGTTTGTATTTGTTTTTTCTTAACTACTGGATTTTAATCTAATTATTTCAAACTGCCTCAGGCAAAACTAATGGCAACAATAGGGAGCTGAAGTTGCAGCCACTTTACCTGCATTAATACATGCAAATGTTTTCATCTGGGAATCTTCCAAGTAGCACCTGAATAACTCCTCAGATTCCAAGCATCTAATTGGTTGGGGTTTACTGAATGCTAAAGGAATCAACTACTAAGGTTATTTTCATTTGAGCTGCAGGTATGTCAAATGCAGCCTTTGGATACCATCAGCAAAATTGCACAGGTGGGGGAGGGAAAAAAAAAAATCAACATCTAGTGTGCAGCTTAGACTCCGTTTCTAGCTTAGGCATATCTTTCCCTTGAGGCTACTCTGGAGATGATTACTTGATGTTAAAACTTCAATATATTGATGGAGGAACTATTTATAAAAGGTTCAACACAAAGGAAGATGTGTTGCTAAAAGCAGTGTGAACGGGCTGCCATGATCTCAAGCATCTTTTGACTTGATTTATGGAACCATGCAAATGAGTCAGACTCTTGGCACAGCTTTTCTCCAGCTATACGCATTCTAGAAATTGCCCATCCACAGCTATATGCAGAAACACTGCAAAATGATAGTTAATCCTCCTCCCTCTACCCTGTTTACATGAACTCCTGATGCCCAGCAACTATTATTTCCTTCTTCACTACCTCAACGCTTGACCGTAAGAGAGACCTTCTTCCACATGCCCTGTTCCCCAGTGACGAAGCTTACCAAAGGTTAGAGAAGAACAGGAAGGAGAAAGGAGGAGGAGAGATTCACTATAAAAGCACAAGCAAATCATAAATGGTGACTGGCTTTTTGTGGCAAAGTATTGCAGAACAAAGTTGAGAAACAACTAGGCTTTGAATTTAGGCACATCCCAAAAGTGTAAGGAGAAAAAGTGTCTTAGCAATATAGGGGCCTAAGTGCCCTCTGAGGAGCTAACCTTGAAAGAAATATCTACATTGGTAATTAATATATATCAACAAGCTGATTGACTTACTGCCAACGCACCAGAAATTTCAGGTCGATTGCAGCCAGAGAAGGAAAACCTGGCAGTGAAAACTGCAGAAAGCTAAAATGTGCTAGCAGAACCGTATCACCGATGTCACACCCGGCACTGCAGGCACTCTGCAAGACCTGCACCTGAAGAGCTGGCTGGGCAGCGGAGGAATAGGCACACATGTGAAGACTGTTTAAACCAAGGAAAAAAAAAATGTTATGAGTTAGGGAAAAGTTAAGAAGGGAAGAGAAAAAATAAGACCAATTAATTTTTTTTTTCTGTTCAGCATCCAGAAAATGAAGCAAGGCCAAAAAAATAACTTATTTTGCCAGTCTCTGTAAAAAAAATTAGAAGGGAAAGCAGCTGAGATTCAACCCACTATTCCAGGTTACTCAGAAAGTGCAACTTTTAACTTTGACAATCCCTTACTCCATTTACAGTCCCTGAGGCCAAGGTAACTATTCCTGTGCAGAGGCAGGAACACTCACAGACCGACTTCTGCAGTGAAATGAGAGCATGGTTGTTCACTCCACAATGGCATTGATAGCCGATTCACTGAAGTTTATGAAGCACTTTAGTGTCTTTAAATGGAAAGCAACGTATTCTGGATCGTTATCTAATCTCTGGCAATATGATATGGACACTCAATAGCAAGCTTAGCTTTTATTGAAGCGTTACTGTTTTCTGACTTCACTAGTTGCTCTTCAGTTGGTGCCAGTTAACTCAGGACTAAATCCACCGCTGCCCTTTTCATGATCCACAAGAACGTTTTAAAAGCAGTTTTAAAATTCCAGCTGTTTTCTTTTATTCTATTTCATTTCTCGGACTCGATTCCACTTTCCACATGAAATGTGTATCAGCAAGTTATGTGAAGCACCTCTTACTATATATTACTTTTTCATCACTGTATTTCAAAAAAATCAACATTAAAGTTGCCATCTAAGTGCACTGCATTTCATCATACCAGTATATAAGTGGTACCATCTTACTTTTAAATTTAATTAATTAATAGAAAATATCAATATGACACAGATACCTTCTTTCTACTACTGAATGAAGAACAGCTCAGAGAAAAGTCATTAGGGTGACTCAGACTGGGTTCTTGGCAGGTCTTTTGCACCACCACCCTTTTTTTTTTTTAATAAAACATACCACTTGCTTTCTTCTATAATGTTAAAGAAGGAACAGACAAAGAAAAAGTCTTTCATCTAGTCCTACTGAATTCCCAGGTTTGGATAAGGTTATAATTTCCTTAAAATGTAGTAACTAGCGCTTTTTAGACAAATATTCAGCTATGTCTTGAGCATAACTGAACAAAATGATCTCTAAGTAGGATCTGATGTCTGGAGGATCCAGAACTATTACAGCATTTCAGTATTGCATGCTGAAGGGAGACATTCATTTTGTAAAGGCTCAGAAAAATATGAATAAGCTTTAATGACCAAACTACAGATAATGGAAATAATTCCTCTAAATTTATCCAGTTATTTGTACTTCATTAACCAGAGATGATGTTCAGAAGAATATCAAAAGACCAATAAGAACAGAAGGAATCATCTTCCAGCATGCAGAATCAAAATTACTTTCACCATGCAGCACAGCAGATGTACAAAGCACAGTAACGCTCCCTCACGGAGGGCCCAACCAACTACCGATGCTTGTCGTTAACTTAACTTGCCACCATCCACTGGACTTGAACTTTAAGCAACAGCGTTCAAAAGCTGATAAAGGAAAAGCAACTTAAGACATCAACCCAGGAGTCAGTATGTGAATTAACAACTGTAATGTTTTAAAATGTAAGGCTCCATCCTGCGGGAACCTGCTCGAGTTGTCTAGACTGTCTGCATCGAGTAGGAAACGTTAATGAAACACCTCTGTCCTAATATAGCAGGGGTATAAGATATACATAAATATCTGCAAAATTAGTTGACGTGGTTAGATTAGCAATAGATACATTAGATGACTATAAAGGTGATAGGTCATAGGATGACATCCAAGTACGCACCCTTGAACATCAGTCATCCAATGCATTTTTTTGTCACAAGCAACATATTTAATACACTATCACTGCTTGAGTTTTAAAAATGTAGAACTTCTACTTGCAGAAGCTATATTAGGTGAAAAAAGTCTGGTAGTTACACACCGTAAGTATAAAGGGAGGAAACCTGGCCTCGCTGAAATCAGGATCTTTTTTCCTTCACTTCAGTGAGATAGAGTTTCTTTCTCACCAATGAAGGAATCAAGCAAAGAACCATTTCAAATTAGATTAAAAACTGCCTTTTACTAGTAGTCATAGTGATGCTTGAACATGGTAAACTTTCAGTATTACATACTTAAAATATTAAGACTCTGTCTTTAGTTCCCTTCTACCTTTCGTTGATAAAAGATGGGTCCTATCAGAATTTTGCATGTAAAGTTTCCTTTATTTGCATGTCTATTCTCACACATAAATTTACCAATATATTTTAAGCAAAGGCAACTCAAAAAACTGATACTGTGATACCAATGAAAATGCCTTGCTTATAAAATAATGTTATAGAATATTCTTAATTTATCCATGTGATTTAATTACCTTGCTTAATTTCATTCACAACACCACACAGACTTCTGTGATGAGCTATTGTAGTATTTTACAGTATTCTCCCTGCTTAAATCATCAATAACTTTTGTTCTCCGCTTCAAAAACATAAATGGAAAGTTATCAATAAAATGTTACATTCGATTTCTAAGATAGGCTTGTTGTATTAGTTGTGAGGTTTGTTACTTCATTTTTTAGTAAAACTACATCATACTGAATGCTCTATTGGATCAGATAAAGGGGCCTTGTTTTTAATTTTTTTTTTTTTTTTAAACCAATGGGTGCAACAGCTATTATGGTTGTACCTATCGCAAGTATCCCATTTTGGTTTTGAAATATTTCTTCTCTACACTATCTTTGTTTTTATGGCACAAAGTACAAGCCAAAATAGTTTACCATACTGGAAAGTTAAAGAAAAGCTCAGAAATTATCTCCGTAAGAAGGGTAAAGGAGAGTGGTATTCAATAGCAACGGGTAGTGTTGATTTTATGTCTCCAACATAAAAATTGAGTTAGGAAAGGAAAATAAAATTCTCAAAAGGCACATATCTTAGATTTTGCTTCTACCTAATCCACAAGAAATAGAGCTTTACCTGCCAAGGAATCTTGAGCACATCAGAATAATTAAATTAAATTTTTCATCTTTTCAGATGCAATAACATGCAAACCCCAAGATCTTTCCTGGAGAGATATTTTACAAGTATTACTAGGAACTCTGTTTATTTCACCACTACCACCCCTCAATACATGCCCATCAGTGCTTCATTATTGCTATTTGTAGAACAACAGAGGTAGAAAGTGATTTTATATCAGCAATTTGTTTACTTTCTTGATTAAAAAAAGCTGAGTTTGGGAAAATCAGTGCAATTCCAATAAAAAGTGGGGGAAAAAAATAAACAGAGCACGTTGCCCTGGTATGCCCACTGTACCTGTAACATCACAGCAGTACCGTAATGACAGTCCAGGTAAAAATCACAAATCCTTTATTTGTAAAGGCTCTGTGGCATACCCATTCTGATCTGGCAGCAGATAAGATTGTGGTAATATATTTGAGCTGCACTATGGCCTTAAAATCTCAGAAAAATGAGGCTTCCACTATGTACATGGGGAACCGTTCTCCAAAGACACAGAAGGCCATGTCCCCATCCAAAATCTGACCGTCATGAAAGAAATCCAACTCAATAACCAAGGAGTAGATAGGCTACAAGTAACAGTAACACGTTACTGGAACAGATATATCGTTTCCACTGAGTCAATTTACTTAACAGTGCCACTGAATTAATAGTTGTTGATGTTTCCAAATCATGGGGGAATTTCAGATGAGGGAAGGGAAACATTTGAATGATTTTACTGAAAATGGGGTTGGAGAAGGAAGAGGGCAGCAGTACGGTGCGATCCACTCACAGGATGCTTAGTGCTGGTCTGAAGAAGAACGAGTGGGAAAATTGCACCCACAGAAGAATATTTCACAGAGTAGGAGTGAACAGCTGGACACCGTGGGTTACATTAGCCGTAAGCTGTAAGCTCCGCTCAATGTACGTTTGAAGTACCGTCAGTTCCAAATACATGAAAAGTGAAAATTACTATTCATCTCTCAAAGATTAATGTTTTTCTTCTTACGAGAGCCTTCACTTTCAAAACACATGGGAATCTTTGCAGCTATTACAACTAACATTATAACGAAGCCTACCGTAACGAACATATAAAACCTTTCATCCACAAGTTATACTCTCGTGCAATGTAAATAACTGCAGCTATCCCAGAAGTTCCTAGACCGAAGAACAATCCTGCTGTAAATATCCTTGATACCAGCTAATTATATATTCCCTGCTACAGCTTTTAAGTCACTATAGAATAGATCATACTTCATAGCAACAAAGATGATGTCCCTTGGGACTAACTTTCCATTGAAAAAAAGCTTTAATTTATTTATAGCTACACTTTATACTGCAAATGACACTGGGAAACCAGATAAGCTGTTTGGAAAAATTGCTCTCTCCTTCTATTAAATTAGCTGCTATAGTTAACTACAGATTAAAATCTTATTGCAAAAATAAAAGGCTCAAACAACTTTGCCTTATAACAAGAAACTGAAATGCATTCTGTGCTAGGAGCTAGTGAGAAAATAATGACTACAGCAAAGATTTCTTTTACAGTTTCTGAATGCCTTTTATGCCAAAAGAAATAAAGCAAGCTTTACAAAGAGTAAGAGAGCTTTCCAAGAAAGCTTTTTGTGTACTGAAAGATATACAGGCTGTTCCTGAAATGTTTTGAGCAGGCAGTCAGCGTAGGGGCTGAAGGAGTACAAAATGGCTTTGTCTGCTCAGTCCCGGGGTTGCTCTGTGGAGCTTATGCTTTAAAAGAAAGTGGGTTCAAAAGCTTAGAAAATACTGTGTTCTGTACAGAAGTCTAATTGTGATTATTTTTAAAGCAACTACTCCTATCTACAATAGCAGCAATTGCAAGGCAAGATTAGTTCAGGATCTTCAGAGAGAACGTCTCTATATTGTCTTAAGAGAACTTTCAAATACAAAGAAAACTTTACCATTCTCCGAACCTATGACCTAAAGCCTGAATCTTGGAGAAAAACTAGGTTAAAATTAAAAGTCTATTACAGACATTTAATATGTTTCCTTTGGTGACTTGTGTATTAAGTGGAAAACACTGGGTTCAGTAACGTTGTCTCTATTTTTTACTCAGTGCCCAGAGAAAGTATTTTAAACGTTTGCACTACCACTCACTCTTTCTCTGGCATGAATTTTTCGTTTTCCTTTCACTGGATAATCACAGTATTTGACTGTTCCTTACAGAGCTGGGACTGTCCTGCCGTGTAACCTCAGACAGCTTCCATACGAAGTTGCAAATCTAACAACAAAAGGCCGTATCTGAAACGGAAATTTAAAAAATGAAACTCCTTGGCTCCAACAAATCTAGGCAAAACTTAAAGCAGCGACACATCCACCTTGGTTTTCCAAGAATAACTGGTGCCTTTTCAGACTCCAAGCCCACATTTCAACACCATTTTTCTAAGCCAGCAGCTCACTGTTGCTCTTCCAGGCTTCATATTGTTAAGCCTCTCAAAGACTTAAGAGTCAAACTGGAAGAATCACCATTACGGACATTAATGTTGATATTGAGCTAGTACTTTTCACCAAGTCTTCTTTTTGTTCTTAGCAAAAGGTTTCCCCAAACCACACTGAACAGCAGACTCAGATGATCAGGTAATGAACCAGGTAGGAATTTCATGTTTATCTCTATCTCTGATCACTCGGGTGACAGGCAGGGATCTGGGGCAGTCGCTCATGCTCTCGGCTTCAACATTTGTCTACAACATTTAAGAAGCCACGTGTCTTCTGAACCTGTTACTACACTTGCATGAAAAGAACATGCAAGTGAGGGCTGGAAAGTTATTTTCAAAGGTTTTGTTTATTTACTAAGCTATTTAACTTACATATCCACTGGTAAGGATAGGGGTTTGTTTTGTGCTTTAACTATAAACATCTTCCCTATCTCATCTAAAGGTTGGCATTAACAGCACTATTTACTAATTAGTTCAGCAGTTTATTACACTGAAATTTAAATGTACTAATCAAATGTTTATTTTGTAATCATGTTACATTGATGTTAATTAGTGATGTATTTGTCGCTTTATGGATTACATGTAAATTTAAATGCTCCAGTCAGAGGTTTGACATTAAATTACACCTATCTACTTAAACAGACTCTAATGTATCGGCTAATTTTAA
Organism: Pygoscelis adeliae; assembly: GCF_000699105.1. NCBI lineage: Eukaryota > Metazoa > Chordata > Aves > Sphenisciformes > Spheniscidae > Pygoscelis > Pygoscelis adeliae. The sequence continues at coordinate 68,696 of NW_008824403.1, read as the reverse complement.
ATACCATTTGATTAATGCAAGTATTTCTTTGTATTGTAAGGAAGCATTTTTTTAAAAGATCACCAAGATAACTTGGTAATTGTTATTCTGTGAATGTGATAAATATTTCTTTCATAATTACAAGCATATAGGTATGAACCAAACACCTGCAAAGGAGGCTCAGGGGAGACCTTATCGTGCTCTACAACTACCTGAAAGGAGGTTGTAGCGAGGTGGGGGTCAGTCTCTTCTCCCAAGTAACAAGCGATAGGACGAGAGGAAATGGCCTCAAGTTGCACCAGGGGAGGTTTGGATTGGATATTAGGAAAAATTTCTTCATTGAAAGTGTTGTCAAGCATTGGAAGAGGCTGCCCAGGGAAGTGGTTGAGTCACCATCCCTGGGGGTATTTAAAAGACCTGTAGATGTGGCGCTTAGGGACATGGTTTGGTGGTGGAGTCGGCAGTGCTAGGTTAACGGTTGGACTTGATCTTAAAGGTCTTTTCCAACATAAATGAGTCTATGATTCTATGATCTTTTAAATAGCTGTTTTTTTTTTCCTTTTTCTAATATTACTTAGAGAAGCAATTTTAGAAAAAACATTTTAGTCCAGACAGATGTACCAAATAATCACTACAAACTTCCAAGGAAAATTTCAATAAGGTTAGACGTAATTCCCAAGGGGTTATACCTCAGATTTAATTGTTAGCCATTAATCAGCTGCTCTTGTTATCATAAGGCAAGGAAGACATAGCCTGTACCACAAGACAACAAGAAATAAAGAACCCCTCATAGCAAGGAAACTAGCAGGCACAGCCTAGTTCTTACTGAACTGCACCTCTTTGCAGCCAGGTTTTTACGTGTCTATAGTTCTGAGGGAGATTTAAGCAGCTTTAAGAAACCACAGGTGGAACAATAGAGAGAAAAAAACTGTAAAAGCAGACATTCTTTAGTGGAATAATCCGTGTATGGCAACTTGACTATATATAGAAAAAAAATCTAAAATACTTTGCATTTCCAACTTTCCAAATATTGTTACACTTTGTTGTCATCAACTCCCATAAACTCCTATTCAAGCTGGAACAACCTCATGATCAGAGTTTACAGGCAGGACAGAGACAAATGAAGCTTAAGATGCAAATATTTGTCATCTTCATGAGCCTGCTTATAAATGTCACAGTTCAGACACACCTTTTCCCTGCCAGATACGAACATTCAGTTGCATTAACTTCTCAAAGGCTGAGGCAGAGTTCACCGCTCCAAAGACATGTGAGGTGTTTAGAGAGAAAATGGAAATCTTCGAACTTCAAAGTCTGGATGATTTATTTCATGATCTATCTGTCCTTTGTTTAGATGCCAGCTTAAGTCACAAGGTTTGTCTTTTGTTTCTTTAATTCATATACCAAATTTCAAGGATTTTTTGTTTTGCTTTGTTATAGATTATCATCTTCACTTACAGAATTGTTAGGAAGCATATTCCAAATGCAATCTGATGTTAGTGTCCTGTTCAAACTTTTTGTTTTTTAGAAAACAGCAATAAAGTAAAGCTAATGTGAAATTCTCCTTCCCCTAATAACTTGTTCAAGTACTGTATCAAAAAGAAATAAACCCCTGTTGCTTTCATAAAAAAAAAATAATAATCAGCTGTCATCTTGCTTTACACTTGCTGCTTTATCTTTTCACTTGGTTCTTCCAACCTCATTTAGTCTCAACTGAGCCTTTTCAAAGCTCTAAGTTTTTCTCCATGCTGCTGAAAACTTTGCATTTATATAATGCCTAAAATGGTCTATCCAAAGTAACTTATCTGCCAGTGGCAGAGTCTGGAGCAGAGCTCAGATACTCAGAATCCCATTCCACTGCTCTTGTCTAGAAATAACTCCCAAAAGACTGAGCTCACATTAAAGGCACCTGATGTCAACAGGTCTGAAGGCTTGCGCAGATGTATTCTGTCGTTAGTGGCTATTCAAAATACAGTTTTGTAATTATTGTTACAATATTCAAATTTAATTAACAAAACATTAGGGGTACTGTGACCCATAGCCTGCACTCTTCCTAATAAACTAATGTTAAAAACGTAGTGCATTTATAGCAGAAGATAGAGGACTAAATCTACAATGCCTTTGCCAGTGCATTTTCTGAAGGAATTGAGTGAACAGGAAGAACATTTCCAGAAAGGGAAATTATGAGAATTTGGAGATAGAACTGAGAAGAGAACATGCCAAATTGTAAAATAAACAAATAAAGAAAAAATAAAAACTTAATTATATGAAAAGAATGGCTCAGAGGCAGCCATGTGGCAGAGGACTCACAGCGTCACAGCAGCAGTTCCAGTGATCAGAAGACAGTCGGTAAATACACCAATGTTTATTATTCTCAGCTTCTGTGTTGCCCTGACAGCGATACAAATTTGGAGTTGAATAGCCAGTGGATGTAGGAATATCAAGGCTTATAGTAATGCTCATTATTACACAGAAAGTCGTTGCAGTGGAAGGGTAAGAAATTTGTACTTTCAAATATATCTTGGAATTTCTTACTACTACAGGCATAAGTAGTTTGTTAAAAGAAGTGCTTTTTCAAACACCAGTTTCCCAGGAGAAACACAGGAGCAGCGTGGCCCACGCTGACCCAACATAGGTGCCAGATGTCCTCATCCTACTCAGCCCATCCCAACCAGCTTCAGAGTGCCCATTACAACAGAGGTTGTGGTTACCTTGCCCAGCTTTGAGACAAGCCCCCCACCCTTAAAAAAAAAACACTTCCCACACCCTTGACATGGATCAGGCATTAAGACAATCAATGAAATTCTTTCCTTCAAATCTCTGTGTTGGAAGAGGCTAATACTCAGAGGCAATTCTCGAGTAAACGAGCCAGAGGGACGCCAGGGCACTGGCGGCTGGGTAGCTGAAAGGAAAGAGGCAGGGCTGAGCGCAGGCCAGGGACCTGGCCTAATTTGAGAAACTAACACCGCCAAACAGCAGAAAGGGAATAACTGAGTGAGTGCAGGCTCTGATTTTGTGAGCTACTCTTTCTTACTGCTCTTCTGGAAACTGTGTCAGAGCTAATTAATGTCATCTGTGACAAGACGGCCCTTCTTAATGAACTTGCTTTTTTTTCCCCTGTAAGTAAACTATGCCCCTAACATTTTGAATGCAGCATTACATACAGATCCTATTACTTTTGCCACAAATATCGCTGCAAGTTTTGTAGGTTGTTGCAATGCTTATTTTTTCCATCCGAAATTCATTTAAGCTAGGGCTTTTCTTTGTTTGACAATTGATTAAAAAAGAATTAACCACCTTTTTTTCTTTAGACCTTTCTTCTGTACATCACATTCTAATATTTTCTCATTTTAAACACAAGCAAAAACTATTTGTGTTCAAATGGGTATTTTCTTTCTTTTGAAAGTATTAATACAGATTTCAGTATAAGAAATTACTAACTCTTCAATAAATCTTCTTTGGATCATCAAAGTTATTTTTCATTTTCACTCATAACTAGCCTTTTTTAGAACTTAATGAAAATACTTTTTTTTTTTTTAAACAAAGTAGGTCAGATTTTCATTTCACAGGGAAAGGGGTAGCAGTACATTTTTACCTGCTAATTTACTAAATCCTACACAAGTAATAATATATGAAAAGGTCAATCCCCACTAGTACTGTATTTTATTTATATACAGTTAT
>NW_008824403.1:41436-64973 GCF_000699105.1 Pygoscelis adeliae | reverse complement strand
ATTATAATTATTTTGAATATACTGTTTTTCACACATCTCTCATTCCATGTCAGTATTCTTACAAATGACTCCAAGGACAAAAAAACCCCAACCCGCTACTAAATAAAACACAAAGAAAAATACTTCTTGCTTCATGATTTGGTAAATCATGAATAAAAATGAGTTTTGCTCACTAGAGTGGAGAATACACTGTACTGAAGAAACCTAAAGTCTTGATAGAATATGGTCTGGTTGGTTTCTTCACTACACGAAAGATTATGGATCTCATTCGTCCCTAACAGCAAAGCAAATTCATCAGCAGCTGAGTACAACACACTGTCCAAGCACCAGCGGCCACACGGACTTGGCCACCCACTGGGTGATGAGCAGGAGCTCAGGTGGAAGGCACAGGGCAGAGGATGGCGATACAGGCACCACTGGTCACAAACCTCTGACGGGGAGCGTACAGTGTGCCACCGCTCATCCTTGGACACACACCTCAAAGCCCTCCTGGAGAAGGAGGTTACAAACATGGAGGTATCAGCATAAACACCATGGAGCCACAGGGCCTCTCATCTGCTCCCCAAACTCACCACTTGATACACCGCTGCTTTTAGTCCATGTCCCGGCTTTCTGCACATCTCCACTTCCAACAGCAGCTTTCACATAAACTGAGTGAGGTAGGTGGTCATACACAAATGTCAACCCTCAGTTCGTACAACTCACGTACCAAGTCAGTCATTATTCACTCCTTTATTATACTACCAATAAATAGCTCAGGTTGTTGTTTTGTTTTATCAGTTTTTCGTTTAATAGCCAGAGAATACATAGAAATACCATGAAATCACAGGGTAGTGTGCAGCACAACTAAACAGAACACATACACTAAAAACATTTTTTTTCACCTACCGCTTTTTTGTTTGTATTCAATCCTCTTTATTTGAATTTCTTTCAGCAGCATAAGGCCGCAGCGACACTGATGATGGAGGTCAGTTTTATTTCAGGCTTGCAATTTTTGTCCACAGATAACTGGAGTGAAAGTGCACAGAGGAGTGTCCCCTGTTCATTTTCTACATGTACAGGACAAACCCCTCGTTGCTCAAATGAAACAAGGCATTTAAGTGTGTGAAGTCAATAGTTAAAATCAGCTAGGAGATTAGATGCTTTGCTACATGTGTAGATTTATCATGAGGCCCACAGCCTTCATCGCAACAGAACTAGTATGAAACTGAAGCAGGTAGAAAAGGAAATTAGACCTGATTTTTGAGGTTATGACATGCTAGATATTGGAAGCACTTACCCACTTCCTAAAACAGGGAGGCTATTCTGAGCCAAGCTGCATAAATACGATGAAAATTAAACCCAAGAAAAATCTACAAAAATATAAGGTTTTTCTTACCAGCTAATTAATAACTAAAATTTAAAGCAAACAGTTATCCAGTGCTCTGATTTGAGCTCATAAGCAGAACCTTTTGCACTGGCTTTTAACTGACGGTTCCTGGCTGCACAGTATGGTAGGCTGTTTGTATTTCAGCCTTTTCAGTTGGAATCAATATGTACAAGATTTGCTTTTGCGGGCTGCCTCTGTATCCCAGATGGCCTCTCTGAAATATCGGTCCACCTCCCGATTCCACCTCCCTACAAGATGTTTTAGAAGGAGGTTTGTAGACTATATCAAGCGATGTCTCCAGATAGTTACCCAGTGCTATTTGAAAGCTCGGAAGTTGCAGCCCACCCAGCCACAGAACTGCAGTCAGAGAGCGCCAGAGGATAAATGGGGCCCTGCAGGCAAAGAGGTGACTTAGGAAGTCTGCTGGAAAACTTCAGCTGAAATTTATGTGCTTTTAGAGAACACAGTTTGAAGCTCACAAAAACTGTGGTCCCAAAACCTCAGGCGAGGGGAAAGTGGATGTTGGCTCACTGCAAGTGTTTTGCTCAACTGGAGCTCTGGCAAGGGCTTACTTTCTTTGCAGTCTGAACTTATCAGAGAAAACAAACTGAGTCTGGGATAAAACTTAAGACTGGGATCTAGCTTCTATGTTGAACACATGATACTGCACAAGTCTGTTCCACTACTACAGGGCTCACTCATCTCTCTTCAGATAGGCGCAGCATACACTGTATAAAAAATTTACCTTAAAAAAAACCCTATATTCCTGTGTCCAAAGAGAATCTGAAGCTTCTTAATAGCTATCAACTCTCAAACACCAAATTTTTAATTTTTTTTTTTTTTTACAACCTGCCAAGCTCATATGTGAACTACAGCACACCATTCCACACCAGTTGCATCCCAGTAGCCAAAGTCAGCTCTGTTACTGTCAGGCAGAATGAATCTCAAAGATCTCTCCTGCTTTAGGTTCATTTTTCAGCTGTCAAAACAGAGGCTATCACTATTGCTGTCAGAATTATCATCTGAGTTTGCAGAAGCATTTGTCCACTTTACCTGTTCATTTTAGTCTAAGTTCTTCCAAGGCAAGAAAAGCTTCAGAAACAGCAGGTAGGTTTTTTGATAGAACAGGCAAATTACACGTGAAGAAAAGCCACAATCCTCAGTAATAAAACATATTGGGGAAAGAAAAAAAAAAACCCAGTGCATTAGAAAGGAAAATGAAACCCAAACCTGACCCACACTGTCTATGAAAAATGCTGTGTTGTTATTTCCTAATAAAAAATATTTTGTGGTCAAACAGAAGTTTGTGAGATATTCCCTCCTAATACACTGGTTAATAATTGCCTCAATATACTAAACCAGGGTAGGAAGGTGGTTTTTCAATGACTGAAAAGAGAAGCAGGCCAGAAGATGGGAGGTTGTATTAAACACTCTTACTCAATGGCTCTTGTTCCATAATCTAGAAGTTTTACACACCCACCCATTCTACCACTCCTCATCTATTCCTGACACGGTCATAAGAAGCAGCACATTGCGACTTGCGCGCTACACATTTGGAACTATGCTGCTGCAAGCAAAAAGCTGCTCTGAAGCCTTCATGTCATGGGGGTGCCTCCTGTGAACCGAGTTGTGCGTGTGCTCAAAGCCTCTCCAGCTGCGGAGCCCCCCTCGGAGATTTTACGAGCTATAACAGGCCCATTGTTGTTTCGACACTAAAACCAACAAGCTAAGGAGATAAAATTTAAAACAAATAATAACTGTCAGATTTCATCCCTGGGAAAAGGAGGAAAGAGAAGTATGTAAGCCATATATTAATAGAGCTTTCACCCTATTGAAACTGCTTAAAAATGAGGAAGAAAAGCGTAATTCAAGAATTGCATTACTACATACTCCTTTACTGTAGAAAAAACAGCTGATGAGAATGCCCATCTGGTCTTAATTTCAGTCTCAGAAGAACATCATCATCCATTTAAGTGGAGAAAAAAAATCCTGCCAAATGCTTAGAAGGGCCTTCTAGGAGACTTATGGCACAACTGCTGCTGTGCAGAAAGACTCCCTTTCCTTTGTTATCTCAAGCGCCTTTGTAATCACTAAAAGATACGTTATACGGGACAATTGGCCCCAGCCATTTCACAGAGCAAGTTGCATTACCGACCACCTACACTCAAACCGAGTATAATAGTTAGGCATTTGAAGAATCAATCAGAATTCTGCAGTTACTTCACATAACCATGCATTTTGTATAAATAAGCATCAGTTCTAACAAGTAGCTAATTCAAATATCTTTGGCTATCCAGAAGTTAGAAACTGTTGGCAACTTTGTGAAGTTTTCTTTTGAAAACGCATTCCACATGTTACTCTAGGAAACACGAGTTCCAAGTTTGCTTTCCCCAGATGACTATATTCCATGCTCACTGAAGCAGCACAATTTCTGCCATAGTATTTAGGGTTGGGAGAAATGAGATTTCAAAAGCTTATTAATTGCTAAAAATATGTTTCCAAAGGGAAACAAAGGCAACACAATGCATCAACGTCATTCCAAGTTTGCAGACAGCCTGAAATAATAGCTTTGATTTAGCTGAAATATAATCATACAAATGTCAATTAATTATTTCCCTAGCGATCAAACCACCAGCTTTGCATCTGTTGTAAATCTCAGCTAATTCCCACACTTAAAGTGGGACCAAAAACCCTAGCTGTCATTTGGCCCAAACTGACAGGTTTTCCTTGAGAGAGTGTTCAATATTTTTCCTCTTTAAATTCTATTGCACATTGAATCTTAAAACTAAACAAATAAAAGGTGTAAAATGATTAATCAAGTGTAAAATAAAAAGAGGTACAACAGAAGTGTTGTTTTATTTAATATTTTCGTGTTTAAATGACTACTAACCTTCCAATTTTATCTATTGCAAACAGCTGCATTATCTATAGAGGTTAGATCCCAGGAGAACTGTAAAACCCAGGACAATTTGTTGCAAGGATTTAGTCAAGATAATTGCATAGTGTGCAAGAACCTGGTTTCCATCTTCAGTTTGTTACGTGTGTGCTTCTCTTTGCTCCTAATTCAGGACTTCCCTCAGGAGGAAATTTCCTCCCTTCCCTTTTTCCAAAATAATCCTCCCGAAACCTTCAGTAAAAGGTGTGTCCTTGAATTCAATACTCATTCAGCATCACTCAGAATTTCACTCCAGAATAGTACATACAAAATCATATTTCCCTTATTTATTCATCCACGGCTAGAGCTTCTCCTCCAAAGCCCTAGTAATTGCTAAAAATTTTAAATCCAGTTTTTATTTAATGGAAGCTGAATGTAATCTGTTCTGGTGTGACCCAAAGTGACTGCAGCTTTAATCAGACTCATCATCTTTATTAAAGTGATTTAATAATTACTTTATTGATTTAATTCAAATTAGATAGCATCTGAAGCTGGCGGAGTTAAACCTCTTCAAACACTACCCTTTTAATTCCACAAATAGCACTGACTACTGGCTAAAAAAGCTCCACTTTATGTACACATATGCAGGCTCTGAATCTTTACTCAAGATGGTCTGCATTTTTCCATATGTAGTGAACACAATCACAGTCATCCATAATACCGGGGAAAAAGTGTTGCTAACAGGAAGGAAGTTTTGTGCTGCAGAGATGCACGGATGAAAACACACATTAAAGAGAGGAACTAGCCTGGAAGTAAATTCCTCCTATTCAGAAAGCAAATGCAATAGTCATCACACTCAGGCTACCAAGCTCCTAGACATCAATTCAAGATTTACACGCTTGTGATTCCAAATCCTACTGAACGAAAAGATTAAAAAACTGGGGCTTTGCGCCTGACTAGCAGCTTGCGTAGTGTTCACAGCATGTTTGAACCATTCTCACGCCATTTTGGACTTCTGATGTAGTCAAACCATAGTGATGGTGTTTGGGTCCCAAAACGATGGGGGGGGTGTTGGGTTTTTTTGTTTTGTTGTTTTTTGGGGGTTTGTTTGTTTGGGTTGTTTTGTTTGTTTTTTTTTTTTACACTCAGCTGCACATTTATGCAGAAAAGCCACCCATGAATATCACAATATACAACGATTTACATCTTACAGCCCTTAGACCAGGGAAAATGACCAAGGATCAGGGAAAGCCTGGAAAACTTCTGTATTCCTGGATACTGAATTGTGCCCATCCTGTCCGTATGACAGCTCTTTTCACAGCTTGTAAGGATCAGTGGGACACCATCACCCTTGACATTCACAACATTTACTAAAATGTATTTAAAAATTGGGCTTAAGTGGTTAGTGATTACTGTTCTCTGGGAAGAGTATGTAATACCTTCAGCCATTTTTATGTGGTTTTAGGCAAACAGTACCTGAGTAAAATAAGTCCAATAGTCTCAATTTCAGTGGAGCTGTTGTAAATTAAATTAAAAATAGGACAGTAAAGAAAAGAAAGTCAGATCTTATCACCACATTTATATTGTAAATGTAAATGAAATTACACTGATTTGAAATGGAAGAAGTATCCTAGCTACAAATACCTCAGTTTATATTAATTAGTGAATTATTTCCACAGTGAGACAGGTGTGAAAGATGTCAGGTGTCCTCTGCTCATCTTTTTTCAACTAGTGATTGACAGGAATGATTATGGTTCAACCAAAACAATTTATACTGCTTAAAGGAATTATTTCAGTAATAGTTCTTTATCTATCTTCTTCCATTGCAAAACACCAATGCTTTCTGTGACTATTCAATCTGTAAGCCATTAACACCTTATAATTTGTCTAAGGTGACTATAACCTTAACTTAAGCACCAGTTTATAGGTAGGTACTATGTTCCAGGTACTCTCATTATGAGAAAACATGCAAAGAAGAAAGATAGAAACTATATTTTGCAGGGGCAAATAATTTTGGGTTTTCTTCCTGAGAAGTCTGCATGTCTCAAAAGTATTGCCGAATCTAAATTTACCAGCATTTCAAAGAATGGTTACAAAAAAGGGTGTAGAATGGGGAGGATGTAAATCAATTCCACTTTCCTTTAGGATCTACTCTGTGTCTGACTCTGCTGTAAACGCAGAGTATCTATTGGCAGAATAAGAGATCGCAGGACCAGTCCCTGTTGGTGGAAGTGCTCTTCAGCAACAAGATTTTACAGAGCCTCAGACACTGGGCAGGTACCCACCTCAACGTCACAGGAGGTGTAACGGTGCAATTGCCTCCCGTCTGCAGGTTGGACATACTGATACAAGAGCCTTCCACTCCCCCCTCCCCTATGCTAATATTCTTGAGCTTTATCCTGCAAGACTAATAGTTATAAATTCATAAATTGCAATCGTGGGGACCATTACACGAACCCGACACGGTGACTCACATACAATACATTTCTCTGGAGGCAAATATAACAATAAATGTAGCAACAACAACAATCCATAAAGTCCTGTTTCTGTTTATGGGCAGAAGTGCCAGAAACAATAGCACTTGCTTTTATTCACAGTTGGTTCAAGATTAATAAAACTCATATGGATTTTATGGACCTGGAGAGAGCTCATTTTTATGAAAAAATTTATGAAGATAAAATGCATGCTCTGCTGTACCTCAGTAAATCTGCAAGCTTTAACCCACTTCAATGGAACTGCTGTGGAATAACAGCAGCATAATTAATATCGTAGTTTATCTGGGGAGCTTGCTTGAATATAGATCAAGTTCCAGTTTTATACATACAGCATTTTTCTACACCATCATTCATAGATCGTGAAACAGAAATGAAAGATGAGATCAGCTAACAGAGCATCTCCTAATATATGTAGATATCTTCCATCAGTAACAATGAAAATTTTTCCAAGGAAGATTGTCCTTATCTCCCTTTAATTCTAACATAAACGTCTCATTCACTTTTAGTATGTGTTAATCGGTTTGTCTTGAGTGCATTCAAGTATTGTTCAAATAATCCTGTAATTTATTACAACAACAGGAAATTAACTGGGTAAAGCCATCCACGTTCACTCTATTTACTATTTAATCCATAAAGTCCTGTCCAAAATACAGTTGAGAATTAAAAGGAAAATATGTCTTCACCAAATCTTGATTTATAAGATACTGAATGTATTTTTCAATTGTTCTATGAGAGGTAGTAAATGATAACAGGCAGCACAATGAACAAATTTATGGTACAAGAAACAGAAATAAAAATGCAAGTAATTGAATGCATAATTGCAGAAGTATAAGCTGGGTAATATTCAGCAACTGAAAAACAAAAATCCAGTCTTGGGCATATCCTTGCTAAGCTGTTAGTTGATGCATACTTCTTTGAAACAAACAAGGCAAGCAAGTCGAAAACAACCTTTATTCTGCAGGTCTCAAGAAAGATTTCTCAGGGTCAGACTCTGTTTTCATGCAGTGCATATAAATATATGCAGCAGATGAAGTTCTACTGCTGAATTCAGGGAAGCAAATAAACATTTCCCACACCAGTTTTTGTGCCTCGGAATATGCATAGGTGATGATGGCCTAGTTAGGGCCATCGTCTTCTTCCTTTCTTTCCCAAGCACTAGCAATAAAGCAGTAGTAGGTACTGGCCTGGGCTGACTGGCTGTGACTGCACGCTCAAACAAGTTACGAATAGGGCATAATTAATGCATAAACTGTCACAAGCAGTAGGATAATATTATCAAGAGTCTTTTGTATCTCATTCTCTGAGATGAGGCACACACTAACAACTGAATAGGCTTTATGAACACACGCATATTTCATGGGCGTGTTTTGTTTAGGTCCCATCCCCCCCCAGTGAAGATAGGCATATCCATTTCCAGGTTCTCTCTAGAAGTCAGTAATCTAACACAAATCTAACAATATTTGAAATTAAGTCCAGGACGGATGGACCAGTCCTGCTTTGGATCCTGACTTGCAGTTTTGCCCACATGAAGGAGCCATCCAGGGCCTGATGCACCTTCCAACCACAAACAATAAAAGCACAGGAACTGCTGCAGCCCTGAAAAGGAGAGCTATCAGCATAAATAAACCAAACCAGAATAGAAACAGAGGTCTACTAACCCAAAACTCAGGAAATGTTTTGCAGACCAAATGATTATAAACATGTACATGCTGCCCTATCAAACAGGCTGTGACTGCCCAATTTTTTTCAATCATTCTACTATAATTCCAGCCTAACATCTAACTTCTTAAACAGTAAACTCCATCACCTTGAATGCACAGTGTATAATTAATCCCACAACCATAGACTCAATTTTTCCTACTTCTCTTGTTTGTAGGAAGCCTGCCTTTTATTTGCACTGCTATGTTACCTCTGAGCCACAAAGAGTCCCGAGGGAATATCTTACTATGCACCAAATTCCTTTCTCATAAGTTTGTCATAACGTCATGACTAAAACTACATGAACAACTGACAATAAAATTAAAATAAAATAAAATTTGAAAAACAAAACACAAAACACTAAAGCCTTGTGGAATTCAGATAACCAAATTTCATTTTCCCACAAGATGTAGCAGTACGCAACATACTCAATCTTATAATCACTTAGCAACATTAACTCACCATTCGATGAGGACCCAAAGGGCTGATCATAGACAGGACTCCTTCCTACTCAGTTTGGAAATTCTGTTGTAGGTTCAGCATGCACCTGAGTGAGGAACTGTAGTGCCCAATCCACTCATCAGGTCAACAATTTCCCTTCCTTAAGAGCGCACGGGGAATTTTGCATGTAACAGAAGCCGCATTTAGAGTTGTAATCCGTAACAGTTTAGATCATTACAGCTAGAAAAGTAATTTCTGTTTGATGACGAACAGAAGTCTTCTGTGAAACTTTAATAATTTTCTATTCATTTTTGAGCGAATGTGTTTATAAATACAATTTTCCAATTTATTACTTTAACACTGGTTTTGGTGAAAATATACTTATTTATAACTGAATTTGTAAAAGGGAAGCAAACTGTTACAGATCACGTTAAATTTCTCTCTCCTGTGGCTTTTCTATTAGATTTAGCAATAATCAGGGAAATAATTATGATGATTTTCTGACTGTGCCTCATTTATAAAAGTGTGTATTCTATATACCAATATTGTTCCACAAGACTTTTACTACGTTATGTCATATAAAATGTGTTGTAAGACTTGTAACAAAAAGCGATACAACAAACCATGAAAATTCATTACATCATGTCCAACAAAATACAAATATCTCAGATTGAACCACAGAGAGAAGATTAGCTACAAGAGAGAAAATCCATTTGTGGGTATTGTTCCTCAACAGGAGCTTGTTTGCAGAGGAAGTTTATTTCAGTACATGGGTGAATTCTACATGCACATCGCTCAACCCAAGGATTCCCTAATATTAAGCTGAGCAGAAAACAAGAATTATTTCTGTGAAAGCTTTTGATGATTTCACTCAGCCTCAGGAACTCCCAGGTGGAACAACGTGTGGAAAAATGACAGAAGCTAGAAAAGGTAGTACAAGGGCCCAAATGCAAGTCCCAAGTCTAAGTTATGTGAGAAGGGACTTGAACTTCAGTCTCCTACAATGGAAGGGGGGGACTGTAATTTTTAAAGTAGTTGCTATGCAGAAGTGCCTCTCTCTCGAGGAACTTTACTAATCTTTTTAATTTCCCAAGGGAAGTGCCCATTTAAAACAAAAAAAAAAATGCCACAACGAAACGAATAACCTTCCAACAACAGATGAAGTCTTTGTACAGACAACTCGTCATCTCTAATTTCTATATTTGTATGCCAGAGGCATCAATCATCCTTTTAATATTATTAGGTCTCTGCAGAGATAAGAGAGTGTTTACAACATCACACTTCATGGAACAATTGACACATGTATTGGTTTCCTGGCTCTCAGTTCATAAGCTTGAGAAGCAAGAAGCAGCAACAACAAATCAAGCTGAGGTTTCAGGAGACATCAGACATTCCAAAGATACTTGGACATTTAATTACATACTACCACCTACTTACGTTCCGCATAGATTGCTTTACATTCACGCAGACAGTTAGGAAAAATGTTTCTTTAGTCATTGAACAAGTGATAACCTACAACCTATTAACCAGACAATATCTATACCATACTCTCTCCTCCTCCCCCTCTCCCCTGCTCTCTTGGATAGTTCATGCTTGGATGTCAGACTACAAGCTTCAGTTAAGGAAACGGATTTACCAGGAAAAGATTTTTCTATGGAAACCAGCCTACAGAAACTGCCACAGCGTCTCTCCCTAAGTATTTTTCCCTCTCTTTTCTTTACCCCACTCTTCCTTTTCCCCGTCGCTCAAAACCTTACAAAACCTACTCAAACAGAACTACGTAGAGAAAAAGAAAGAGAAAAAAAAACAAAAATCTCCCAAACAACAAAACCCGACACACCAAAGTAAAGACCTCATCAAACCCATTGCAGACGTTAGTCAGGAGACCAGAAATGTTCTCAATTTTATAGAGCTGGATAACTGCACTAAGCTTCTGCAACTGATGGATTAGATGAGTTTGGGAGAAATATTGTCCTCTGAACAATGATTTTTAAATTTCACATTTCTAAATGTAGTTGACCAAACTGGTAGATACTAATGGTTTTCAAATTATAAGGCATTGCAAACAAGAGAAATGACTCAAGTCATGTGATTAGGAACAAGCACTAAGCATCATTTCAAAAATTCCTGGATGAAACTTACGCTGTTATATTGATGAATGGGAAAATTTTCAAACCCAGTTTAAATGAAGCTCCGATGCTCAAAACAGTACTTTTATGGCCCAGTGGAAACAAAATTATATAAACAATTATGAGGAACGTAAATTTTTACTTCCTTGTATACTGCTATATAAATGTACTTTCTGCTTATTTCAGAAATGAAGTAACAGAACAGTTGCTATTCAAATAATTTGCTGTTATTATCTCACATCTGCCAAGCTAAAATCTAAAAGAAAAATTAAAAATCTTTATTACATTTGCATTTAGTTTCCTATTGCTATATACAACTTACAGGCCTTGGAAAAAAAAAAGTGTCCTTCAATCAGTCATATACAGGTAAAAGCTAGTGTAAAGTGAATTAACTTATTTTCTATTTCTTAGCAATTGTATCTTTCCAAAAAATCTATTGGATTTGCAAGCATATGAAGATTTTTTTTTAAAAAGCTTGTACTACGATCTATTAATGACTACGTTATAACTGCTGTGCTATAAGGCAGATAAGTTCTAGTATTATAGGAAAGATTATTTTTCCCTTCGAGACACAATTACACTATAAAGGAGAAAAGTACATATTCCATGCCCTTTGTTTTTCTTCTCCCATATATTTTAAGACATTCCTGTGGCCTAACATTTAAAGTAGGGAAGATTTTGTCCAGTGGGGGAGGTGGCCATGCAGTAGCAATTTATCTATTTACTGCATGGTTTGGATTTTTTTTTTTTAAGCACTTGAAATAATACCCATCTTCAGTCTTAATTTTCTGATTATAGGTGTTGTTTTATTATCTCTTTATGTTCCTGCTTTAAGACATTGATATTTTAAAAAGTAATCACAGGCAGCATAGTGCGCCTGATCTAATGTCACTAATGGAACTTAAATGGTTCTTTTTTGCAATTTAGAGTTAGTGCCTCCTATTTTTCCTTTTTTTTTTTTTTTTTTAATCACATACTTTGTGGGGCCTATAACTGTAAACAAGAAACCACCTGCAATATGAGAGCAGACCTTGAGCATGAACAAGTATCAAATAATCTCTGCCTACACATTACTCCAGCAACTCCCAGCTCCCCCACACATTTCATTAATACATAGAAAGGTGCAAGAAAAGGAACTGGAAATCAAATATTCTTGTCTCTATGCAGCCTTTCCATTTTCTAGGATGCTTCCAACCTTTTCAAGGAAACTAATTGGCTTCTCACTCCAGTATCATTAGGTGGTGGCATTACACCTCCAGGTACATAGGGAGAAGTTTCATATTGCAGCAGAACTTGGAAAAGCCATTGCATTATCACTACCCATTAGCCTTGAACTTAAACCATTTTTAGCTGAAAGCGTGAGCCATATATAGGCTAGTATTGTCAATATTAAAGCTTACTGCCAAGAATGGGAGAAATATTATCAAAGGAAGCAGGTTGTCTTCTAAAAGTAGTTACTTTTCTACTGCTTCTAGAAGCATCCTTTCATGAATTTCTTGATTGGGTATACAGAAGAGAGCAAAAGTGGCAGGGCTGGGAACAGGCAGGTGGCTACCCTACAAGGACATCAGCGCAGCAAAAGGTTAGGAGATCGCTCGTCCATGGCTGATGCAGCCCAGGACAAAAGAGGAGCCACAGCACTGAGAAATGGTCAAATCAGAGGGGAAGGAGAGAACCGATCTTTCTGCATGGACAAATGGGGAGTCTCTTCCTCAAAGCAAGGAAAGAAATACAAGCTACCAGGAATTTTCAGGGGGGAATAGATGGGCAAATTAAATCTCTTAATGGAAAATGTTTGTGTTGCCCCGCTGGACTCAGTGAAGAGGGTTTCAGACCCTTGCTTTAGCTAAGTGCAGCTGTTAGCCGGGGGCAGTACAGCATCACGAGAGAAAGCAGCCTTAGAAGCAGGACTACCTTAAGTTATTGAAGGTGCAAGGTTAATACTGACAATATGCTTGGGGGCTAAGAGACTTGAGCAAACAGCATCACATTTAATTCCAGTGGATAAACTGTAGTTATAAATGGAAATTATAGAAAAAGGAGAAAAAAAAAATAATCCATATTCAGCAAAAACCTGAAAGGAGTCAAGAAAGCAGTATTTCAGCCTACAGGGTTTTGCTATTATCATCTCATTTCACTCATGCTTACGTATCCCTTTGAAAAGCACTTAAATACACAAGAAAATATTAAGATGTTTGTGAAAACGGTCTAACTATAAACTTCTAAAGTTTTAGTAATTTAGGTCTGAACACAGGGAATGGGGACAAGCCTTTACATAAAGCACAATTGCAATTTCCATTCCTCGAAGTGTTTGGTGTTGGGGGTAGTGTTCACTTATGAAAAAGGCACAGACAGTAAGGTGAGATGAAAGAGGAAAGAAAATAATTTGCATGCAATTTATCTCTTTTTGCTTTAGCCACATATTAGCAAGTCTGGCACTTAGCAGGACTAAAACGAAGAAATGCTGCAGAACTGAACTTTAAGAATATAACTAGGACTTCATGCCTAACAAACTATTCTGTTCACTTCCAAGATGATTAAAAAGGTCTTCACAGTTTGCCAGGACATTTTCAAGGACTGGTTTGTAATCACAGGAAAGGCTATCACATCTCAAACATCTCCGCACAATCAAAAATCTCCTCTTTTTCTTTGGTCGGATTATAAATTAGTTTTTGTATACTAGCTGTTAAACTATGAATTTAAGATGTTCCCACACTGTGATAGCTAGGTACTATGAAGCACTAGTTTAACCTCACCCCCCCCCCCAAAAAAAAAAACCAAACACAAACTTACCTTGTATTTGTTGCTACTAACTTGATGAATTAAAAAAAAAAATTAAAGTACCTAAGAATCCCAGGCTTACTATGCTAAACTGTAATACCATACAGAAGTAGCAGTACTGCATTTTTAATTTGAAATCAATGAGATTTAAAATAAGTATTTTAAATACTACAGGAAAAGGGAAATTCAGAATTCTATTAAATAGGTATTTTCAGGAATTAGAAATGTGTTCTCAAAGCCATTGTTCAGTTGAATTTTCTGCAAAGAATCATTTCCCTAGAAAATGCATTGTTTTGTTGTAACATCAAGAGGATGAAAAAATCAGCAGTCCCTAATTGTAATCAATTATAATGTAATTCAAGTAGAACTTATGAATAGCGGCTTATCAAAAACTGTACTATTTACATCAGTAGTAGAAACATAAGTAAAAATCAATTATTAATTCCACTGCAATATGCCATATTCCTCTTGTTAAAAAAAAGAAGAAAAAGAAAAGCATACGCTATGACACTAAACAATGAAATACAACTTGAATTTGTGAGATTGAAAAAAAAAAAAGCTTAACACTTCTGAAATTATTCTATTTAACGTTTGAATGCGGTAAACCTTTCCCAAGAGACTTTCATAAGAACCCACATTCTTTCCACACAAGTCAAGGAAACAGCCATTGGCTTCTCCTCCACCGCTCATTACTCCGTGGGTAATATGATTTGAAAAAGACTAGAAAGGAATAAAAACCTTGTGCTTTTTTCATGGGAAAAAACATTAGCGAACAGCTTTTGCTTGAGAATGCACTAGAACAATGAGGATTGCCTAAAACATTAAAAATAATCTAATAGATTCCTAAATGACTTGGTCTTCCCTTGTTCTTTCAGATCACTCTGGAATTAAAATAATTCAGTTTAAAAAGTTCTCTAGTCTCCATTTTCAAGAAATCATCAAATGTGCATAGAGCTATATCTATTAGTTTTCAGATACATATGTGAAGTAATTATGTTCAGCTACAAGAGCAACAGATAAATATTTGTGTGAAGCCATCCATATATTTTATATTGGCTCTTACAATAGAGAACGTTGTTCTTCATCTAAATTAGCAGTCATCATAGATTTCGGAGAAAAATAACAAGTATTTGAAAAAACTAATCTGAATATGAGAGAACACAATAAATGAAGTAGTCTATTTCACATGAATGCATATAAATAGGAAAGCCTGCCCTCATTTCCGAAATGCAAGCTGGTTTTCTTTTTGGTTTTGGATACCATTTAATCAGCGCACAATGGCTTTGCCATGACAAATCTCAGGCACAAATATTGTTAATGCTTTTAACATTCTTTCAGCAGCATAAATACTTTTTTCTAAATAAGACGAGGCAAACTTTGAGAGAAGCCTGAGGAGAACAGCAAGGAATGTTTTTCGGTAAGACCCTGGCAGCAGCCAGCTTGGTGGCACGGGAGACTAGGTCACACCAACGTCCAACACCCACCTCCCTTCCCGTAACAGCAGCACCTTCACCAATGCAGACAGCAGACCAATACCTGTGCAAACACCAAACAAACAGTAATCATCTCATAAGTCATTGCTCTCCACAAAACCCATTCATTTTCAAGTGCCCATCACCATAGTTTTTAATGTAAATTTTGGGGCTTGGTACTTGGTGTCTCCATTATTGCATGGAATACATGCTATTCCATGATAGCACGACAGCCTGGATTTGAACCTCAAAACACCTCCAGCAAACCCGTTGCCTTTGCTGCAACGGACACCAAGAGTACTTATTTCAGCCTGACCACCGCAGTATTCTGTATGTGACCACAGGGGGAGGAGAGGATGGGGCACAGCCCCACGCACGCTGCCCACAACAGGACTGGCAGGCTTGCCATCACAGCATCAACTTGGTTCTCAAACATGGGTCAGAGAAAGAAGGGCCTGAAAATTTCTCCGATCCCTTTAGTTATAGGAGCTTTGCTTTAAGAGAGAGAGAGAGATATAGAGAGGTGATCAAAACCAGCTTGAGAGGAAACAGAATTTATCCTGCAGCTACACTCAGAGATGTTTCTTTTTTTTCCACAATGTCTATGTTGTTCAGAAGCATAAAGAAACAGAAATATATACACATATCTATATATATGCAAATTTATACCAAACAAGAAAGCTATGAGAGTTTAATTTTGCTTTTTTTTTTTTAGGCAAGATTTGGTAGAACATATTCTCGGTAAAAAGGGAACCACTCACGCAAGAAAAAGGCACACACAAAAAATAAGTTATATAAAATTCTCAATAATAGTACTCAATGATAATTTACACAATTTTTCAGCACCATATTTCCTGTTAACTAGTTAGAAAAAAGCACAATTGTATTACTGACACATATGAATATGGGTAGATAAAGTCTTTTCCTGATTAATTATACATCACTGCCTGTGTACTGGTCATGGAACTTTGACTGGAAAATATTTAAAACCTTTCCATGTGAATGCAGCATATTTCTGCTGTTCTCATCAATGTTCCAAGCAATTTTCTGCTTGTTAATCAACTTTCCAGGTTAATAAATACCAGAAAATGTGATGATTACATGGACCTTGACAGGTACATGTCTCCTGTTAAGACAGCATTCTTCACAAAGACTTCAATGATCTATAATACTGTGTGCAACTGGGTACAGCACTAAAAATTTCAGTAAAGCATAGGAAGAAAAACATTATTCTGGAAGAGATCTATTGTACAGTATCCAAAATATCAAACTTCCTCCCTTCCATACAAGAAAAAATAAGGAATGAAAAGGAAGAAAAGATAGACAACTGTAGGCCTAAACTTCCTCTCATCACAGTTAAAAATAATTCTTGGAGGTTTTAAATGTCATGTTAAGTGCCAAGAGATAGAATTTTGCCTACCTGAGGCAGACAAAGGGGTGTTTTTTCTTCCCATTTTAAATACTTTGACCCTGAAAAAGCTGCAGTAAATTGACCACCACTACCGCAGACGTGAAATTGTCGCTGGGTACACAGAGCAGGGAAAAACTTCATGAACAGCTACATAAAATGTCCGAGTGCAGCAAATATACAGGCCACAAACTTTGGAAGCAGGGCCGGAGGAGATGCAGCAGGCACTGCTTGCCAACTGTCTCACTTGGACCCTCCATGTCCGTGCCAGCAGGGCCACAGCGTCGTGCGAGCACGACTACCCACCGGGAGCATCGACACGTGCCCGCAGGTACGTCCCGCAGGTTAGGCCCGTTTGAGGAACATCGGAGCCAACAAAACAGGAGGACGTGGTTCTGAACCCATCCCGCAGGAGACAGTAAACGTACTTGCTAAGCGTATTTATTTTACATCACAACTTAAGACTAAAGACATGCCAAAAGGGGCCCAAGACCTTTCACTGCTCTGCAACAATCTTCTGGTTTTGTCTTGTTTAATAATCCTTTGAAAACAGTTCTGAGACCCTTGACAAACCAATCCAAGCGTGCAAAGCAGACATCTGATGACCAGATGGCCCATACTCTCATACTTCAACATCCATATGCTTCAAGTGTATTTTCAGATTGCTGTTAAAGGCTTGCGGTTTGGAGTTGCAAAGATCCTGGAGGAAGGATGGCGGGAAGAAGCTTTACAGATGTTGGAAAAAACCCTTTCACTACAGAAGGATCTCACTGAGCACACGTTGTATTAGGAATTAAGCTGATTTGCTGCATATTTCTGAGGTAGCAAAATATTTCAGGTCTCTCTGATGTCCTACTGATAATACTGATTTTTTGGTTTTTTGTTGGGTTTTTTTTAGAACTGTTATTGGGGGAACAACACTGAGTTAGAACAGTATTCTTACAATTGGATTCTTCTGGTTGACAATACTGGACACAGAATTGATAATATTGAAAAATACTAATAAAATAAATGCCTATCAGTTTTGCTGATCCATTTATCCATTTAAAAGCCAACTGTATTGAAAAAAGAGACTTCAAACTACAATCGAGGCTTTCCATTTTCTACAAATCATTAAAAACTTTTGAGCCACAGAGAAATAACATATTTTATTGAGTACTGAACATTATACAGGGTTGTCAAGAATATCATAATTTCAGTAAGAGTAATTAAAAATATTTTATGTATTTTATAGAATCAAAACTTCATCTTA
The DNA here is from genome assembly GCF_000699105.1 of Pygoscelis adeliae. Classification (NCBI taxonomy): domain Eukaryota; kingdom Metazoa; phylum Chordata; class Aves; order Sphenisciformes; family Spheniscidae; genus Pygoscelis; species Pygoscelis adeliae. Next base: position 47,053 of record NW_008824403.1, on the reverse strand, counting down.
ACAAAAGTTTAAAAACAGTTTATATTTTTATTTCAGATAAGCTTTCCCGAACTCACAGATCACAGGACTGGTAACAGATGAAACCTGAGATACCAGTATTCAGGAGGCCAAAGTTTGCAAGGAAAGTAGACTCTCAGGCCAACCGAGGCAGTTGGGAAAAAATTAACTTCCTTTAATTTTTCCTGTGTTATGAATGATAAAGCCACGTTTCTTGGATTGGTGGTATTTATCCCCTATGATCTCATTAAATAATCTCTCATAGACCATGACGAAAATTTGTCATTTCTTGCATAATGGCTTACCCAGAGTCCCTTTAACAGAACACTAACAATAATATAAACACATTTGGAGTGAATTCCTGATCCCATTCCCACCAACCGAAATTTTTGTTATGAAAGCTATAAGTACAACAAGGCAAGAGACATTTAAATCGTTCCCTATGATTTTGCCCATTTTGTGGTAAACTAGGAAAATGAATGAATTAGTTCACTAAACCAATATGGATGTCCCTAGCTCTGTTTGTAGTCAATGAAGAAAAACAGGCATTTTTAGAACATTATGTAGCTGATCACATGGAAACATCTCCTTTAGAGTGATGTTAATTAAATCCTAGTTTCCACTAAGTTTATAGACTACATCTCCAGCAAGTCCAAAGGGAACATAACATGACTAACTCATCTACTCATCCACTGATCACATCTTATTTATTTACAAAATCATGTGGTTTAAACGAAAACATTTCCATTTTAGCAAGCTGAAAATGCAAAAGTAGAAACACATGCCCAAGGGTCTTGAAGAGTAAAAATCTTTGAAAAATCCTATATATTAAAGCAGTACATTTATAAACATGTAAATATTTGTCAGATAGGTCAATAGTTCAAAATAAAAAAAGATGATATGACAGTAGCACTCCAGTTTGCTACTTATGAGGCTAAGTCACCTGTCTACCCATGGTGGGCCCATCATGAATAGAAGAGCATTAAAAAGAAAGAAAGAAACAAACAAAATCTCTATTTAAGCCTTATACAGAGGGAGAAATATTGTGGCACTGAACAAGAAAGAGGCTCAGGAAAGACTTGCACAGTGCGGCTTCTGCCTTAAGTGACATGAAAGGGACTTAGTCGCAGGATAGATCTTAAGCCATAGCAAGCAACCTCTTCCCTTTTTTGAAGCAGAACATGCTTGGACACGTGTCTGGTCTCTAGAAAACTTTCACCTTTCTCCTTGTCATTGCCCTTCCTCTGGACATGCATCACGTTCACTAACTCCTACGTTTCATGACTGCCAAGTCAAGCTACAAAAATCTAATCATTTCTGAAAGCTATCTCTGACAGGGCTTGAGGAACAGTGAATAAGGTCAACATGGGCTGCAACTACTTTCACTGATATGGAAATGATGATGTATAAGGACTTTTCAGCACACAACTTTTGTACAAACCATAGCGTTGGTATATATTAATAAACAGCCTCAATCTGGATCTCTTCCATTAATGTACAATTATTTCTATTTGCATTCTGCAGTATAGTTCCGTGGCATTCAAATAACGCAGCAGATGGTAATGTCTGTAAATCCCCACTTGTGACTACTCCACTGCTTAATGCTCCAGTTTTCTATATCTAAAAATACTATATATTGAAAATTGTGTTTATATTTATTCCTGAGATAACCAAAATATTAAGATACGTGTTTGCATTTACAATGAGTACTTTTAGTCCTTTCTAAATAAAAGGAAAGCTATTGTATAAAGTTATAGCAATATATATAATTAAAATTACCTACGTTAAAACTAGTAACAGTAAGTCATCATTCTCAAAGGCAAAGGAATGAAGTATATTTATGATCCAATAATGAAATATATTTATCATCCAGCAGACATAAAGAATAGAGTAATTGTTCTTAAGTACAAATTTTCAGAAGTGACATGATTTATGATTTTATACTTCTTCAATTTATGTGTTCTGAAATCATGAAATGCTAAATCATTTCCAGAAAGGAAAATGATCAAAGAAAGCATCAAAACCTATTCATCCCAAAGTCAAATCGCTCCGGGTCACTTCTATTTCTCACACATAAGTATGAATTCCAAGGATTTAAATATTAAATTTTAGTGCTCCACTAGCATCTAACATGATACTTAATATACAAAAAAGAAATTGCAAACACTGTCAGTGTCGAATTCAGTCCTCATCTGTAATAACTCATGCTTCTTAATCAAGATTATATAACCCCCTATAGAGTAACAGGCTTTTGCACAGGGGTCTGACACTCCAGTAGTTCTACTGGAAGGATCTTGACCGATGCAATCTGCAACTGAATTTCCCTTTTTCCCCAACAGTTGCATCACATTGGCAGCACACAGTCATACCTGGATCAATTTATACTTCGAACTATTTCTTCCCCAAAGGGATGTGGTTAGACTAATGTGCAGTATCTTCGCTTTGTTCCCCAAGTGCATTATTTTATGGTTTGAACTATGGAATTTAATCTCTCGCTCTTTTTTTTTTTTGAGGGGAGTGCCTTAAAAAAAAAACTAAAAATGCATAAAATTCCACCCTCAATGTCATTCCACACTTTCTGCCCAGCAACTCAATCCTCTGTTGATGATGTCACCTAACTTTGAATCTTTAGTAAATTCCAACAGACTACAACACTTTTTGTGCCAAAGCTATTACTGAAAACATCAAACAATATTGGTTCCAAGAATGATGCTCAGGAACTCTATTAAATAATCTTTCAATACATTCTGCTTCCTCATTTTAACATGATTTATTCTGAGTCAGGTTTATCACTCCATTTTATGCTTATTTTCTGGAAAGCATACAGAAATATGAAATAATTCAATTCAACACCCTGGCTCCAAAAGCACTTGTTTGTGTATGTAGCCTACAGTTGATTTACTAAATGACAATAAAATGGATGAAACAACCTTACTGTGCTAAAAGTTACTGCCAATATATGACATTGTTAAATTAAAAATTAATTGCCTGAAGAAACAAAGCACACAGAAATACATACATGCGTACTTCAGATTTTTTATTTAGTGTTGCTTAATAATGTATGGCTTGAGTAAGAACATGCCTCTTTCAGCATAAAAATGCTAATTGCATTAAAGAAGAAACACTCCCCGAAGCACAGAAGCAAGCATTACAACTTGTTAGTCAAAAATTAATACTCAGCACTGTAAGCCATTTTTGTTCACTTACTTTATTGTTGTAACGGCTGCACAGTTACAAATAATAATGAACTGTTCTCTGAGACTTAGGAGAAATGGATTTTTTTTGTGGATTTTTCACATGTTCCCCTTTTTTAAATAAAGCAACTTGACAAAAGGTTGCAGAAAAATTATGTAAGTCTCACTGCATTATGACAAAAACATTTTGATCAAAAAACGTCACCAGTAACAATTAAGTGGTCTCCCACATTAAAAGAAAACCAAATCAGCAACTGCCATCTTGCAGAAGAGTCTTTTCTTGCTCTGCATCCCAAACTTTCACATTAATGTCTTATTTTAACTCTTGATTTTTGTCACCATGGTGAAAAATGTGGCATGTATGCAGTATGCGGTGTGTATAAAGTAAGTGTACAGAGCTCGCGTCACGTCAATGGAAGCCTTCAAAACCAGTGTCAAACTGTGCACATTATGTTTGGGCGTCTGATCCTTTAGTAGGACTACATGAAAATCTCCTATCAAAATCGCACTTTACTGAGAGCACGTCAAGGTAAAAGAGTGGCTTCTACTACAAAAACAGAGAATCACGTTGTTGGGGTGCCACTGGGACAGGACAAAGGATGCAGCTGAGAGGGGAAAATAGGTAAAAGATGGAAAAATACGTCAAGAGCAATTACACGTAAGATACAACTGGCTCAAAATGCCCTTCAAGAAAAAATTGCTGGAGGTGGCAGGTGTCTTCTGGGGGAAATATTACTAAAGGTTTTTCCTTTTTTATTCTCCTTCCTACACGCTTGCTGCTGTGGGGGATGAGATGCCAAGAGAGAACACCAGTCTGAACTGGAACGTACATTTTTATGGTAAGAAGGTTCTAAACAACAGCTCGGCAAACAAAGGTTTAGAGAACAAAGCTACGGCTTTGGGGACACGTATCATCATCTTGTGGCTTCTCATCACTGAGTTTGCTGCGGTTCTACTCTAAAGCAATGGCACAGCTCTCTGCACAGAGCTCCCAGCTCTGTGGATACCCCCAGGTTAAGACCTGCCCAGCATGTCCCTGGGTGATTTTGGCTGGGATACCTGCACTGCAGCTGCCTGCTTTCACCATTAGGGAAGACCTCAGTGCTACGAAAGACCTTGCCTAACCAAGAGATTACAATGACAATATACCATCTACAACTAAGTAGATAACCAGGCAGCTTTTCTATAGTAACATATTTCAGTTTTCAAACAGACAGAGTGGCTTGGGAAGGAAGCGCATCTGACTAGTCTCAAGAAGAGTTGCTCTTTACAGGTAGATTTTCATTTTAAAAAGGGTAAAATTTTGTCAAAACTTTTCATAAAATGTCACAATTACAAAGTTTAATTTCGCCAAAGGTTAAAAACAGATTAAAACTTTGATTATTTGGTTGGTATACTGTAGAGAACGTTGACCAAATGAACTCGCTCCTTGTTTGTGTCTCACCTAATTAAGCATTATAATTATAAACAGCTTCAGGCTGTCATAATGAGACTCCTGTTGATTTTACTATTGTTGTATCACACACAGCTCTCTGCTCACTGTCCGGTCACGCAGAGGCTGCACACAGTCTGTCTTTTAAAACTCCTGGCAACTGCGTAGCAGTGGAAGTCTTCAAAACCAGTTTCAAACTGTGCACATCTAAAACTAATTTCTAATCAGTCTTATTTTTAAAGAAGGACTAAACTTAACACTCATCCTCTTTTCCTTGAGAGCAGAACTTATACACAACCAAGACATTCCTCTTCAAATGTTTGTAGCATTTCAATTAAAAGCAGCTCTAAGCAACTGCTTCCTGATCAAATGTCATCCTTGTTATGGAATTAGTGAAATATTTATCAAGATGAATTTTAAATTATTTGCATGCCTGTCATCACTAATTACATTTGCATATGCATTGCTCTAATTAGCCCAGTGGCTTTAATATAAATCAGAAATTGATACTATGCACATTCTCAGGTGTAACTTTTAAAAAGTGCCACGATGGTTATGAAACAGCACGGTAGTTTTGATTTACACAGCTCATTTCAAGCAGGGCCAGCAGGGATGTGTTTTCTCTGCAATGGCATGGTGACTAATGCAGAGAGGAGTCAATTAAAAATGTTCATGAACTACCGAAAGCTAAAGACCAAACTAAGATGGGTAACTGCCCATTTTCAATACGGCTAGGATTTGAAATTTGTTGTAAAGTGGTTGAGATTGTATTATTCTTCCCTCACACACTTTCCGAAGGGCAATCCACTGGATTTTCCTTCACCTTTTTATCCATTTGAAACCTGTTACCATTGACTTTTCTGGGTTCTGCTAGGCATTTGGAGTTTATACATGCAATTACTCCCTCTCCTTTCCCTTGCTGTATCACTGTGTGTCAATGACCATTTCTCAGCCCTTCTATTTCTTTGCTCGCTTTTGTCAGCAGGCAAGTTTG
>NW_008824403.1:40815-41340 GCF_000699105.1 Pygoscelis adeliae | reverse complement strand
AGGTGGTTTGCAGTTATTCCATTGCAGTAATTCCCAAACATATGCCAGCAGGAGAGTCAGAACTCCACCGACACACTTGTTTTTTCCCTTCACGTGACATGATCACGTTGTGAAGAGGTGGTAAATGCACATGGTTTTCTAGTAGTCTTTACTCTGGTATGATTTAATGTGTATTGAGAGAATTCCCAGCAGAGAAGATGAGGCACGGTGTTATAGAGGAACGATAAAAAGCAAGAAAACAACACTCTACCTTTCCTCTAACACAATGGAATAGTACAGAAATACTTGGAGGGTGCCTCAGCATGGATTGCTCTGAACACAGTCAGTTCTGAATTTTTTACAGAAGGAAGTCCTTGGGGTGAAGGCTTAATAAATGGAGTTAGTCCAAACAGAAACTGGTTTTGTTGTTGTTCTTTTTCCCCGTCTCTCCTGACATCTTTTTCTTCTCTCGCTACCTGTGTTTCTCAGCATCATTTACCGATTTCAACAGGGAACACTCCTGTTCTAAACTTTAGACCCTTTCAC
>NW_008824403.1:4511-40772 GCF_000699105.1 Pygoscelis adeliae | reverse complement strand
CCTGCTGCCCTAAATACATAACACGATTTAAAAGAATGCTTCCAGCTAGTTAACTACAGAAGTTATTTTGTTCGTAATTTTGGTATATAATGTACTTACCGCTTTCCTAATATCTTGATCAAACTTTGTTTTTCTTCTTTACCCTTTAGAGCACAGAATTCCCAAACAAATGAACAAATTCAGGCCCCCAATAGTCCTTTGAAATGCAATAGCGTTTCAGAGAAGAACTAAACTACAGGAAAGCACATACCTATCAATCCACAGCGGCAATCATCTTCCAGTCACATTTTTACAGTTGTGAACAAAAATCCTTGCCTCATTTCTTTACATCTAACCTGGCCAAAGGGGTGGCTTGCAAGGATCGTATAGGAGCAAGGTAAGAAGAGAAAATATATCAAGAGAAACAGTGATTTTACCACATGATGTGGAAGAGAGGTACACATAACCTGTAACTGATCAGAACTGTTAAAAAAAATTATATATGTGCACAGAGCATGTATAAAATACATGATGGTGTGACACAATATAAAGGTCTTATAGGCGTGGGTTAGAATGACAGCATCATTCCTAGGTGTCTGTATAACATTTATATAACTACAGCACCAAGACTTCTACACATACTACATATTTTATAGAAAAATGATTTTTCAGAAGTTTATTTTTTTACTATGGAGTTTTGAATTTTATTGGTCCTATTTTTCCATACACTTTTGCCTGCAAAATAGGTTCCTGCACCACTACGATTCTTGTGGTAGAAGGAAAAAAGAAGAAAAAAATTCATAAGTAATAAAACCTTAGAACCTTTTAAGAGTTACCTAATGTAGCTTTACTTTCCATAACAATGCACTTCTAACGTCTGCTCTCGTGTAACCAGCCTGGGGTAGCAACAAGTAGGATTTTGTGAGCTATTTCCTACAGATCCTAGTCACATATTGGCCACTTCTTCACTGCTGGCATAAATCCAAAGGGGATTGTTCTTCTTTTAGTCAGTACTTATTGAAGAAAAGAACAGCTTAACTTTATCCCCTTCCTGCCATATCTACAGTTGTTTGGGATGGAAATAAGTTATGAATTGAAGTTGGTACCTGCCTCCTCCTAAAAAACTCAGCTCATTCTGATGCTATCATTGGTGCTTGACTGAACATCATCTGGCCCAAAGTTCATGCCAAAGTAATATAGGAAATGGAAGGAAAGGAGAGAAGAAACTAAGTCCTCAAACTTCATTTTGCTTTAAAAGCAACAGTGATGGATCAGAGCACAAGTGAGGCTTCAAAATTCTGTATCATACAGCTCTACGCAGTATGGGTACTCCCACTCCCTAAACAACCGAGCAGATGCAAAGAGCCATAATTCACACGCAAGAACCAAACAATTTCAGAATGACTGAGCCTATTTTGGCTGCAGTAACATGACCAGGAACTAATGCAGGTTTCATGGTTTTGTGCCGTACTGTCAAGATTATGACCTCAGAGATAAACACATATGATTGGGAAGAAGGGGGTACGAGAAGCTAATAAAAGTACGCATTGCCTGAAGTCAATGTTCAAGGATGCAACTGTACTACTGTACTAAGTTGCAAAAATGGACTAAAGTTATAAACTAGAGTATGTAGGCTGAGTATCAAAGATATAAGAGCAAAAATTCAATTATAAATAGTACAGTGACAACAGGATGAGAGAAATGACTTTTCTAATTCAGGAGAACCTCATGTACTTCTGATCTCACTAGAGAACTGAATCTTTTATAAGCATATGACTCAGAATTAAAATATATAAATACATACATATAAATACAAACATACGCCCATACAAGTCACTCCTTGCCACAGCTTCTCTTGAAAGAAACTCATACTATCTCAATTCTCATGAGTCCAGATAATTTATGCAATAATTTTATGCAGTGGAATTCCCAAAGCAGAGCTACCAATACATGCAGGGAGCAATCCTTCTTGCAGCACTCCAATACACTTTGCGAGTCTCACCGTTACAAATCGCCAGATTGGGCTGGCTTCCCTTTATGGCCACCTTTATGAAAGCACAGAAAGCCGCACCGTGAAGCTGACACCATTGTCTTAAAAACCCAACATGGTCATAATGGCTCTATGTGCCTGGGGTACAATATTGCTTAGGTTAATCTTTTATGTTTACTGACTCTATTTGTGATTTTCACCAAGGAGCGTGTTCTGAGTATTGCTTCGATTTGGTAGAACAAAACAGAACCATTCTATGGAGAGTATTCTCTGTTTGTTTTACAACAAAGAACGGGAGGAATTGGATGCTGTACTTACTGCTTAACACTCCAGATGCTTCAGCTGCAAGTGGATAGGAATAAGACCTCACTGTCACTCAGCAGGGAATACCAGAAGCATCAGAGTTCCCCAGCAGCTGGCAGTTTCAGAGCAAATGGATCACATCGCAGTGTAATTGAACAGCAAGGCAGTAAAAAGCCAAAATGGTTTAGATGAGACTATTAATTTCAGGATCACAAATCTTGCTTGTAAATACTGAATTGAAAGTGCAGTAAAGTAGAATTTCCAAACTTTGATTAAGAAAAGTAGTTATGCAAATTCACTTAAAAGAAATCAGTCAAGGGTGTTTCGATTCAAAAATGTCATGCGGTGCCTGAATTACAGATCACAAGGAGCTGGGCTGGAAGCATCACTGAACACCTACAAGGTGAAGTTTCAGAATAAACTGAAGAAAATGGCTCTTCACAGAGCCCAGGGATAAGCTGTGGAACTCCTTGTTCTGGAGTGCTAGAGATGGCAAAAGAGGAGACTGACACATTCATGTGTAAAAAAAAAAAAAAAATGCAAAACATTGCTAACATAACTTAAAGAGATCACCTTTGGCTCAGGAAACCTCTCAGCAGTAAATTGTTTACCGAAAGTTTATTATAGTAAAGTATCATTACAGATATGTTCTGTTCCTTTACCTTCCCCTAGGCATATGCTTCAAGCCACACAGTACTTTGATCTGAGCCTGTAAAGATTTTATGTTCTCATGAAAAATAATACAATCAGATTATAGATTTTATAGGTGAAAATTTTCAGCCAGAAAACAGTAAAATCTAACTTAAAATATTTTCCAGAGTATTCCAAGGGGATATGTGACAGCAGAAGCAGAAAATCTCTGTCTAAAATTGATGTAAAAATTGAAATCATAATAAAAGCAGTCTCGGAGATTATTTGCATATCAGCTTGGGATCAGTAGAGACATAGTACTCCTGAAAAATGCACCTATACTATACGTTGATTGCCCAATAGAAACTTGAAATAATTCAAAGTACTGAAACATAGTTAGAGTGAAATTCTGTTGAATAATGTTTGTACATTACTGCCAATTATGAGATTGATTAGTGGTGTGTTCTAGACATTATTTGGGGACATAACTGTATGTTAAGTATGTACATTCACAACAGTGAAAGAACGTTTCCACGTACAAGCATGTAACAAGTTAAATTGCTTTCTTCAAGGTGTTTGTTTTCTGCTATTCAACTAGATCAAACTAAGACATCAAAACTTAGCGCTCTGATGGTGTTTTATCAACAAATACAACAAAATATGTATCAAAGAAGTAAATGTACACCCTCTATTGTAATGAACATTTCTAGAGTTTTTCATCACATGCTTCTCAGTGATTACATCGGTGAGCACATTTCAAAAAATTTAGCATTTTCTTGCTTCCATAGGAACAAGCTATGCAATTGTACTACATTAATGAAATACTGTGTGGCAAGATCCAATCTTTTTAAATAAAAAAAGACTGCAGTGATTTCCATATTGTATGTGTAAAATCACTTTACCCACATAACACAGAAGGCTTACAAAAACTTGTGCCTTGTATTCTTATAAAAACTTGTGACTTGTATTCTGTTACATTTACACACAAAAAAAATTGTATGGTTAATGTTTTAGTAGAAGTCGAGGAAGAATTCTGGCTGAGGCTGATTTTTCCATTGTTTACACCGCATACGCATTTTACTATTATAAGGAATTTCTTGTCCTTTCTTCTGAAACTATTTATTTACTTTCCTGAAAACCTGCAAATAGTTATGTACTTCAACAGGACAAATTGAAATATTATTATGTAACATAGTAAAATAAAATGTAAACAGATTCATTTTAATATTATACAATGCAGTATTCTACGGCTCATTAAACTATATTCATTACTAAGCTGGATCCATAGAAACAATTTTGTAGCTTTAACAATGCACCAGATGTCAGATGTTTGCTCTGTCAGATGCTTTTATCTTTAGCCACTAGGAATTTACAGTCAAGCTTGCCTCAATAAACACATGAATCTGGTCACATCTATCAAATTTGCTAGTATATGTTAGAATTAAATTCTGAGACAGCAGTCAAGCCCCATTTGATTTTATACAGAAGTTTTGCTAGATAAAGGACCAAAGTGGAAAATATTGAGGAAAAAAAAAATCAATTCTGGTCCAATTGAAACAGGATTTTTCTAATCCTTCTCTCTACCTGCAACAAACCTTGCCACGTTGAATGAAAAAGAAGTTTCATTTGGAAAACATCTAACTGAAATGTTCTGCCAGTTTTTAAATGTTCCCCTCCCCCCCCTTTTTTTCTTCCACATATCAGGGGATAAAACTCCAGACAGACATTTATCTTTGAGTTACAGCAACCAGAGAGGACTTTTGCAACCCAAGCTACTAAGAAACACTAACTGCACCCGTTGCAGACAGTAAGGTAGGTAGTTCCCCAGTTTCATTATAGCTGCTGAAAGAGGTCTGGGTTAATGCAGTTGAACAGGATCCTTCCCAGGCTGACAGACCTTCAAAGTCCACTAGAAGCTCTGCCTCTGGGACAAAGTCACTGCTGCGCATGTCCAAAGAGAGATGGGGAACACAATCTGCTCCTTCCCCAAGGTCTCGGTCACACCATCTTGCTTCCAAGAGGAGCATGAAGCAATGCTGCCTCCTGCATCGTGAAGGAGCAGCAACTTCCACCAGCCCATCTCTTTGGTTTTTAAAAAGAACAGGAAACACTGAAAAGATGCTGTCCAGAGGATCTCTGACCTGGGAGTAAAGATTGGTTTGTGTTTGCTATTACTCACATCCACGTTCCTGCTGTAATAATAATGGCCACGTGCTGCTAATGAACACAACAGTCACTTCAGCGGTCTTGATACTAGATTCAAAGAGCTATTTAAGCTATCTGTACAAACAGTTGACCACAGAGAGTCCTATTCTGTTATTTATGGCAACCCTAATGATTTTAGGCTTTTTCCAGTCTCCACTGAACAGAGTTGTGAAGTACTCCCACATTATCAATCTTAATAAAAGCACTGGAGCTGGTAACTCCAGAACTTAAATAATTTAGTTTAGCTGCCAGATCTAGCATTAGTCCCATTTTCCACTTATAAAATTGGGGCCTTGTGACTAATGAACCACTTTTAATCCAGCATCCTGAAATCTCCTGGCTTCCCACAGTGGAAAGGGCAACAGCAGCCTAAGCCTGTTTCGCTTCTACTTGAATATTCTGCTTTCCAAGGTAAAATGTCATGTAGCTTTATGGGATGTTTTATAAGTACAATATGGTTTTAGGACTATCCCACCCTTTATGTTGTCTTTTAACATCAAAGGGATGGATGTCTGCCAAGGAACTAACATCAAATCACAGCTGCAAAACATCCCAGGCTACCAAAACCATCTTGAAATAATATGCTAAAAGTCAAAGCAAAAATCTCAGTTGTGCCTGTGTAAATTTAGCATAAATCCAAACACATGCACACCTATCACTCTGCCTTTACTCTCAGTTCAGCGTGAGCTTACTTTAGCTTAAATCACTATTTCAGGAAGAAAATCAGGGGGCTTGTTTGTTTGTTTTTAACTATATACTGACAACTTCAACACCTGCACTTCTTACCAGACCTTTACATCTTTTTAATTAAACTAATCCCAAAGATTCCATAACTCCCCTCTTGATCATCATGACAAGGCATCCTCCCTAGCTTCCAGCAGCCACAGTACTTGGCAGCTTTGTCAGCATTGACCACTGGGAAATATTATCTCCACCCGTACATCTGCAAGAGCAGTTCCCAGAGCAGTCAGTACAGCTCAGCGAAGGCAGCTACTGGTAGTCCCTGACGCCAAATGTAAGGACTACTGCAATAGCAAGGACGGTGTTCTGTTCTTAGCCAGCTACCCTGAAATCAACTTTAATTCAAGCCAGACTAAAATAAATTTGTTTGTTTACAGATACGCAAACCAGACATGAGAAAGGTGGCTAAAACAAAACCGTGCACAACTTCTCTCAAAACTGAATCTGTTAGATCTCTCTTTTTCTTTCTATATCTAACCACAAGGCTCTTGGAAACTGCTGGCAGTTCTGCAACTCTCTGCCTTCACACTGCCTTTACAGAAGATGATCTGACTCTGGGAACCTTTGCTTCCTGTAAGCCTCTAAACCAGATCAAAAGAACTGACCTTTTACAGAGGGGTACAACCTCTTTCCCATCAACCATTGATCTTTAATCTGGTGACAAGTTTTAAACTGTCTGTTGCATAAGTTAATAGCTGCCGCCTCCAACTTCAAGGTGTCTTTTGAATATGGCATACTGAAATGGTCGTCTGCCTATCCAGACCCAGATTGTTGTTCCAGTGTTTAGATAATTAGTAGCAAATCTTTTATAAAAGCATAAAATAAATGTGTTCCTTACCATAAGAAAAAAGTGTCAGACATCAGTGTTAAATACTTGATTCACTGGACCTTGTGCTCTGGACCTTGCGTTTCATATAAAAAAAATAAATTTTGTATTACATGAAAAACAAAAAATACCAGCTTTCAGCTATATTCTACACCAGCTTCTCTGTGGGAATAAAATGGACACAGCTCTTGATTTTGAAGGGTAGCAACGAACCATTCACATACAGGAAAACACACCAACTTACACCATTACCATCACACATCTCTCCTGTTCCAAAATTATATAAAGGCAACAATAACAAAACACAAATATCACAACGAGCACCTTGTGGAATTTCTGAAGCCTCTTTTCCCATGCCAGATTCTGAATGGTGGGGGGCAGAAAATAGCTCTGCAATGGTGCCTTCTTAAATGCCGCTGCTAGGCTCAGCACTCAACAGTTGGACTCAGGCCACATTTAATTTAAAAAATTCTACTTATTAGAGATTTCTCTGCTATGTAGCTATGTGGACTTCAGAGCAGAATAGTCCTCCCAAAGCATCACAATATTGAGAAAAGACAGTTTCTCTTGAAGCAACTTCAACCTAATTCCAGAAAACTCTCCTCTGATCTTGCTGCAGCTACATCCGCACAAACAGAAAAATGGAAATACTTCCCCAAGTTCTGGTGTGACTTATCTGCATTCAGTGCTGTACCCACTGATATTTTTATGAAGCATATCTACTTGGTTTGAAAGAAGTCATAATGAAAACTTTTTTCCATCCCCTGATATTTTCATTGTGTTATCTCTTAGCAGACTATCGAATCAAACAAGTATATAGGCCAATTCAGGGGTATTAACATTAACAGATGTGTTGCTCTTTTTAGCAGCTGTTCAATGCTCTTTATCGATCCAACAGTTGATGATTACAGTGGTAAAATGCTGTCAAACAACTGTTTGTTCGTATTATTGATTACAGAGATGAAGCACCCCACACGGAAAGGATATTTGCCAGCTGAGCATTCAGAATACTAAACGTTCCAGGTTAGTTTCCATCATATGTTATCCATAATTAGAGTACCTGATTTATTAGTTAGTATTACTATTTTTTACTTCTACTCTCTTCGTTCTTAGTCTGACCAGCCTGCCTGTTTCTATAGTTACTGATCTGATTTTCTTCTTTACAAAGAACAAAAGAAAGAAAATCTATGCTTTTTTGAAGGGAAGAGACACTACCACTTCTCAGAGACAGAAGGCAGAAGCTTCTTGTAGAACAGCAGTGGGCAGGCCATGGCTCTTGGGCAGCGCGCAGCTCCCATCCCATGGCCGATAACAGGGCTGTGTCTGCATGGAAGCCAACAGGTAATCCAAAAATTTAGTAGGAAAGGCTGCTTAGTGCCACATCACTTGGCCCAGGGCCCAAACCCAACCCTCTAGGACTTATGTATGTAGTTACTGCCCATGCACTGATATCTCCTCCAGGTAATTTCTCTTGCAGTGAGACTTCTCGGAGGCATATACATTTTTAGTATGGAGACGCACCTCCTAAAATTAACTCCTCTGATTCCTTTAGAGTTATTTAAAGTTTTAAATACTACTAATTCAAATAAGGAAGTCTTAACTCACTCCCCACCCCCTGTCCTCATGCACTTGCCAATTCTTCCCTGAAAGTGAAATAAAGCATCAAGTGTTAAGAGTATTTCTCAGGCTTCATCTGAAAAGGCTCACACATTTTCATCAGTGCACATTTTGCAGTGACTGAAAGGCAGATTTTTAACCAGAGGACGCACAGGATCCATTACAGATTTCTGCATTGATTTCTGTGACCTATATCAGAAAAGTTTTATCCAGCAATTCCTGTGTCAAACCTAATGAAGTGGAAGCTAATCTAGTCTGGAGCAAATCTCTAGAAGAAAAACCTTTCTGAAGCAATAAACAATCCATCATCATTTTTAAGTCCCTCACCCCTTATACTTCCCTCAAATTGTGAGCAGAAGAAAACCAAAAACAACAAGCACCAAAAAGGAAGGATCATAAATCCTAGAAGCCTAAACACAACATTTAGACAGATAAATTATATTGTATCAGCATGATACAAGAGAATAATATCCCAAGCTGTTATACCCTTTTTGTCAGTATTCAGTGTTTTATGAATACTTCATTTTATAGAGAACCTTCAGACACTATGTGAAATGGTTTTCCCATAGTTACCCATATGCAAAGAATATGAATGGAATACTAGTTCCTTGAATCCCACTATAAAGACTCCATATGTATACATATGTGTGCCCAGGAAAGTTCTTCTCTAGGCTTATCCCTGCTCAGTAATCTCAGGTTCCAGAGTACTGAGCAGCCCCTCAAAAAGGCCTATCGGTGTTTTTTGCAGTAGTCCAGTGTGGTACTTATTTTCACCTTTTATTAAAATAACAGTTTTGACTAATGCTCTAACCCTTTTTGCAACAAAAGGTTAAATAAAGAGCATTAATTTAAGCAATTTGTCTTATTTTACTGTTCTTTAAGTGGTTTTGCCTTGTTCAATATATTGTTTTATTATTAACACTGCTGCCTTAAGGTTCACTTCTGCAGTTCCACATGATTCCAACAACATTACATCAGCATAAAAAAAGGCTCTAACTGAAGCTGTAAAGTGATGCAAGCCTTCAACAGTAGTGGTGTTTGGCACTGAAGTTTGGCACTTTCCATCAAAGAACTTTAGTGGAAAACTTACAGCAAATCTGCATTGCAACTCAGATAAAATGTATTGAAAATAGCATGTGACAACTATTCTGTATGAAAACTTGATCAAATAGAAAATATTCAAAATGGTTTTTAAAAATTTTATAATTAGATACTTTCACATGAATTGTTGCACAAAAGAAATGAGAATACCTCAGTTAACAATACTGCTGTCACAAACTCTGTGCTGTTGTATGTGGACGAAACAAAGGAACAAGGTTCCAGCACCCTATTTCTTACACTACCCTTTTTGCTTGCTGAAGTTTATGCTTCAAGCATTCTCTACTGGAAGGGACATTAATGCTGTTCAGCGTGCTCCCAAACAGCCCTCTCGTAGCAGCGCAGAAGAGTCCAACATCTATGAACACCTGGCAGAAGATGACAAGAGAGTAGAACAATGCATGAGAGCTGAAGATCACTTCCGAATAGCTGCAAACCAGACTGATATATCCAGTGAAAGGAAAAAAAAACAAAACCAAAACAACCAAGTACACGGGCTTATCTTGCAGCCAGGTAAAACAGAATTTACCTCTCTGTCTCCAACACCGGTCAGAGGACAGGGACATGTAGCTATGCAGCGTAGTTCTGAAGCCTGAATTCAGCCTGAATTACGTTCACAACGTAACTACTGATACGAACGTTTTGTACACTTGTTGTGCAAATCATCCCCTTTCGCGTGCACTGAGACTGTAGTTCCTGGCTGAGGAAACTGGGGTTTAGTCTGGAGAAAAGGAGGCTGAGGGAAGACCTTATCGGTCTCTACAACTAATTGAAAGGAGGTTGTAGCGAGGTGGGTGTCGGTCTCTTCTCCCAAGTAACAAGCGATAGGACCAGAGGAAATGGCTTCAAGTTGTGCCAGGGGAGGTTTAGTTTGGATATTAGGAAAAATTTCTTCACCGAAAGGGTGGTCAAGCATTGGAACACGCTGCCCAGGGAAGTGGTTGAGTCACCATCCCTGGGGGTATTTAAAAGACCTGTAGATGTGGTGCTTAGGGACATGGTTTAGTGGTGGACTTGGCAGTGCTAGGTTAACAGCTGGACTCAATGATCTTAAGGGTCTTTTCCAACCTAAATGATTCTATGATTCTCAGACACACATAAGCACAAGAGTATTTCTAGTCTGCCTCAGAGTGAAGGCCAACAGTCTGCCTCTAAATCACCTTCAGCACTTCATCAGTGAAGCTATTTAACTCTACTCTAAAATGATATAAAAGGGCTCACGAAATCAGTTCCCAGGTCTCAGTAAGGAGGCAGACAGGAATAGTTGCCTAAGCAACTTTCCTAGGGTATGTAACTGAACTGGAGCTCCGGCACGCTCCCTGTGCAAATTCTTAGCAAGGACTCTGAGCGTGGCCAGAGCAGAGGGACTCATCCCAAAGAGATTAACTTATCTTCTAGACAAGCATTTCGGTTGTGGATGATTAAGCTGATGAGTCTCAAATGCTTAGCATTCTGCATGCTCAGGGTCTTTGGGTTTCCCAAGGCAGAACAGCTGTGATTTCATCAAACAAATTCTACCATCACTGCATTTCACTAAGGTACTAAATACTATGCTTAAAACCCTCAGAACCATTACTCCTACCATTAAACGAATGCTTATGACTTCTCTTCGGAACACTTGGAATATAAGAGCCTTGATTTCACTAGATTGTTAGAACTATGTATGTTTTTCATTCAAGATCGTTTTTGTGTTCTCGCAGAAATTACACAAAAAGAAGTATTACCTAAGCGGCCATCAAAGAAAGGAACTTACATTCAGAAGTGCTAGTTGGTTGAAATAACGTAGAACTCCCAAGCATGTATTTCTGATAAAACAAAAAATTGTTTCAAGTTGCACATTGGCCTTGGAACTGTAC
Source organism: Pygoscelis adeliae (assembly GCF_000699105.1). Classification (NCBI taxonomy): domain Eukaryota; kingdom Metazoa; phylum Chordata; class Aves; order Sphenisciformes; family Spheniscidae; genus Pygoscelis; species Pygoscelis adeliae. The sequence continues at coordinate 29,527 of NW_008824403.1, read as the reverse complement.
TTGCTCTTAACAGATTAACATGTAGTTTCTGTGACCCTGAGTGAAATTTAATTTTCATAATTCACAAATGGTGAAAGCCTTGTAAACCACTAGAGGGGAGAAAACTAATTTGCGTCCTATTGTGACTTAATGTCATTTAATATTCCATATATTTCTGGCAGAGATGCTTCAAACAGTTTGTAAATAATGCTGATATGTCAGCATCACAACATGCCCCAGGGGGAACTGTATTACTTCTTCACTGATCAGTGATCAATAATATTAAAGATATCAAGAAGACTGTGAAAATAAAAGCTGACATAAACTGCATTTTTCCAAACACTTATGGCCCAGTTCTGACTTCTGTTACTCAGTGAGCCCAGCAGTCTATCACCACTCCAAAAGTATCCGCACACACAGTTTAATTTTCAGTCAAGAGCTTGCCCAATATAGTCTGAATGCTTGCTTTGTATGCAGAATCCTAATCTAAATTTCTTATAGAGTAACAGTTTTGGACGGTACCCAAGAGGCAGGTATCACACAGTTCACATTCGTGCTTCCCCCATTAGCCTTTATGATGAATCCCTTTCTTTTATTTAGCCACTGAAAAAGTGATAGATCCCGAATTAAAATTCTGATGCATTGATAAGGCCAGCGATACACCCAACAGTAGCTTGGGAATATGCTTCCTCCAAAGGAAAAGCCACGTTCAGTCAAGGCTCAAGGATGAGATGTGCATAGTAGAAGGAACACAAAGACAAGAGCAACAGTTTTGATTTTAGTTGGATGAGGAGAAAAAAGCGTGTGTAAGAATTTCTCACTAATTATTGAGTTTGAGTAATTCTGATTAATGGGGATCAGAGAAATTGGGAGTACTTGGTCCTGGGTAGTCTGACTACTCCAAGTTGAGTCATCGTGACCCCATGATAAGGAGGTATAATATTTCTCAGGACAGTCAGCAACATTCTGTAATTCAGTGGGGTGTGAATGGGGCACCAACTCCCTGTGGACCCTTAGACCATAAAAAATGCAATGGATATTTATTGATTCTTTTTGAAGGATTTTTTTTTTTTTTTAAATTAAAAAAGCCCAACATGATATGCAGCATACAGGAAAGGGGCATGTTTTCATATCCAGTCCACCTGGGCATGAAATGCAACATATACCCCACTAGGCACCCTAACTTCATCCCCTGGAACCTTATATCAACTCAAATCAAACACCTAACTTCACGACTGCTAAGCATGTTTCCATTCTGCTTTTGAACTGTAGCATTCAAATGCACTAGTTTAATATCCTGGGGAAAAAAAAAACAGTACAAAATCATACCTAAAATGTAAATGTTGCCTTTGGAAACCTAAAAACTACTTAAATTTCAAATTCCATAGCATCAAAGCAACTTCAGCAAGCTTGCTGTCTAATCATTTTCTTGGCTATAAAGCACTAGAGACAGAAGGAAGCGGCTTATTTTCATGACACTCTGCTACTTGCTGTCCAGTCCCAGTCTTTTCAGTGGGCGCCAGGAATGACCGCAGGGAAGATGGAAGTCCTCGCAATGCCATTAGCCAGTGGTGCAATGCTGAACACAGCCCCAAGATTCTGCCTCACCTTCCTGTGCTATCCACAACCCAGAGCTGGTTAGCAACAACTTTTCATAGAAATTCAGCCTTATTAGTTCCCAAGTCACTCTTGGATTATCTGAGCTAAATTTTCTCCAAAAACTCACGCAACGCTGGGACAAATGCAGAATGCAAAACACAGCCTCTTATTTGAAAACATTAGCTAACACTATTCCTCAGCATGCAGAAACAAGTTTCGAAGGATGGTAGAAGAAATTAGAATAGCTGAATATTTTCCACAAACCTTATCCTAGTGACTCTCTCTATTGTATAAACACTCTCTCCAGACCTTCAGAGATGCTTCTCCTTCTACAGTACACATTTATCTGACTACTCCTAATTCATTTTAATACCGTGACATTTACTGAAATAATGTTATGCTACATTATTTCTAATGCAAGCTGTTTGCTTATTAGTGCACACACATATCCCCTAAAGGAAAAAATACTCAAGCCATACAGCCAAATTACATAAGCTTTCTGAAACAGATCAGATGTATGCACGCATTGTGGATCAAGCATCTGTTCAAGAAAAAACAGGTGAAAAGTGTTACATTCACTTTCTTCTCATCTTAGGGGATTAGAAATGGATTGCTAAACATCCATGGGACACATGAATGGTGAATGGATGAAAGTAGGGGAGCAGAGAAAAGTGCCAACTTAAGCTCTCCTTTGTTCTTTTCCATTTACTCAGACCACCTGGTACACATAAAAAACAGTCATGTTTGATTAGTTCTGATTTAAACAAAAGTATCTGTTCTATTTCTTTGAATGCTGCTTGTTTATTTAGTTTTTTTACAATAGAAAAGTCAACAAAAACTTTGCATTAACTCAACCTCATGCTAAAAAAGGCTCTAACTAATATTATAATTTGCAGAGTTGAAAACTGACAAGGTTTTATCATGGTAACTTTTCATTTTCTATGTCAGCTCTCATACCGTGGGAAACAATATTTCTTGTTCTTTCCAGTATAAGCTACAGGTACATATCTGCATTTTTAGAAATGTTGTAATGAATCTAGGTTTAATAACACAACACTTGCCTTGTTTAATTTTGCTTCATAACTGCGTTTCCAAATTAAAACACTGCAGACTGTTTAATTCACTTGTCCAGAAGTACCTTGAAATCCTTTCTATATTTCTGAGTTGGAACCACTAATCGCAAATGAAAGGTCACAGACCACTAATTGACATAAAAATATAGGTAACATTGCCTTTGTCAAAGGCAGAATTAACACTTCACTAATGAGATTAAGTAGAAGAATAATGTGTCAGAAAGGTATGAAGAAACAAGGATAATTACATTTGAGAAAAAAACACGTGCGGTATGAAGAATCAAAGAAAAATGTAGAGTCAAACTGAGTAGGCCATTGTCAGAATAGCTAGAAACAGTTCAGAATTTTTTGAAGGGGTATAAAAAAAAAAAACATTCCCACATCTTACGTATGGAATTAATGTCATATAGGGATACTATGTGTACTGATACTAGTTTTTGGACTTCTGAAAAAGAAACGGAAGCAAAAACTAACCCTACAGATCCTCCTTTATATCAACAGTTTCATAGATGTCATTCTAGTATTTGCAACCAGAATTCTTCCTTTACGTCTGTAAAGCAACTTCAAAATAAAAGATTAGTATAGCAGATTAAAAACCTTTTCATTCCAAGGCTTTGTTTTAATTTCTAGCAGTGCTGATTAGGTCAAGAATTGCAACACTGGTGAGCAAGTTTCAAGGTTTCAAAGCCCCAGGCAGCAAGAGAGATCAGATTTCTCTGCTGCTAAAATCAGTGAATTAGAAAATATAATAGCTGGGCATATAAATAGTTGGGTGCCATTAGTCTCCATCAGCAGCTGCTAGACAATAAGCTCAGAGGGATCTGCACGGATTTTTGGACATCTGCAGTATTGCAGTATCTCTCTACCACCTGCAGGGGTTATAAACCCTGAAGAATAGATCCCAGGCAGGTGGAATTACACATTGCATTAGTTGGCAGTGAAAAGCTGGTTCAGAAAGTGTTATTCTGTCAGGGATTTGAGATTTGTAACACTAAATAATGTACAGCAGATGTAATTAGAGTATGGGCAGTCTCGAATTGGTGTAATTTCCTGCTACTTTATGTGTCAGCCCATCTGGGTGAACCTCAGGCACCTATTTAAGTAAGCGTCTGTACATTTAAATCTCCAATTCAGTTAATCATAAGGATGGTGAATCATTTTGCCACTGATAAAAAAGTTCTCAGTGAGAGCAAGCCTTTTTCCTCTACATGATGTGAGCTCTTCAGAAGTTCAAGTATTCCATTTTAATATTAATACTTGATATATGCATTTATCATTAGGAGGTGAAAGTTTCTGTCTTCTTTTTCTTAACATTAAGAACTACCTTCTGAATAGGGCTTTGCCAGAGAAGAATGTAAAATAATCCACTGCATACCTCTCACAGCTCGCCTGGTGCAGATGCAGAGAAGCAAGCAGTGCCGGTATATCCATCGCCACCAGAAAAACTGTGATAGTTAAGAGCTGTCTCTGAGACAACACAATAGCGTTCTACCCTGGCAGTCGCAATAGCACACCGCTAGCCCCGACAGGGTTAGGGTCTGTTCACAACAGCACTGAACAGAAAACTGCACTCTCATCTGAAAAATACTGGGATTTCAAAACACATTTCAGAACAAACCCAGGATCTCTTCCCTCTGTCTGTAGAGATCCAAGCAACTAGGTCACTCTCCTCACCTAAACAAAGAGTCATTTATCTGCCATTCACCCTCGTGTCAACCACGTGCCCTAGGCACCAAGCTACTGCCACATGGATGTTAGCATCACTAAATTCTGTTATAGAAGTTTTATTCAACATCTGAGAGAACAGAAGTTCTGCAATAACTACAATGTTTATACTGTTGTTTGTATTGAATAAATAAGCTATCTAGATGTCTTATTTCTGAAAGATACATCCTCGTTATTCTTTTTTACGATGTTCTTGTGCTGCAACACTGGTAAAAGTCTAGGATCTTGATCTGTTGGATGACATTATGTCTGGATTTGATTTCTTCAATTTTTCTTTTTAAATTTAGGTGAACACATCTATTAACTGAAAAATCTTTATTGCTTCTCCTAAAACAGCCACACTAATTTTTTTTAGTAAATAACTTCTTTTTATACTCTGTAGCATAACAATGTAGGTTGTTGCTTGGTTTATTATATGTGTAGTTTCAGGGGAAAACTAGGAACTCCTAGTCCTAAAGCCAGATGGACTGTTCATCACTGCAGACGTCACTCCTGAATGACACAGGATGAAAATACAACCAAGTATTTGTCCTGCACCTTAAAAAAAATACATAGAAAGGTGAGATATCAGTGGTTAGCTAATAAAAACATTACATAAGTATATCATACCTTTAAGCTCTTTCTCAGCTTGCCACAATACAGACAACAAAGCTGTTTAAGATTAATGTACCACCAGGAATAGTTTTACTCACTGTTGCGCTCTTCCCCGCAAAATTACTACAATAGCAGTGATATATACTGAAAATAATCTCAAATATCTACTCAATATTCATTAAGAAATATAGTAGTATAATTCTTTTTCTTTATACACCTGATCACTACACAGTAGTCCAAAGTACATCAAGTGTCTGAGTTTAGCTACCATCAAAAAAATTTCAGAATCTTCCACTTAATTCAGCACATTGAATATATAGTCTTAGTAAGCCTTTTTTGAGTAAATGACTAATATGAAGATGATGAAGTATGTCATTTTTATGAGTAAACTGATGAAAACGGTCTTACTAGTAAGTGACTTCACAGGTTACATCTGTATCTAACATCAAAGCCGCACAAATCCAGACTGATGGCACTGGGGCAAATGAATTGTTGATATAATTCCACTGGAATTACCATGGAGAAGTGATTAAACCCCAATATTTCATAGGCACGTAAATATTTTGTTCTTTTCCCCTCATTTTTCACGGCCAAAATATTTTTTAAATTACTTCCTTTTTCAGAATTCTTCACACAGAAAAAAATACCTTTAAAAATATAAGAAAGTAGTCCATAGTTAGCTCGCAACCATTAATATAAGTCAGCATCAAATTATGGGTTTGAGATTTCTGTATGCATGGAAGTATCTAAATGCTTTAATAGTAAGGTGAACGCGTGAGCAATTCCAAGCCCTTTTTGGATTAGGGATCTGTAAGGAATTAAAAATGATGAGACAGTAGTGAAATTAAATGATTTTTTGGCACTAGCCTCTATCATAAGGGATAATGAGGAAATTTCTATTCCAAGGGCACTTCTTACAAGAATTCACAGTGTGGCCTTAACAGAGATTGAACATTTTATGAAGGAAATAACAGAGCAACCTGAGAAATTGAAGTGAAGTGAATCGCCACCATATGGTTCTCGTTCCAATGTTCTGGAAGAAATGAACTATGGAATACCAGAGTTCCTGAACAGTAATTTAATGAACTTAAAAGTAGCAGCACTTCGAGTTTAGAGGGCCTCTTATTTTACCTGAGTCTTCCAGTAGAGCCAAGAGAGATCTCAAAATACAGAGCCACAGAGATAACCTTAGTCTGAAGAAGCCACTTGGGAGTCTAACTAAGCATAAAATAGTGTAATTATATTCTAATTGGTTCAAATTAGAGCAATTTGTGCAAGAAACAATAATGCCTTTGCAACCAATTAGGTGTATTTGAGCAAAGTTAAGAACAGTAGAGAGATGCGACTGAACAGCTCAACACGAAGCCTGTCCTAGCCTGTGCCACATCATCCACCCTGTAGACTGGCAAAAGGACCTGCAGAACCACCAAGAAAGATGCTACAGGTTTGTTGGTGGGTTTTTTTTCCAGAAAGTGACAGATAACTCTGATCTCAAGCAATGAGCTGGACAATGAAAAGAGCAAATTCTATATTGTTAATTTGCATATTCAAATTATTTTAACAGCCATTGCAATTATCCCCCACCCCATCAGGTGCAAATTTATCTTGCTTTGAACAGCAAGCATTTACCTTGGCAGAAGTGGGACGTGTGGTCAGAAAACAAACCTGCCACTGCTATGTGCTGCAGGAGGAATATCCAAGTTCAGTGTATCAATGCATCAGCATCAATTGGTGGGTTTTCCTGAAGGAAATGGAACACCTCCTCCAGACCTCTTAACTGCATCCATTTATCCTTTTTCTCTAATTCTTAAGGTACAAAGTTTCAGCTCACCCTTACTATTCATCTGTATACCTTCTTGTGCAGATTAATTTTTCTCCTAACTCCCCGACAATAACCCATTTCCTTCAGAGAAACTCATAGATATTCACAGCTCACCCAGCTCCCGCTGCATAGCTCTGCTTTTTTTTTCTTTAAAATGCAATTAACTTATGCTGTTGATATAGTCCATAATTCCATAGACCTTATGTGTCACAGTATCAACTTATCAGTAAAGTACTTCAGTCACAGGAGAAAGCTCAGAAAAATCCCTTCCTTAAATATTTATTCTGCTACATTAAACTATGAGAAGGGTAGGGGAGCATGACTTTGCAGCCAAAAAATTCATGAGGAATTGATTGATTGTAGTCTTCCAAAGGAAGTGTGAAACAGGTAATTCAGCCTTTGCTTTCAATGGGAATTTGAATTAATTTATGAAGCTGGTCAGGTACATCTATGATGCTGATGGGACTACCCTTCCAAATCCAGACTGTGGCTAGCTGAAAACCCATCTGACAAAATGATCTGGGTTCAGGTCTTTCTCAACAGCAATCGGCAAGGTGTTTAATATCCCCTGGAGGATGGACAAATGAGTTATCTTTCTTCTTTCCCAAAAAGATTTCAAAGATGATACTTTGATCGTGACACTGGAATAATATTTTTTAATCCTATCTCAAAGTTGCAGGCTATAGGAAAAAAAAGGCGTTCTGAACTACTTAGTGCATTTCCAGGACTAGTGGAATTAAAAAAGATGGAATTAATTTAAGGCAGACAGATCTGCTGCTGCTTGTTTTCATTGAAGTTCCAGGAAAATAAATGGTCTTATGACCACTTTATGAAAAATGTACTACAATACCAGAAGATAAGAAAAGGAGACACTATTAAAAATAAGTACTTGAAGAAGTTAAAGTGAGGAAAAAGTGAAAAAAACATAAAAAGATATACAGTACTACAGAATTTCATTACAGCAGTTGTAAAAGGCTAGAGCAGATGCATGATTCAGGCTGCATAAAGCAAAAGTATTTAAATCAATGAAGAGGTCTTAAACACTTATTAAAAGTCTTTGTACTTGCACAGGTTCTGTTACAAAAATGTTTGCAATGAAAGGTTATTTCACTGCTTGAGAGCAATTCTGAAGTGCTTTTAATAATGCTCTTTGGAAGCTTCAAATAGCACTAAATCTGCAGTGGAAAAACACCTCTTCCAATTTGGACCTACACGTTTTTAATATTCCTTTACCTATTTTGTCTGAGCATAACTCATATTAACCTGAAAGACATAAGCCTAATTTACTACACTGCTAGAGACTGAATAGAAGTGAGAGCTTTTACTTCCAAACGTCTGGTTTGTATATAGCCACTAAAAGCCTATATTGATCCACTTTTGGTGTACTGGAGTATTTTTCCTGATCTTAAAAGACTGTTTAAAATGCATGTTTGCATATCTTTGCCAGCAGCATAATATAATGAAGTAAAAGGAGAAACAAACATTTGTAATACTAGAAGATAAAAGAATAAAACCACTACAACAGTCCACCAGAACGATCTGACTTGACTTGCATCTTTTGTACAATTTGTAGATATAAGTAATACCTGGAATACTGTCTAGATTTCCAATTACTTCAGTGGTAGAACTGCCCTTAGGAGGGAAATCAGAAAAGAACAAATATTCTTGAAGGACTAGTGAGACTGGTTGGGATAAAATTACAATCCCAACAGAGAAATCCTAGCCCTACTGCAACCAAATAGTAAACTCCCACTGCTTTTGTTAATTTAACATAAAAATACTTCCAGTCTAAAAGCATGAACAGCAGCAGCAGCATGGCACACCCTTGTCAGAAAGAAGCCAACTTCTCTGTAAAAGCAGCCATTAGGGAGAAATACTCAGCATATAAAAACATTGCCTTTCACTGCGGTTTTGCGTTGAAGGTTATACAACGTAATTCAAACGTAATATTAAAATCCTGTCCAAAGAGCACCATGATCACTCAGCTGTGCCTATAGCCAACAGCAGCAAAGAGAATGATTGGGATGTTGTAAATGTTACAAGAAGTTTTTCTGTTACTGAGCATTTGACCTATTGCACTTCATTCTGGAAACAGAATGGCTATTTGAAACAGAAAATACCTTCAAGTTTAGAACTAATTTCCCAAATCAATGAAGTAATCAGATTTCTGCCTAAATCTAAGACTATGCATAATCCTGTTATAAAACCACTTTTCTGCCCACCATCAGTTTCCTGTACTCAGCCACAACCCACCCCACAAAAACCACTGCACCAAAACAAAGACCTGGAATTAAACTATCAAGGTGACCGGGTCCTGAGGGCTGCCAGGGAGCACGGTATTATCCCAAGGCCACGACTTTCACGGCAGTCCTGTCACCTGTGACCCTTTACCCCCTGAGCCACGAAGAGCACAAAGTCATACCCCAGACTTCAGAGAGCTGGGAGTCCACACTCCCACTCCAAGCTGAGGCTCACCAGCTATTGCTCATGTACTTCAAAATCCAGTCCAGTATTTCTCTTTCCTTGAGGAGAGAGAGAAGAGGAAGGCACGGTGAGCAGAAGAGCATTATTTCTTCAGCCATCATTTCTCCTGCCAGATACTGCCCGTTGTGCCTGCTTTTTCTCCCCCCCGGCCCGGAAAGCGCAGGGCATCGGAAAGCAGCAATGCCTGGCCACATTCTCTTTCTCATAATCATTGGGGAACAAGATTAAAAGGAAAATTTGATTGTATTCTTTGAGCTCTTCAGTTTAGCTCCCCTGTATGCTTCTATGTAGTACCACCTATTATACAACTTTCACTCGAAATTAATGTTGTAACTAGAAGCTAAAGTATTGTAGCATGAAAGCAGAAATAAAACATATAACAAAGATTCCATATAATGAATGCTATTTAACGACTTCCATCTACAACTTCCGTAATATCTGGTTTAGAGATTTTTGAGAGGGCATGAAAGGAAAAAAAATTACAATAGCTCCAGCAATTGTAAGAAATAACAGATTGCTCTGGAGATAATACAGTACACGCTTAAAAACAGCACAGCTGCTGCTAGGGCCTCTGAAGTGCCTACTAATACTGACCGCTCCAGTGGTCTGTACTGTTCCAACCTAAAAAACACAGATGCATTCATTATTGTTCACCTTCAGTTAACAGAATGACTGGCTTTTTTCCTGTTTTGGTTTGTTTTTTTTTCCCCCCCCCCTTGATGAAACAGCATAAATCAACGTCCCAAAAGAGTCACTGCACCCACTAAGTGGGCAACAATTAAGAAGCTTTAACTGGAAGAAAGACTCACATTAAAAATCACCCCCGCGAACTTCAACTGAGAACTTAGTAGAGTATTTTATTATTAATATTATTCATGAAAACAATTAATTTACTGAAACAAATACTTATGGAGTTATAAAAATATACCCTTTTAATTTGCAAAATATCTCCTAAAAAGTTGTAACATTTTTGGTAGTTTTCAGCTGAAACTTTACAAATGGAAATTTTAAATGTTTTAGTTAGACTCTCTTTTCAAACATACGGTATTCTGCAATAAAAATAACAGCAAAAAAGATCAAATTTTAACATGTTTTGACAGAGTTCATTAATCTTTTTCCAATTTTCTTATTTAAAATTGAGAGGGTTTTTTTGTTTGTTTGTTTTAAACTTAAGCATCCCCACTGGCAAGAGAAGTTCTGCTTAAGAGTGAAAGTACAGAGATCAAAGAAATCAAAGAAAATTGGCCACTAATTTAAACCTCAAACTTCAAATGACTGACTGTAATCCATAATTAAGTTTAAGAATTTGACCTAAATTAAACTTCCCTTCAAAAAATAGACCTGTCAGGAAAACAAAGTAAAAGCAGATTCATATGCTGCCTGTAAGAGGGAAATAATGACAATTAAGAAAACGGCTGTGATATTTTGGCAAATATGAGATAGACTGGGGGAGGGGGGGGTGGTGCAAAGAGAATAATTTAATATCATTTGGGGATCATATGCCAGTTGTGATATTTTTGCAATTTAATGTAATATACCAAGCAATGTGACCTGTGTAACATTAGCTAATCATCTTAGTTATTAAAATGAATAATTACAGATGTTAAACCAGTGGCCCTTATCACTCATGAAGAGATAATTGATTTTTTTTAAATCCTGACTGATATTTAAAGAGCTAGAATCAACACTTATTATATTAGGATTCTGTTTATTATTCAGAAGAAATAATAAGAAATCATAAGAAATAGTTTATAAGAAATTATTGATGAAACAAGACAGAAATAGGTGTCTGAACACCAAACTGGGGGGCACTGCCAGAGCAGATGCAGGCATGTCTTTCCACAGAAAGTGACCTTCACAAAAATTATGAATAAAGAAGAGCATCAGCAGCTGCTGGTTATATGAGTAGCGACAAAAAAAAGCAGACAGCGGTAGGTGACCAGGAAGGAACGTGTCAATTAGGGTGAGAAGTACTGCACGAATGGGTTAGGAAAAGTGCATACACGTCAAAATCTGAGACGCTGTCAGAACAATGTGTTTATCTGAAGTATAAGTACAGGGCTTAGGAGCAAATTTTTAATCTGTAACACTGAAATGTTCTCTCTGGCCCAGATCCTCAACAGCCTGCCCACTGGCACAAGACTGTTTCCATCGTTAAATGTGATCTGGCATCGGGGGAACACGCTAAGGAAACCTGTGGCAATTAAGAGCCACAAGAACTGTGGGAGCACCCACATGACCAAGACTGACCACGGTTTTGAATTCAGGAACCAAAAAGGGAAGATCAAGGTCAGAGCAGGTACAGAGAGACGAAAAATAACAATAATCTACATCATTTGAATGAAAAAGGAAGCTTGACTGTAAATAAAGAGTATCTATATTCTCAAAAAATAACTCATTTCCATGAAAAATAATTGAGGAAGCAAGTCTGTATGTGGGCATGCTCTCAGTGGGCACCAGCCTGAAGTCTCTGACTGGGCCTCAGGAGATTAAGGCTGGTCGAAAACACTACTTTTCACCGAAAACGACTTTCTTTCCCCTTCCCCTTTGGGCACAATATGTTGATCAGAGAACTGCTGAGCATAAAGTATTCCAACAACTTTAAAAAGCAGACTAAAGTGAAAGAAGACAGGGCCAAACTTTAAGGACACAGATATTTGGGATTCAATGACAGTGATTTGTATGATTTCCTGAATATCCCTGACCCTCAGACAGATGTTTCATGACATGGCAGAAGGAATTAACACTTCTGAATTCAAGACAACACAAAACCCAGAGTGATATATATTTCTAGAGAACAAGATTGAGGTTCGAAGGCAACATTAATCTTGAAAGTTTATAGAAAATAATAAAGCAAGATTTGTGAATCGTTAGGAAAGCTTTTTTAGCAGATAAAAAGCGATCCTTCTGCAAGGTAAACTTACGTAACATGCAATATAGAGATTTATTCTATGCAATGTTATAAGAAAATTCACTTTTAATTTTGAGAAAGTCTACTAGTGCTTTTCCTGATCTGTATTCTACTATCTGATCCTTCTTTTTTTTTTTAATACATTGTTTGAAATAGCCACGCATTAAAAAAAATATGATTTGTGCGATTAAAATAATCATACACATCCGAAACCTGAGCATTAACTTCATTATAGCTTGAGCTTAAATTTCTTCTTGAACATGAAATAGACCGTGATCAGTGCTTCAAAACTTGGGAGCCAAATTGTCAGCATTGATATAAATGACACGATTTTTGGAGGCCTGAGAACCCATCTCATCGATTGGTTTCATCTAGACCACTAGATATCTTCCACTCAGAGAGACATGTTTACTTTTCTGTGTTTATCTAGTGAATACACATTCACAGAATATTGGCGGAGGATCCTGCAGACATAACAGAGGCTGAACTACTGAGTTTTTGCGATGGCAGACTCCCACTGGATCTTCCATATGTGGATTTATGTGGATTGGATAAACCTTAAAGCCACAGTTATCTTCTACAAGTGATCATTAGAAAATTATGGTTTAGATTTTTAGAGGAGCCTAAGGTGGTTTGGCAACAAAACTGTGCCAAAGTCTGCCAAGAATTACTCAGCTTGATTGCTAATGAACCTAAGAATGTGACTTTTAATGGAATTCAATATCAAAGATAAGGTAAAAATTCCAATCTTTTGTTTAAGAGCAAAACCAAAACCAAGGGGGAAAAAAAAAACCCAACTTATTTTATCCCTTCTTTTTACAACAAAGTATCAAGAAATTATGATGAATGGAAAAAAGAAAGATCGTTTTCATGGCCAGATATAAGCTAATGCCGTCCAAAGATTGTTTGGTATTTGACAAAAAAAAAATTGAGAGAAAGGCTCAGATTTGTGGGTCAATTCTAATCAGTCACAACTCCTTTTTACGGCTTTAAAAAAAGGTTCTCTATAATGATGGACAAAACCACTACAGGCTCATTATTTTCACTGTAGTAGAGAACGGATATTAAAATTTATGAGTAAAATAAAATTGTCCCCAGGCCATAGATCTTGCATGTAATAGGTACTCATTCACTGGGTTCTTCTTATATTGATGAATGTAGGAAGTACAGGTAAGGTTAAATTACAAGCATATAAATACAGTGAGATGGTTCAGATGGCATATAAAATATAACATTACACTCAAAATTATTTTTTATTACTAGCACAGATTTACATTTCTTCATGTTCATCGTTTCTTTTTTTTGTCTTTATTGTTGTACCAATTAATCCATATTTAAAATACCAGCAGATGGTACTTGCAGTTAGAACAACGTTATTAATGCTTTTTAAAAGAAAATTATTTCCCATCCTCCCCTGTTTGTGTTCCAGTCATTATTTGGTTTTGACAGCAGAGTGTTTTTAATGCAAGTCCAGGTATTCTGAACTTATTCAAATAATACGTTCTACCTTATAAAGAAGGTCACTCAGGACTAAATTGTATTTCACAACTCAAAGATTTAGACTGCTATAATTTAGCAGTGGTATTTACAGAAAAGTATAAAATGTTCTAAAAGAGTTACTTCTCAAAGTAAGTCTTCATTCACATAGCTAGTAGCTTGGGAGTTTAGGCAAAACTCTGTATGCACCAAAAAAAGTAAAAATTTCATTCCTCTCCGAAGAAATTTAAGTAGTTAATTCCTTTCAGTTTCTTTTCTAAAATTCCTCTTAATGTATGTACAACTCCTTTACAACTCCTGTCACATGCTTCATTACAAGAAAGACTTTAACGGGGAAAGCTGGCTTCTACATATTTTTTTTAATTGGGTATATGTCAATGGTGTTAAGTTTTCGTCTAGAATACACTTGTAGGCAAATAAAGCTGCTGCACAACCAGTTGCAAGCTATTAGTTTTATGAAGACCCATAATTAAGATACCCATTTCCACCTTGAAATTTTTAAGACTGACAACATTAGGGCAGTAATTCACATGTCCTTCCACTGCTTGACTCATTTTAGCTCTATGTTGGAAGCTTTTTTCACCCCTCCAAATAATTTTTCCCTTTCCTTCCAAGTGGCTGGAGAATTTATGAACATTCTAGTCCAGAAAAGAAACAATACTTGTCACCACTCATAAGCTTGGAAAGCAAAACTGCTGTAGAATCCAAAGGCTTATATGTTAGCATAGAAGTCTATTTCTTTTATGAAGAATATGTTGCCGTAAATAATAAAGCCTAGGAGCCATCTTAACTGAAGAAAAGTTACATAAATTAGTAATATGTGACTAGAAATATATTAATTTCAACAGTCAGTGGAGAAAATTGACAATCATATTAATGCCTCCAAAAAAATTACAATTCCTTAAACATTTCTGTTGGCTTTAAAAATTGAAGCAGAATCGACGCTATTATAATCATATGTGCATGCCTGGCAGTGTTTTGTCTCTTACAAAACTCTGTAAGTTTTGGGGTTTTTTTGGTTTAGTTTGGCTTGGGAGGCGTGGGGCTTGCTTGGTTTTGTTTTTATAAAGAATAGAACATAACCAATCCTAAATCAAATTCGGTAACTGAAAGCAAAGTTTAGCTGTTCATGCTGTGTACAAAAGCCTGAATCACTGTATACCAGAACTTCAGAGGTAAGGAACGCTTTCACCAAGCATATTATTTTAAAACACACATATACACACACACACAAAAAAAAGTGCTGCACAGAACTTACTGAAATCATACATACCTGAGAGCCCACTATCAGGTGCGACCATACAGAAAAGAGTGGTGGGGCACCATGGGATAAAATGGGATGAAAAGGAGTAGTATTTTACCTAATTTTAGTTTATCCAGTTGTTACGAAAAGTGTGGAAAAGAAAGAAGAACTGAACAAGATAAAAGATTCCAAAGTCAGATCAGAAGAAAGCTACTAAGATAATAGTAATAATACCATATAATATAATATGTATAATCCTGTACAACTTATACTGCATTCTTAAATTGCATAATAATGACATATAATAATAGTAATAATACTGAGAGGATAAATGCAGTAGGTTTTGACCAATATAAGTACAGTTTGGGAAAAAAATAATCTCTGTATTTTGTGTTTTTCTTCTGAGAATGACATTTTCTGAAAGACCATCTTTGGAGCTGTATTCTCCCACTGAGCAGATGTTAGTCCTAGCAAGGTGCCACCAGCATACTCAAGTGCTCTAAGAACTGCCCTCTAAATAAGGTGGCAGCCGTTATATTCCTTTTATGTCTTGTTTACACCTCTAATTGCATCAATACTACTCAAACATACTGAAAGGATGGCTCACAAATTAAAACAATAATAGCAGAGTGTAGGAGTAAAATGTTGCTTCTTCACTGTAAGGACTTTGCTGGGGGGGGCGTGGGGGGTGTTTGCTTTTTTAATAGGGGTTTTCAGAGAATTATGTTTCCTCCCCTTCTAAATTATCATGCTGTGAGGAGGTTTAATTTAAGCAACTGCAGAACAGCAACTACTGAACTTCTTACAACAATAATTTTAAGGAATTATTTCAGAAGAGCAAGGCAAATGGGTCTTTGCCAAGTTTGGGGCTTTTTTTTATCGTTTCACACAAAGAAAATAACAGAAAATAAACACTCCCAACCCACTATCCCACAA
The DNA here is from genome assembly GCF_000699105.1 of Pygoscelis adeliae. Taxonomy (NCBI): domain Eukaryota; kingdom Metazoa; phylum Chordata; class Aves; order Sphenisciformes; family Spheniscidae; genus Pygoscelis; species Pygoscelis adeliae. The sequence goes on along the minus strand of NW_008824403.1, from coordinate 13,664 downwards.
TGCCCCCCAAAAAAACCCAACCTATCATGGGCAGGCAGGAGGGGGACTCCACCAGAAAAGAAATTCTCTTCTTTATGCCCTTTAAACGGTGAACCAGAAACACCGGCACACCAACCTTGACCTCTGGATACGTTATCCCTAGCAGACTGGCTATTAGGAGATGGAAAAAAGCAGGGCTGGGTCCCACAGGAACAGCCCACAGCCAGCCACAGCAGAGCATATGTCATCTTCTGACCACGCAGATGGCATCTAGCTAGTGCTGACATCTCCCCAACTACGGGAAGATGTGATTCAAGAAAGATCCTGGGGGCAAATCTTCAGAATCCACCTTCTCCACCACCACCACGGTCAGTCCTGCTACTTCCATGCAGAGAAAACAGCCATTAAACACTATTCTCCACAGAACAAGGGAAATCAAGTTGCTCAACCCCAGTTGTGCTCTGAAGGCAAAGCAGCTATATACTTTCTCAGATAGACTGGAAGACTTCACTACAGCCCTTTGTACTTTCTAGATAAAAGTGCATTTATCATTAAGTACACAGAACTCTAGGACTCTACGAGAGGTGTGCTTTTTATTTAAAAGCCTGTATTGCTTCGCTGTCACCATATGAAAGGATTGGGAGGGTGTGGAATCAGACAAAAATTACAGACTGCATCTTCTGTATTTGACTATAGGTCTGTCTGTTCTCTGCCCTCTGTCACATTTCTTCTGAGTGCCTTTATTTTTACTAGATGGGCAAGTACTTCTTTTTTTTTTTTTAATTCACAACCGAACTGTCTCTGTTACTTTTATCTTACCTTTCTTCACCTCCTCTTTGGTTATCTTTTCGCTTTATTCTACTTCTTCCAACTAGTTGGACAAACAACCTGCCAAAGGTAAGAAGCAAGTACAAAGAAGAAAGAGCAAAGAACAAAGAATACTACTAGTGCTTTGGCAAAGAGATTAAAAAAAGTTTCAGTAAAAATAAAAAACAGAAGTTTTGACATAATCATACTGCAATATAAAAAAAAAGCTATAAGCGCTACTACAAGTACTGGCTTGTTTGTTGGTTTTGGTGGTGGTTTTTTTTAATATTCCTCCCTGCTGTAAACTCACTCTACTGTCTTTTAACCCACCACTGGCAGTCACTAAGCTTCTCCTTAAGATTTTTTTTCAGATAGAAAATCTGAACCATAAAAGAAGACACCTACAAGCCTGTGAGATAAATTGCAAACCAACATTACCAAGATCAAAACACTGCTGTAAATATGACCAACCTTAGGCTTAAAGGACTCTAAAAAAATATCTAGCATTTAGAAATCATAAGCAAGCTATGCAGCATCTTAAGAGATCATCTGGTTCATCTCCCATCTGAAAACATATCAGATATTGAGACATTTGACATGTACGTTTCTACCTTGTTCCTTAAATCATGTGTAACCCACACTTTCCTGTCTGTACAGCAATAATTATCCTTGTAGAAAGAAAATTCCCTTCGTGTCTGTCCCGAGTAGTCCAAACTATACTACAGGCAACACAAGTGGCACAACAAGCCCTTTCAGAAGTACAACGTAGCCCAGTCCTGAGCCCAAAAGCTCTACACCATAGTAGAGTTGCTACAGTCTGTGCAAGAAGTACGTGAATGCTTGACCAGGCCTGAATTTCTTGCTGCTGAAACCTAACATCATGGATTACTGTTCCAGCCTACACACTGAAGAGTTTTGGAGGGGTTTGGAGTGTTTTTTACTGGGGGTTGGGGTGAGGTGCATTCTTTTCTTTTTGTGGATTTTGGGTTGGGGGTGAGTGGGGGATGTTTTTTATTTTTTTTTCTTTTTTAAATACCAGAGACTTGCCATGCCTCTCCCTTAACCTTCTTTGTTAGATTAAATTTTTTCAGCAAATTTTCAGACCTGCGATTATTCCCGCATCTCTCCTGCTATCTTTGGTCCATGTCTTTCTTGAAGTGCAGCGCCAAAATGAGTAGTACTGCAGCTGAAAGCCTTACCAACGCTCAGGTGAAAGAATTACCTTTGCTCACGTCACAGCTATCACTCCTATTTGTGCACATATCCAAGAAGAACGTATGTTTGATTTTCCATAATTCTAACATGCACCCACAATTTACCATTAGAAAATTACTTCTCCCTGTCCTGGGGTACCTTATAGGGATAAGCGAATAAAAATTTAAAAATAAGGGGGGGGGGGGGCACGGAGAGAGACCCAGATCAAATGTTGCTTTTCTTTTCAATGAACTTATGATCCATTGCAGACCCATTCATGTGTTATGAATGACTAGATAAACAAAAAGCTTTTACTCTGCAAATTAAGCCAGAATAAATAGGCTTAAGGCAGGTTTGTGTACTCAAATGCTAAGCACTGCTTAGCCCTCAAACCTTTTGGCAGTCCAAACCTCTCACCTTTTTTAAAGAGCTAAGACTTACAAGGTAACCGAGGAATTGAATGGAGGTTGGTAGATTTTTTTTAAATGTTATCATTCAACTCTAGTCCTGGGGAAGGCGCATCTGCCAGAAACTCACAAATTCAAAGAAGAAAAAGCCTTGGAAAAATTACTTGGTTTCAACTTTACATGAGTGGTCCTGCACACAGGCATAACTCTGCAACCTCAAGGACAACACTAGTAATTTACATCAATTGCAAATATACCCCTTTTCTTATAAATAAAAGATAGATCAATACATGCTTTGAAATCATCCTTTCGTCTTGTCTGTTGCTGAACATTTACCTTGAGAAGATGATGCTACAAAATAAGATAACTTCTATTTCATCATCTTATATGCAGAAGGGAAGCAGAATCGCTCTTTCATTAATTATGGACAAGGGACTCAGTGCAGTCTCCTAAGTATTTAAGAAAGCGTGCTGTTTTCTTTCAGGCACAATAAAAATATTTAGGACTTTCTTTTGTTTCATCCCACTTTCCTTGACACTTTATAAAGATTAATGGATACTGTTGTTTACATACCTTATCTCTGAGGAAGCATGACCTTCAAGGCAGTTATGAAATGGAAGTCAAGAAGACTTCCATCTTCATTAGTTTTATATTAAACTTAATCTGTTGTGGTTTTGGTTGATGGTTGGGCTTGGTTTTTTTTAATTGTAGTTAACTATCTCAATACAGCCGTTAAGGGATTTTATTTCCATTACCTTTTAACATGGAGTTGTTCTTTCATATAAGCAAATAAACAGAGATCATTCCTCATTGCTCAGAGCACATGGAGACATTTCACATTTCCTGAGTGAGGGCACAGCTGGTGCATCACTCACCAGCCATCACAGACAGCAATGCTGTAGTAAACTGGCAATAAATTATTCACCAAGGACCATGTAAAAGAAAGTTCAGATATCTTTCTGGAAAATATTATTAACTTAATACCTAAGGAACCAGGCATATGGAGTCATTTTTTTTATAGCTCTGTGTACATATCCAACAGATCTACCTAGAATACAATTGTATTTCAACAAGCAAACTCCTGAGGTACCCTAAAACTGAAAGTAGGTGTTTCAGACACTGGTCTTTGTAGGAAAGTAGTTACAAATACATACACAGAGAACAACATGAGCAACAGCCTAATAGCAAAACTAGTCTCAAATTTGTACTCTTTACTGTAGTTGCAAATTACAAACTCTACGTATGAGTATTCAAAGTGAGATACTCTGATTTTATATAAAAATAAATGTCTCCACTCCTTTTACTACTGCAGTACTAAAGCACTGTAAACCAGCTTTTTTCCTTTCTTCTGCAGCATCAGAAAGAAAAAAAAATCTAACTTTCAGTCACATATCAATATCATAGGACAACTTTCAAAATCTATAGTAAAGTTTTACTGACCTCACAAAAGTAGTCAACTGTTAAAATAGCTTTGAAGTATTTTTAAAATCTACAAATGTACGTACAAGTATATCATGCCTGCAATTGCTACAGCAATAACCACAAAATTAGGACAGCATATAATATCACATAGATAATATTGCATTTCAGAGCATAACTTTAACAACACAGTTTCTACTTGCAACAGGCTATTTTAATTTCTCTAAGCACAATTTTTCCTCATCTATCATTCCTTCATTTCACAGAGCATAAAGCCAACAGGAGAGGTATCGCGCTGTCTCATCCCGATCGTCTTCCATTCCTCTCGTCCTCCCTTCATAAACAGGAGATACCAGGGCACCTCTCAACCCAAATGTCACATAAAACAAGAGTAGATGCAAGAAGGCAGCTTTGTGCAGCCAGTTTCATCTGAAGGGGAATAGATATTCAGTCTGTTATTCCTTGGCTATCTGAGTAACAGTGAGGAATGGCAGGAGATTCACAAGGCCTTGGTTGCTTTCTTTTACCATGAAAGACAAGGGATCCTTTTCTGAGAAACTAATTCTGAAATGACTTGCAGATGCCGTAATTTAGGGCAGAAAAGAAAACAAGGCAAAGTTACAAATAGGCATTTTGTAATTTCCATTTTCTCTTTGAGATAGATTCCTTTTTTGTCTAGTGTGAAAGACAGAAAACAGAGTTCATTGCCACAGTGCACAGCTAGCTCTGGCTGAGAGCATCACGATGACTTTGCTCCAGCATTGTCAGGGCAGAGACAATACTGCTTATTAACACAAGTGAGATTCATTGCTATAAGCAAAAAAAGCAACATCCCCTACTCATAAATCCACAGGTAATCTTACATTGTTATAGCTGCAGTGCCTGTGCTGCCTTTTTGTCACTTATAAAAATAGTTTTTATTACAGTCTATTCTGGATGAAGGTCAAGCGAGAGAGAGAGGATTGGAAACTTAAGTCTTTTAAATGGAGACAGCACATAATGCAAATTCCTTTAATACAAGTTCTTCTGCCTGCAGTATAAGCCTTGACCTAGAAAACCCCTGCATCTTTGGCTTTCCAGGTTTTGAAAGAATTCATTCTATATGCAAGAATTTACCAAAGACATTTCTGACCTCAGCCACACAAACATTTGTTCCAATAAATGGAGATACTTCTCTTTTACGGAGTACTTTATGCTAGGGCTTGCACTGTGATCACCAGACTTAGTTTATTAAGGAATCTAAGAATGACTTGACAGGCTATGAAAGACAAAGCCTTTATCTATTGCAGCTCTATTGTTCAGCTTTCTAATTTACAGATTACAGTGGTAGAAAAGGTAATTCTATTCAAACACAAAGAAAGGTGTTAAATTGCCTGAAAAAAAAATAATTAAGCATTCTACAGAGAAAGGGAAATAAGAGGCTGCTTGTCTTCTGAAATGGTACCTGCTTATGAAATAGCCACAGAGGAACATTAAGTGAATCAATATAACCAGTAAATCTATCTGAAAGAGGGGGGCATCCAGGGTCATAATTATTACCCCTGGTGCGTTGCTGATATATGAAAAACAGCAAAAAAAAATGTTGATTGATTGCTATGAATTTCTGGCAGCTGTAGCTTTTGAAGCATGAAATACATTAGCATTGTATCCTAATGTCTTTGATAATTGTTTGAGTTGATGCTTGTCTTCTGAACAAGGCACATTATTTATTCACAAAGTCGTCACTGGCTGTAAAAATTAAACATGTAGAAAATAAGTTGACCTCTATTTTTTTTCCCCACAAAATGACATTTCTTTGAAGGACAAAAGAAGAAATAACTTACACTATTAGTAATTGATACAGGTCTAATTTAACGTGCATTGTCCAAATACCTTTGCCCTTTACAGGTTAACAACTGTAACAAGCTCCTGGGTGAATTTATTGCATCGTTACACAGCAAGTCCAGGAATATTTCTGGTAGAAAAGCCTACAGTGAAATATCAGCTCTATTTAAAGGCACATTTTTGAAATACAATGCCTGGTTTGTAAGAGTCATTAAAAGAGTTTCTTCAGACCACATAAGTAGAAGTCTTCATATTCATGGGTACCATAAAGGTTCTCAAATACCATAGCATTTAGAGCGTGCTTATACATGTATGTCTTAGTATTTTTTGCTTTCCCACACATTTCTCCATGTATAACTGATCACTGAAGAAAGCAAGCCAAATGATTTTATTCTTCTCCAATGATTTAATTTTTGTTTCTTCCTGATGGCAGAGATGATGTCAGATGCAAGGTGCCTAACAGAAATGGTATTATAAAGATTTAAGTATTCAGAGCTGAACTGACTGTTCTTTTCAAAAAATTCCTCAAAAGAAGGAAAAAGAACTCAGGAAAGCACAACAGAGCCAGGTAAACAGCAGGAGTGGGTACTGCAGTCATCTTTATACTCTAAGCAACAAAGATGTCAACAAATAGCAGTAATTACAGTTCCTGAAACTCAGTGGGGTTAACTGCAGGCACATTATTTATTCACAAAGTCGTCACTGGCTGTAAAAATTAAACATGTAGAAAATAAGTTGACCTCTATTTTTTTTCCCCACAAAATGACATTTCTTTGAAGGACAAAAGAAGAAATAACTTACACTATTAGTAATTGATACAGGTCTAATTTAACGTGCATTGTCCAAATACCTTTGCCCTTTACAGGTTAACAACTGTAACAAGCTCCTGGGTGAATTTATTGCATCGTTACACAGCAAGTCCAGGAATATTTCTGGTAGAAAAGCCTACAGTGAAATATCAGCTCTATTTAAAGGCACATTTTTGAAATACAATGCCTGGTTTGTAAGAGTCATTAAAAGAGTTTCTTCAGACCACATAAGTAGAAGTCTTCATATTCATGGGTACCATAAAGGTTCTCAAATACCATAGCATTTAGAGCGTGCTTATACATGTATGTCTTAGTATTTTTTGCTTTCCCACACATTTCTCCATGTATAACTGATCACTGAAGAAAGCAAGCCAAATGATTTTATTCTTCTCCAATGATTTAATTTTTGTTTCTTCCTGATGGCAGAGATGATGTCAGATGCAAGGTGCCTAACAGAAATGGTATTATAAAGATTTAAGTATTCAGAGCTGAACTGACTGTTCTTTTCAAAAAATTCCTCAAAAGAAGGAAAAAACTCTAAGGAAAGCACAACAGAGCCAGGTAAACAGCAGGAGTGGGTACTGCAGTCATCTTTATACTCTAAGCAACAAAGATGTCAACAAATAGCAGTAATTACAGTTCCTGAAACTCAGTGGGGTTAACTGCAGTGGCATTACTTTCCAATCAGCACAAACACGCCCAGTTACAAAGACTGTTTTTGACATTGATGAGGACCCTGCTTTTTCTTCTACTAAGGTTTGCAGTACAAATAAATACAAGATTAATGTAACAACTTTTGAAATACAAATCACTACAAATTCAATCCCAGTGCAAAACTAGCAAAATCTCAGTCAAGTTGCAGGCCTTATCGGCGTTTGCCCACTTAAAGCACCTGTCTGCCCTTGTGTTATTACTGACTGATATTTGTATTCACACCATAGTTAATCCAGGCTCTTCCACAGCCATAGTTCCTGACCTCTTCCCTGCCAAAATACAGAACTATTTGACCTGAAATTAAAGGTGCTTTTAACTCAACTGCCTGGCTCAGGTAATGCCTCCAGTTTGGACTGCTAGCCAGTTCTGTCTGCAAGAACGTAAACCGCTTGTAGACCCTCATTGTCTGCCCATAATTCTTCTTCCATTGCTAGGAGGATGGAAGACTTCTCCCACAATTTATTGGTGATAAAATCCGTGTGGCTCAGCTCTTTTCAGAAGAAAGCCAAAACAAAAACAAAAGCCTATGTAAGGCATTCACGTAAGTTCCAGCCAGGCAGAAAAAAGCAAAACTGGCGATAACGCTGTTAAAAAGGGCACAGCTTCACAGTGCGCCTATCAATACGGAGACCCTGTTAACACTCAGATCTGGAAAACCATCATCACAGCAAAGACATATCCGTGAGGGTATAAAAAAACATAACTGTTAGCTGAAGTAACAAGGCAGAGGCTCCAACTACCACATAAGTCAAAAAACTAACACTCTACAAGCTTTTACTTTACGCTCTGCAAGGGCTCTTAAGGGACAATGCCAAAGCCAGATGTCTCAGTCGTGTCTCTTTAGTTCTTGCTCTGCAATCAGCAAAGATTTATTTCTAGTTTATGTGGTCCATCATGCTAGCATAATAAAGCACAATGGCACTCAGATGTATATGACTGAATTCCCACACCTTAGCACCCGTTCACAGCAGTGCTGAGCAAGATAGACCCTGGGGTGGGATCCAGAGCGTGGTTCAAATTCATTAATTCATATTAATATATTTTAACCTTGTTGGCACATTCTGAATCTTGTTTAAACATAAGAGATTAGACTGTGGGGCTAGACAGATGAATACAGAACAGACAGGAAAACATTAAGGCAAAATAGGCTTATTTCAGAGGAAGAAACATGCATTTTTGCTTGTAGCACAGATGCAGCTTAGCTGACATTAAATCTGCACTTTGTCTTCTGTTGCTTCTAAAATCCCCACGCACATATCACCACCACTATACTGGTATAGTATACTGGTTCTCTCTTCAGGAAACCTGAGTGTCTGGTGAGTGTCCAGGTAAATCGATGGCTCATAGTTCTAAGCATTGCCAGTTTGAGGCAGCAAAAGGAAGAACTGCAAGATCCTTCCCCAAGACTGATCATCCTGGGGTGCACTCTGAGGGAGAAGCAAACAGACGGAAGTAAAACAAATCCTATAAATTCAATGCTAAAACTTAAATTGCAAGCATCACCGTAATCACTACTACTTTCACTGCATTGTAATGCATTGTGAGAGAAGAATCAAGACAATTAGTATTATATTATGTTTTTCCTCCTAACTTGGCTAAGACATTGCTCAGCCAGGAGAGCTCCCTTGCAATAGGAAAACGTGGTCGTTAGGGCATGACATCAAAACTGGACAAAGGCACCCTGCAGGTGATACTGGCGTACTGTGATTCCTGGGACAGCACTTTCCCAGGCTCATCATGCCTTGAAAATATTTCGGTAGAATATAAGAATCCACGCTGTAGATTTCACCGTTCTATAGGAAACAAAGCAGCAAATCTCAATAATCTCCATGTATGATCTAGAGATAGGAAATCATGCACTTCGTAGTATGGTAATTCCGAGACCTGTGCCAATAGCTTCCTGTTAACACTAATGAGGATTTACAAGGTATTTGCCTTCGGCAGAGTCCCAGCCAGAGCTCCACAGGAAGGCAGGTCTGGTATTTGCAAATCCATTCCTG
>NW_008824403.1:0-1480 GCF_000699105.1 Pygoscelis adeliae | reverse complement strand
GCAGCCTTTAGTGCAGTGAGGCACAGCCAAGAATTCCTACCACATCACTGAAAATAGGCCTGACACCGCCACCGACTCTTGTACAGTGAAAACGAAAAGTTTCTATTAAGTATTTAATGTCAATACACAAAATGACATTAAAATGGAAAAGGTTATGTTAACAATCCAAATTTTTGGAACTGCCTGTTGATTTTTAAGGACTTCATAGCAACGGGGTGGGGGTTTTTGTTTTATCAAAAAGTACAGTAGTTAAAATATTCCATTTCAAATATAAAAAGACATAATTAAAATAATTAAAAAATTAAAAAGTCAGAATCGGTGGTATCGTCCTTCTCTCTCCTTCCCTAAGCCTTTTTTATATACATATAAACAAACACAGCATGAAGCCACGCATGACACAGTTACATAAAACAGATTATTTTTAACAAAGAGGACAAGTTCTGACCCAAAACTGCATAAACTAGAAGTAACAGGATAAGTAGCTTTAGAAAACCTAGTTTTTAAAGGAGGTTAAACTAAGGGAAAGCTCTGGCTTTTCACAGCCTTTCATCACCTTTAGTACCTTAGGTAAGAGCAGATACATGGTCAACTACTAGCCCTGTTATAGATCCGAGGCCCAGTCCTCGGTACAGGTAATGGTTTATAAAAGGTGAGCCTCCAAGCAGGGGCTGAAGAGAACTGAAAAAAACTTAAAAAAAAACAAACCAAAACAACAACAACAACAACATTCAGGGTATAGATACCAAAGACATGTACTTCAGGGCAACCACAATTACATTTTTTTCCACTTTTCTTTGACAGGCAAAGTAAAAATCTGACTTTCCTAGTTGAACAAAGCTTTCTACTCTGCTTTAAACAAATTGCTTCATTTTTTTTTCAGTCTTGCAAAGTAAATCAGAAGGTACCACTTGCGTGCGGCTTCCTAAACTAAGAGGAATAATTTCCCACCTTTTTGATGGGGGGAATAGCGTTTCTATGACCTGAGAACTTGTGCAGGACAACGGTGATAAGGCTTCAAATCCCTCCTCCAGGATGGAGTCCCGAAGGTGCATTTCCCACCAAGAGCCTCAGCCACCCGGCTTGTGGGTGTTTTGAGGGACAAAGGTGACTCTGCTAAAGCCGTACTTGTTCTGGAGAGGCACAAGGGAAAGCACGGCAGGTACAGTCAGGCTGCAGAGTGTTTCCCATGCCTTTTCTTCCTGTCCTAATTAAAATTTTATGTGACCTTTTCACAGCAAAGACCATCCACTACACCCAAGCGGGCAGAAATAACCAACTGGTATTTCAAGCCATGATCTTCTCCCAAGAAACTAAAGTTGAGCACTCCCAGTTCTACACCAGTATTTTAACCAGCAGGATCTTACAGAAAATAAGCGTGATTGTCACCATTTTATCTTCACTGTTTTAATTCAGCTCCAGAAAGTTTGCATCTCACTCTGCCTTTTCTAGTCACTTGGATTTTTTAGAGTGTTTGGCCTTC
>NW_008824402.1:1142758-1148314 GCF_000699105.1 Pygoscelis adeliae | reverse complement strand
GCTGAAAGTGGCAAAGTTGCAACAAAATCGTGCAAACTCTGCTAATAAGTATGCATTCAGCACGCTTGCATGGCGGGTCGCATGAAGAAATACTCAAAAGCGCATGGTAACAAGTGATGTCATGGCCAAAGCCAATAGGTTATGTAAACTGTAAAAATGAATATCTGAGTAGTCTTGAAATTGTATATAAGGAATGAAGTGTTACATGGGGTCCTTTTGGGCTCCCAGCCGAGAGGCACCTTAATGCTGGCAATAAAAGCTACTGTGTACTTCTGCTGCCTTCTTTCCGGTACCTGTGCACAAACCGGAAGAAGAAAATGTGAGCAAGTCCTTTTTGCTAACGATTTGGCGACCCAGGTGGGACTCTGGGAGTTTCCGGCCTGGTGAGCGTAGCTACCACATACAACACAGCTGGCACTGGGTGAGTTCACCCGATTGTCCTTGCGGGGTCCATGTTCACCAGCAAGGTACTGAAACCGGGGGCAGCATAAGTCATGGGGGGTTCAATAGGTAAGGAAAAACGGGGTTCGCCGCTGGCAGAAATTCTGTAAAACTGGAAGAAAATTGATGGTACTTCAGGACTCGCTAAAGCTTGAAAGCTCGAGCCATAGTTCTCTGCCAGGATGAGGGGCCAGCTGAAACTCGGGAGGAGATGCCGTTCAAGCAGTGGCCCCTGGAAGGTTCATCTGATATGAGCAAGCTGACTTTCCTGCATCAATGCTTGGAGGATCAGAAACCTTAGCAAATGAACTACTGCTTTGTCTGGGATAACTGGGCTTTTAAACAACCAGGCGGATACGGGGATTCGGCTAAGGTAAGACAGATGATAACGCAACCAATGCTGGGAGACTCAAAGTCTAAACCCTACCCTTGCTCTGCTTCACCCCGCGCCTGCTCCTGCTGCTCCTCAGACCCCTACACTGTACCCGTCGCTTCCTCCTGAAAATCACGCTCCTGCTTTGCAAGCTCCCATGAGCTTGCTAGTGTTTTTTTTCTGTGGCAGCAGGACAGAAACCACCCCCTCCGATATTACACGCCTATGTTTATCAGCCAGGGGCTCCAGGAGATTTGACTCAATGGGCACAACAGATGCCCTGGGTACGTGAGGACCCAGAAAAGGTTGCCCAACTTTTCTCTACAATAATAGAGGGACGTCACCCCTCTTGGAGGGACGTTCAAGTGCTGTTGCAGCAAATATTTTGGTTGGGAGATAGAGATCGGATTTTGGAAAAAGAGAGAGAATTAGCAAGTCGTGATGGAAGCAGACAGCCTTGGCCAAGCGTGGACCCTAATTGGGATTATAACAATGCAAATGACCGAGCTGCCTGTGAAACAGCTTGTCATAATCTGGTCCTGGCAATAAAGGCTGCAGGACAAACCGGTTTAGAGTTCGGGAAGTGAGGCAAAGATCAGAGGAACACCCGAGCGACTTCTGGAGTCGCTTGCAGCAAGCGTTGTTGCGATACAGAGGAATGACGGAAGGTGACTCTAATGACAAATTGGCAGTGAGTGTATTTGTTCAACAGGCAGCCCCAGACATTCATAAATACTTTGTGAAGCATGCTCCAGGATGGCAGGGGGAAAAAAAAATCCACAAAAGATATTGTCTCCGGCAGCATATGTATATGACGGCAGGTCATAAAAACCAAAGAAAGAAATGGAAAGGAGAAAGTGAGAGGAAGTGAGTATGTCGGCAGTAGCGATGGGAGGAATCCCAGTGACGAGAGGAAGATGAAGGAATATGAGAAGGGGTGTGGGAACAGCAGAAGCAATGAGAAGAGGACAACTGGACCCAAGTTGTTGCGCATGCTGTAAGAAACCAGGCCACTGGAAGAGAGATTGTCCCTTTCGGCCATGAATGACCAGAGGATTGGGGTGGGAATCCCCCTGTTTAGAAGCCGCCAAGCAGAGAAAATGTTGAGGAGCTGGCAGAATTCCCTCAGTACGACTCTCAACAATGACAGGAGGTGGGAGAGCCTGTAACCCTTGTGGCGTGCGAACCACTGGTAGGAGATTGTGCTCGAGTCGTGATAGAACTCAATAATCACACTTTAGAATTTCTGATAGACACGGGTGCAACCGACCCTATACTAAATCAATACTCAGGTGAATTAAGTCAGGAGAAAGTACAAGTGCAGGGAACCGAGGGGCACCCGGTGACATTGGGGATAACAATCCCTTTATTAGTAGAAGTTGGCCCACATGCATTATACCATCAGTTTGTGACAATGGAAGGCACTCCAATTAATTTATTGGGGAGGGATTTACTGGAAAAATTGCAGGCAGGAGTTATGTTTGAAAACAAGGGCATAGTGTTGGAACTGCCGGAAGTCATTGATCAGATAATGACGGCTGAGGAGTTCCAAGCGATACCCCAAGAATTGAAAGATGTCCATAAGCCGTCTGGAAAGAAAGAGAGTTTCTAACATCAGCGCGACACAAAACAAACTGTCTGAAGAAACAGACTTTGATAAAGGATCGCATTTTACAGCTGAAATATTAGAAAACCTGTATAAAGCTTTAGGAATTTGACAAAGACTGCATACATGTTACCACCCGCAATCCTCGGGACAGGTAGAGAGAATGAACCGTACTCTGAAGAGTAAACTGGCAAAGATTTGTAGAGAAACTCAATTAAAACAGACAGAAGATTTACCATTAGCACTATGGGAATTAAGGCGATGCCCAAACTCAGGTCATAAATTAACTCCTTTTGAGACTCTATTTGGAAGACCAGATGGAATTCCAGGAACCTTTTTTCCAGCACACACAAGCCTTCTGGCAGTGGATGAAGCAGCGACCCAGTATGTCTTACAGCTGCAAGGTAGTTTTAAAAGGAAATCGTATCATGCTGTAATTACACAAACTTTACCCTTAGGAAAGCATTTGCATCCATATCGACCCAGAGATTGTGTCATGACAGAGGTCTATAAGACTAAAGATGCATTACAACCCAAGTGGGAGAGTCCTCTGCAAGTATTGCTATGTGCTTATTCTGCTCTCAAAGTTGCAGGTAAAGACACAGGGATCCACCACTCTCAGGTGGAAGCTGCACCGAACTCCCGGCCATGATCCTCCTTTTGCTGCTGTTGAACACAAGCAGAGAAATTCCACTACAGCACGTAACTCCGAGTTCAAACTGGTGCCTATTATTAGCAAAGACTGCCTTAAATAATTCAGCCAAATTCTGTGTATAGAATGGGTCGGGTATCGTGAAAGTTGCAACTACATGTTTCGTCGGCCAAGCACACCTTGGTCACTCAAACATAACGACTCAAACTTGTCCAGCTTTGAGGTGAACGTAACCTATAGTCAGCTTCCCAGTATAGGGAAAGTCTCAACACCGGCTGCATGGACAACTCAACATGCTATGTGATTCGAGCTTCTCAGTGTTACTCCAGTCAAATCTTGCATGTGTATAGTTGATGCTACTGCACCATCAGCACACTTGAACAACAGTGATTTACTCTGTAACACAGCAACAAAGGTTTCCTATTATTCCGCTGATATCTATCTCCCTAAAGGATGGTTTCTATTGTGTGAACTTCAGGCCTATAATTATGGACCCAAAAATGCAACTGGAGGTCCGTGTACGCTTGCAAGACTTGCAGTCTCCCTACTAACAAGAAATAGCCCAGCCAAATATAACACAAGGAGTACTGTTTTCTGTCAATAAAGTGTATTGTTGCTTCTCTCACTTACCAGTGAGTGCGCTCTCACTCCATCTGCGACAGGCACCCAGGTTTAGTAAGAAGAATTTCTGCTCTGACCCGGGGCTTAGTCAATGTGCAAATACAGTACTTATCCAGATATGAAACTGAGGGTATCAGTTAATCCCAGGTGCCACATACACTGCACCATCTTCCATTGTCTCCTGTCGATGAATTGATTTCCAGTCTCTTCCACCTCATGGCAGCTTAAATAACTGCACTCTGGCTGAGGGCTGACTGGGGGAACTTCTCAGTGCTTTAACTTTGCTTTGGGCTTGGTAGGAGCACGAGGCTTCATCCCTTTGGCTTGGCCCCCAGCAGAAGGTGGGCCAGTGGCAGGTTTCCAAGTGGTTTGGTGGAACTGAGCTTGTACCCCTACCAGAGATTAAAACCCGAAGAAACAAAAACCCAGAGAAACTGTGTTAGAAAGTAGCAGAAAAAAAACCATCAGGGATGGATGACCAATGTTCAAGACAGGGGTTTGGCATTTTGGAGACCGGAGCTCCCAACAGACATGCCTCTTCGAATAGGAACATCCTTTAGCTTTGGATCCTGACAGAACTATTACAGACTGCCCCCATCTCTACTTTGCAGTTGCCTGAAGCATTTGCTTGTCCATGTACAGTTCGCTTCCATGCTTGCAAATTATGTTTAATCTGCAAAACAGTTAGTACTATAAACTGGCAGCCAAACGCCTCTTCTCTCGAAGACGTGAAAACTGCAGTTAAAGATGACACAGGTACCATGACAGGCCTTCTGGTCTGGGTTAGGATTCAAAAAGCAAAGTCTTCTGAACCTCTGTTTTCCTGCTGCTGCCAACAGCTGGAGAAAGGGTCTGGTTTTGATCAGCTGGATGATCAATGCTAACTACCACGATCCAGTACAGGATGTTACACCTCAGGCTTCCGATTTTGGGCCCAACACAAAGGACTGGATAACCTGTCTCCTGCCATTGGACTGACTGCAGTATGGCACATCCCCTGGCTTCTCAAGCTCTTCCCCAGCAGTCTCCTCCTGGCCACTCTGCTATAGGCCGCTATATGGTCTCAGGGAACCACGTTCTGGGTCCACTCTGGCATCTCCCATCAATGAGGACACAGAGATGCTCTCCCAGCACACTGTGCTCCTCTCACCTCTTCTGGTCTCTCTGCATTGTCCTTTCCTCATCTCCAGCCACTGGTTTTGACCTTCAGGCAGATCTCCACTGCTTGTAAAATTCCCCCGTCAACAAGATGACCACGTCCTCCTGATCCTTATCAGTGTTGGGAACTTTGGTCTGGAAACCAAAACAGAAAACACAGGAGGAAAGAGGAGGAGGAGGAGTTGGAGGCAACAGGAGGCATCAGGAGGCTTCACCAAGGGCAAGTCTTGCCTGACCAACCTGGTGGCCATCTATGATGGACTGACTACATCAGTGGACGAGGGAAGAGCTACTGATGTCATCTATGTGGACTTCTGTAAGGCTTTTGACATGGTCCCCCACACCATCCTTCTCTCTAAATCGGAGAGATATGGATTTGATGGATGGACTATTCGGTGGATAAGGAATTGGCTGGATGGAAGCATCCAGAGGGTAGTGGTCAACGGCTCAATGTCCGGATGGAGATCAGTGACGAGTGGCGTCCCTCAGGAGTCCATACTGGGACCAGTACTGTTTAATGTCTTCGTCAATGACATAGCAGGATCGAGTGTACCTTCAGCAAATTTGCAGATGACACCAAGCTGAGTGACACAGTTGACACACCTGAGGGATGGGATGCCATTCAGAGGGACCTGGACAAGCTTGAGAAGTGGGTCCATGTGAACCTCATGAGGTTCAACAAGACCAAGCGGAAGGTCCTGCACC
>NW_008824402.1:1132869-1137276 GCF_000699105.1 Pygoscelis adeliae | reverse complement strand
AGGGCCTGAGCCCATCTCCCAGCTGACCTGGAGAGCGTGGAAGGTCGGGACAAGGGCGTGGGGTGTCTATCCTTGCCAAAACCTGTACAATCCCCACCTTTTATTTCATACCATTTATGTCATGCTCAGGCCCCACACTACCCAGTATATCCTCATTAACTACCACTCCTCTTTCTGTATTTGATATAATACACAGATATAATTCCCTTAATGTATTGGCCAGGGGTGGCCCATAGTAAATTTTTCATTAAGTGTGTGTCTAGTTCATTTTGTGCATGGCTTTTGGCTCAATTTGTTATGGTGGTCACTTAGGACAGGAGAGTTGGTGTGTTGTGTGGAGTTATTGGGCACCAAAGGCAGCTCAGATTGGGCCACTGCTGCACTTGCACTGCTTCTTGTGAGGCTCGTCCTTTGTCGGTGTGAGTGATCCCTGCTGTCATGCTTCTTCGAGCATGCAACTCAAATCATGGGTTATAATTTAAAGGCATGTCCTTTACAGGTAGTGACAGATGTTCCCATGACATGGATCCTGAGTCTCCCTAAACATGCTCTACCATCCGCTGATACCAAAATACTACGGAGACATACGGTTTTCTTTGTCGAAGCAAAGTAGCTAAATGTTCTGCAGACTGGACATTCCACAGATAAAAGGAACCCTTGAAGCTCTGTGTATGGGGGTGGAATGGAGAAGGAAGTTATGCTGAAATCAGCTACTGCAACTAGGTGAAAAGACTGAGTTCAATCAGCGGACACAGTGAGGAAGACTATCGACGACCACCAGAGGACCCTGGAAGACCACCGACGAACATAAGAGCGCATGCATTAAAGACTTTTACATATGTTAATGAGTTCCAAGAAATAATATGAATATGCTAATAATTTCTCAGAAATCTAATGAATATTTATATTCTGATTGTACATAACTCCTATACTTGAGCAGCCCAGTGCGCACACTAGGTGGAGCGATCCCCTGTGTGCCCAGCACCGCAATGAAGATTGCCTGCTTTCTAAAACTCCAAATTGACTCTTAGAGAGTTTTTAATCTGACGACTTACGGTAACACTGCCACTCTGACTTCTGTGTATTTTGGGAAGAGGGTGATTAGAAAGGAAGCCCTTTTGTTAGCTTATACCAAATGTCGCAGTCGTTTGGACTTCACAAAATTACAGGACAGCATACTCTGTGAATTAGCTTTATTTTATGAGCACATTAAGTGTCGTAGTTTAACCTCAGTCAGCAACTGAGCACCACGCAGCCGCTCGCTCACTCCCCCCGCCCCCGGTGGGATGGGGGAGAGAATTGGAAAAGCACAAGTGAGAAAAACTTGTGGGTTGAGATAAAAACAGTTTAATAATTGAAATCAAATGATAATAATAATAATATGATAATAATAATAATACACAAAGCAAGTGATGCACAGTACAATTGCTCACCACCCACCGACCGATGCCCAGCCAGTCCCCGAGCAGCGGCCCCCCTGCCCCGGCCAGCTCTCCCCAGTTTATGTACTGAGCATGACGTCCCATGGTATGGAATGTCCCTTTGGCCAGTTTGGCTGTGCCCCCTCCCAGCTTCTTGTGCACCTCCAGCCTTCTCAGTCAGTAGAGCATGGAAAACTAGAAAGTCCTTGGCTAGTGTAAGCATTACCTAGCAACAACTAAAACATCGGTGTGTTATCAACTTTGTTCTCATCCTAAATCCAAAACACAGCACTGTACCAGCTACTAGGAAGGAAATTAACTCTATCCCTGCCGAAACCAGGACATTAAGATACACAACAAACACGAGCTCAATCCTCTTTGCCCAGACTAGTCTATCACGTGAATTCACTTATTCACCACTCAAGCCATAAGGTTTTATAATTTATAACCCATAACTCTTAATTTGTGCATCTATGGGCAAGAATCAGTTATCTAGCTGATGGTAAGAGTGCTCATCCTTCCTCTTCCATCATGGTGCGAGTGTCCCCTGTATCACTTTGGGAAGCACAAAAGCCTCAGCAGTTCAGCTGCTGTTGGATCTGCTTCAAAAGCTTTTTGGGTTAGCTGATATTTTATACCTTCCAGCTTGGAAGTTTGGTCTATACCATTTCCATAAGTTACCAGATTCTGATGAAACTGCAGTTGGCTGTTTCAATGATGATGGCTGCAGGAGACAGCAATCTGGAGGTGATAATGGCTGCATAATGGCCCTTTAGCTCTTTCTGGCCACCCATCCTGCCTACGCGGTGCGGTGCTCTCGCTTTGACCTAATCGTGCTGCTCCCAGCATATATCAGGCCTTACTTAGCGTGAGCTGTGTTAGCCAAAAATCTGAGCAGGAGTTGAGTGAACGGTCACACCAGAGTTCAGTAAGGAAGAGTCAGGGGAATTTGATCCCTTTGTCTTTCTCTTGAGGTTTATCATCTGAGATTGTGAGGACTTTATCAGAAACCAATACAAACATCATCCTGAAGGCTTCAGACTGAGTTCTTAAGTGAGCATATGATACCGGCATCCCCTTCATGTGAGTTTATATGGTTCCTGTGAGGCCTCCCAGTATGGGAAGAAAGGAATGATTCACTCCCCACACACTGGAACTCTTCAGTCCAGATTGGAACTCCTGTTTTTTTTAAAAGGAGCTCCTCTCAAGACAGACAGAGCCATCCCACATTGTAACTGAGTACAGATCACACTGGCAGTTTTGAGACTGAAATATGAATCACAGACTGTCTTCAATGTTTTTCCATCTCTTATGTCCACAAGCCCTGAGCAGGTATTCTCTTCTCCAACTAGTTGAGGTTCAACATGATCTACATTGTCAAGAAAGTCAGGGAGTTAGTAGCCCACATCCCATGGTACTTCCATATCCTCTTGAATCATCTCATTTACATATGCATTACATTTGTCCTTCAGTAAAATCACGCTGTTCAGTCCTATGAGCTGAAGAGAAGTCAATTTATGCTTATACTGATTCTCTCTGTGCAATATCTGTTAGATCACAATCGGCAGCAAAATCATTTAGTGTTACATTAAATTTCAAAATGTTTTATAAAAACATCTCCAGTGTGAAAAACAATCTATCCTTAGGAATGTCTAAACCTAGTGCCAAGTAGCCTTTAGTCAATATAAAATCACTCTAGTTTTAGTTGTTTGTGGAAATTAGCAATCTAGGCATTTTAGTTTGAAAAAAAAACCCAACCCACTAAATGAATTAAAAGCCTGAATGTAGCCATATGTTTGGGTTAATACCTAGACTGTCATCTGCATTGTACTAGCCTGATTACCTTGTATGAACAATGCATGCCTTACGACTGTGCCCCTGAAGAAGAACTAAAAGACTGATAAAAGGGGAACATCCTGCCCTAGAAGATGTCAGAGGCTAGATGATTGCCAAAAAACCAAAAAGTCAGCAAAAAACCTGGGGTAGCTGAGGGAAAAGTAAAGGCGGCAGGGGGAGATCGTGACCACCAACTCAATTCAAGACTGGAAACAGTAACCAGTAGATAAAGAAGTATAAATAAAACTTTAACTACAGGATATTCTGTAACAAAAGATAATGAAATGTCTCAAGACACAGACAAAAAGGGTGCCTGGAGGCTGCTAGAGTGAATCAGAAGAAGCGAAGATCCCAGACTCCGCAAACAGGATTGGAGGAGCAGAAATGCCATCAGAAAATCAAGTGACGTGTAGAGACTATAAAATCTGGTAACAATTGACAGGTGGGGTCCCTCTTCGGAGGCACCCAGCTCGGGCTGTAACTACTATTGCATATTAAACATAGAAGAAGGAACTCTGATTCTTTTATTAAGGGACGAGCCTTGTTGCAGTGGCATCTGCATAATTCCTACCATAGTCTAGGTGGTGGCTGCATAATTCCTACAACAGATGGGACAGCTAAAGCTCAGAAGTTGGTGGAAGGGTCTGTGGAGGTATATGGTCTCAACTACATATTTTCCACAGTCAGTTGTCCTGGCTTCAGCTGGGACAGAGTTAATTTTCTTCCTAGTAGCTGGTACAGTGCTGTGTTTTGGATTTAGTATGAGAACAATGTTGATAACACACCGACGTTTTAGTTGTTGCTGAGCAGTGCTTACACTAGTCAAGGACTTTTCAGCTTCCCATGCTCTACCGACTGAGAAGGCTGGAGGTGCACAAGAAGCTGGGAGGAGGCACAGCCAGGACAGCTGACCCCAGCTGGACAGAGGGACATTCCATACCATGTGCCGTCATGCTCAGTACATAAACTGGGGAAAGCTGGCTGGGGGGCTGCTGCTCGGGGACTGGCTGGGCATCGGTCAGCGGGTGGTGAGCAATTGCACTGTGCATCACTTGCTTTGTATGTTCTATTATTAGTATTAGTATTAGTATTATTTTATTTCCATTATTAAACTGTTTTTATCTCAACCCACAAGTTTTCTCACTTTTAC
>NW_008824402.1:1123520-1132844 GCF_000699105.1 Pygoscelis adeliae | reverse complement strand
GGTGGGAATGAACGAGCGGCTGTGTGGTGCTCAGTTGCCGACTGAGGTTAAACCACAACAGCAGTCTAATGAAATTTACAGTTACTTTCCTCAGGCCAGTTTTTCCTGTACCACCATTGTCTCTTTTCCTTATGTAGCTCAATGTGCTGCATTTGTGGACTATATTTGTAAATGTCATCTGCCTTGGCAATTTCCTTTTGATTCTGGATGCACTGATAAGGTTCAGTGCTGGTCATCTGGAGGAACAGGATCAGCCTGTCTGTGTTCACATTAACACGAGTGCTGGGTGTATTTGGGTGGATATTAGTAAAAGCCCTTATGCTGGTCTGTGTGGCCAGCTGTGTAACTCCATCTTTGGAGTAGAAGTTCAGACTTGCTTCTGGCTGGACCTACACAGAGTAGCACCTGCTGCATCCATCAAACCAATATGAGAGGAATGTCCTGGGTCTTAGGATTACACTGATTCAATCCTAATGGATCAAGAAGAAATCCCCTGCATCCTGAAATCTACTGGATTCAGCTATTCTGTAACATGCATGCTCCCCCCACCCCTGCCAGCCAGCTCCCTCAGTAGGAAGTCTCCCGCAACCTGAAGATTTGTTGGGGGTTGGGAGCCAAAAAAGCTGAGATCTGCCTAGACCCCTAACACTCCTCAGTGTATCCTACATTAATTTCACAATGATCAGGGAAAGCTGGAACTGTCACAACCCACAACACACACTCAGGGACACTGCCTTCCTGGTATTTTAAAGCTGCCCCAGGTTTCAGCCCCAGCCAGGGTTTGTTTCTGTCAAGCTGCAGGGTTGTGTTGTAACGTACTCCAGAACAAACACAGGGAGAGACATGAGCTGTGTGTGAGCGCTCCATACAGAGACCTCCCTGAGTACCTCTGGTTGGCCTTCCAACAGGGAGTCTTACTCTGAGCTTACAATCTTTTCCTTTTAATACCCAATACCACAGAAACTATAATCTACCAAACACATACAAGACTCAAGGGTACAAGATCACTTTTAGTACTGTTCAGAAGAGAAGCAGACTGCAGACCTCATCTGCAATAACAAACACAACACCATTTTTCTAAACCAAGGAACACAGGTTCACACCTTCATTCACCTGCCTAACAGACATTCTCACACAGGCTAGTCTTTGGTTAATGCATGAATCTAGCCCTATGTTAACAGTCTTGTTAATCCACATTGATCCTCCGTGGTCTATTCTGCTTGCTCAGCAATATCACTCTTGAATTGCACTAACTATTTCTGCTGCACTGCAGCTCTTCTCTTCCTGCTGTGGTCACAAACATATTCCACCCTTTTACACGTTGTACTGCGTTTGACCAGGATGGAGCTAATTTCTGTCATAGCAGCCCATATCATGCTGTGTCTTGGATTTGTGACTAAGACAGTGCTGATAAGACACCAGTGTTTTACCTATTGCTGAATAGTGCTTGCACAGCATCAAGACGTTCTCTGTTTCTCACACTGCCCCCCCAGTAAGTAGGCTGGGGGTGGACAAGAGGCTGGGAGGGGACACAGCCAGGACAGCTGACCCCAACCGACCAAAGTGATGAAGGAATTACTAACTAGCAGTAGGATGGCGAACAGTCTTCTCAGCATATGGGTTCTGCCAAGGCTGAGGGAAGTAGACTTTGGCCAGAGCATAGGAGAGTCATTCAGGCTCATTGCTCAGGAGAGTGACCTGAAGAGCTGGGACTTGCTAACTACTATGAAAACCACAGAAAACTGAGGACATAACTTTTTCTTGGGAGAAAGTTGTTATCCTTCCTGCTCCTTCAAAGTCACCACCCCTACTACCCAACTCAGATTTTCCAAGACTCTGCCATGTTGGAGCCATGGTCATTTGGCTGCCTCTAGTAATCCATTCATTAAGGCAACCCATCCTTTTCAGCCTACTCTCCTCAAGGAGGGAGAAGGGGAGACAATAAAATGGGCAGAATTAACACACCAGATGTGATTAGAAACCTGGGTGGTGGGTGACTTTTGGACTATATCCATCCAACTTGAGACACTTTTATTCCTTGCAGTGTTGAATTTTTTTCTTCATATCCAGGCCTGGGCTCAATGGAACAATTTGAGACTCAAGGTCTTTTTTTTTTCAGGGTTATTTGGTGTCACAAGGCCATTTAGCACAATGGAGATTTTAAAATAGGAAAGGACTCAATTTTCTATCTGCCTTTATTGTAGTACCTGGAATTCTCATGGGATTTAGACTGGTATAGACTTCCAATCTTATTACAATGAAAGGAATTTTTTTATATACATCTATATCTATGTCTGTAAATATATATCTTTGGGAGTGTTTTTTTCATAACCTGTGGCAGTGATAGATGTTTGAGTTCAAAACAGAATTTTTCAATTCCTGTTCTGCTTTTGCTAGGCATTAAGAGACATCCCCTTTAGACAGGCCTGTGCTAGGGAGGCAGAAGGGAAAGATGCTGGAACACAGGAACATGGGTCAGTATTTATTAGTATAAAATCAGTAACATTTCACATCAGAACCAAAATTATACATTTCAGCTGTTTCTTCTTTACAGTTTCACAATCACAGATCATACAATTAATTTCCTGGTCCCTTTCCCCTTTCTCCTTTCCTTTCCTTTCCTTTCCTTTCCTTTCCTTTCCTTTCCTTTCCTTTCCTTTCCTTTCCTTTCCTTTCCTTTCCTTTCCTTTCCTTTCCTTTCCTTTCCTTTCCTTTCCTTTCCTTTCCTTTCCTTTCCTTTCCTTTCCTTTCCTTTCCTTTCCTTTCCTTTCCTTTCCTTTCCTTTCCTTTCCTTTCCTTTCCTTTCCTTTCCTTTCCTTTCCTTTCCTTTCCTTTCCTTTCCTTTCCTTTCCTTTCCTTTCCTTTCCTTTCCTTTCCTTTCCTTTCCTTTCCTTTCCTTTCCTTTCCTTTCCTTTCCTTTCCTTTCCTTTCCTTTCCTTTCCTTTCCTTTCCTTTCCTTTCCTTTCCTTTCCTTTCCTTTCCTTTCCTTTCCTTTCCTTTCCTTTCCTTTCCTTTCCTTTCCTTTCCTTTCCTTTCCTTTCCCTTCCTTTCCTTTCCTTTCCTTTCCTTTCCTTTCCTTTCCTTTCCTTTCCTTTCCTTTCCTTTCCTTTCCTTTCCTTTCCTTTCCTTTCCTTTCCTTTCCTTTCCTCTGTTAAATGCAAATGTTAAAGGTTTTCTTTAGGAAAAAAAGTTTGTTAGTGATTTTTTTTTGGCTTTTCTAAGGGAAAACTGTACAGATTATTGCTAGTACTAATTTGAAGTAATCGTTCTGGGTTCAATGAGAAAACCCAGTGCAGGTTCCAAAGAGGTTAAAATTTCAAGGGGCTTGTGACTGAAAAGTCAAAGCAAGCAATTTCATATAATTAGTTTGCTTCTCCAGGAAATGGCTTGGGAGGGTTTTAAGAAGTTCTCAGTAGATACAATTAAGAAGTTTGCGTCTGGCAAATCGCAAAGATGTAACTTCACAGATAAGTTCAAGAACATCTTTAAATTGGCTCCACTGCGCATTGTTAAAGTCTAACAATCAGTTCCTCAAAATAGCAGTTCTCAGAGTAAACTGTCAGGCTTGATTATTGCCCTAAACTCGCGGACAGTGATAGACTGCCTCAAAGGAAAAAAGTCCAGGAAAAACTGGCAGGATTTCTAGAATATCTTTATTGCACCTCAGGAAAACCTGACCTGGAGGCAGAGTGACCTGATCACTCTGTGGGCTTATTTAAAGATTATGGGTCAGGCAAAGCTGACTACTGCATTGAAATGTTTTAGAGATGGAGATTTAAAAATGCTTGAACAAATCTTATCTTCAGGCTGCTTTGTTTCGCTGGGAAGATGTAGCGCTTACTGAAGAAGCTGGCCTGATTGGCAAAAGAAATAACCTCAGAGGTGGTTCTTTGTAAAGAACCTGTATTTTTGTGCCAAGGAGCTCCTGCTCTGCAGATTTCTTCTATCCACTCCCTCCCCTTGCCAGAATTGGTAAATAAGGTGTATTGGGTTTGTGTGGCAAGGTTTTGGTAGTGGGGGGGCTACAGGGCTGGCTTCTGTGAGAAGCTGCTAGAAGCTTCCCCTATGTCCGATAGAGCCAATGCCATCTGGCTCCAAGATGGACCCGCTGCTGGCCAAGGCTGAGCCAATTAGCAACAGTGGTAGTGCCTCTGTGATAACATATTTAAGAAGGGGAAAAAAAAATGCTGCTCAATAGCAGCCAGAAGAGAGGACTGAGAATATGTGAGAGAAACAGCTCTGCAGACATCATGGTCAATGAATAAAGAGGGGGAGGAGGTGCTCCAGGGGTCGGAGCGGAGATTCCCCTGCAGCCCATGGTAAAGACCATGGTGAAGCAGGTTGTCCTCTTGCAGCCCATGAAGGTTAATGGTGGAGCAGATATCCATCTGGAGCCCATGGAGGACCCCACACTGGAGCAGGTGGATGCACCCAAAGGAGGCTGTGACCCCGTGGAAAGCCCACGCTGGAGCAGGTCTTCTGGCAGGACCTGTGGCCCCATGGAGAGAGGAGTCCACACTGGAGCAGGTTTGCTGGCAGAACTTGTGAACCCACGGGGGACCCACGCTGGAGCAGTCTGTTCCTGAAGGACTGCACCCCCTGGGAAGGACACATGGAAAGGACCCATGCTGGAGCAGTTAGTGAACTGCGGAGCAGCAGAGACAACGTGTGATGAATTGACTGCAACCCTCATTCCCCATCCCCCTGCACCACTCGGGGAGGAGGAGGTATAAAAATTGGGAGTGAAGTTGAGCCCAGGAAGAAGGGAGGGGTAGGGGGAAGGTGTTTTAAGGTTTGGTTTTACTTCTTGTTACCCTACTCTGATTTTGATTGGCAATAAATTAAATTAATTTCCCCGAGTTGAGTCTGTTTTGCCCATGATGGTAATTGGTGAGTGATCTCCCTGTCCTTATCTCAACCCATGAGCCTTTTGTCATATTTCTTCTCCCCCTGTCCAGTTGAGGAGGGGGAGTGATAGAGCAGCTTGGGCACCTGGTGTCGAGCCAAGGTAAAACTCACCACATAAGGTTAAAAAAACTTGTACAGAAACCCTGATTTTTAGTTTGATTTTAGAAGAAATGACATTGTCAGAGGGTCTCACAGATGCCATCTGTTACAGGAGCTGCAGTGCAGAGTCCTTGTTAAGTGTGGAGAAGATCCCAGAAATAACTTAGAGGACTTTACCCTTACATCTGAAATATAAAGAGTCATGAGAGAAAAATGATTATTGTTCATGCTCAGGTTTAAACCCAGCAGCTCTGTAATAGGCCTGGGACCATACCAAGTGCTATTAGTTGGAGAGCGTGAGGCCTGACAAAGCCCAGGGATGCCCCTATAAGACAAAATCAAATTGCTGCAACTGTGTCACACTGAGGACACAGTCCTGGAACAGCATGAAGGAAGGAGACCAAAGACCTGCTCAGGCCAGAGCAGCTGCCACTGAGCTGCCCATGTGAAACCACCCTGGTACGCCTTTTCAGTTATATCACTTCTGCAGTCCCCATATCTCATGCCTGCATCCTCTTTTATATCCTGAGGATGCTGTCAGCTCACTGAGGACACACAGTCCCCTCCATCTGGTGGCTGTCACCATATGGTACACAACAGCCAGTTAAATTTATGCCCTTCTGCCACTGAAATACTCCCTGAAATACAGCAAAATGGTGTCAGTACTTACTGCTCTGGTTTAGACATGCACACTCAAAAATGCACACACCTCTTCCTTCTGGTGCCTGGTTTAAGCTTTGCAAGGCCCAAATGAATAAGCTTGTGGAGAGCACAGAGACCAGCAATAGTCACCCTCCCCAGGGTGAATGCGTTTTGAACAGCACCCCTTGTTTCTTCAAGAGAATCATTTAATTTTTTAATATCGACACTAGCCCCTCAGTTGGTTCAATACTGCCAATGACAAATACTCTTGCCACCAAGAGAACAACGGCTGGGTCTACCTGAACTCTTCCCATAGCATCAGAATCAGAAGCCCTGGGTAGCTCTGCAGTTGTTTTTATCCTGAATAGATTAAGATGCCAGCTCCAGACATTCACAACCTTCCCCCTCTCTCAGTCCACTTACTACGGTCCAGGAAATCAGTTTGAAGGGTTGCAGGTGGATCAGGACCAGAAGCAATCAACAGAGTGTACCAGTCCTGTTTCTTTCAGGAATATCCCAAGGGGTAGGAGGAAGATGTGAGGAGTTCGCTGAATCTTTATTACTACTTCTGGCTAAGCTGCTGACTATCTGCTGATCCTCAGGCCTCCTCCCCCCTCCTAATACAAGTATATTCCTTGATCAACAGGACATCCCATCAAGTTACTTGGTGATACATTAATTTGGTAGCATGCCCAACCGTCAGAGCATTCAAGCCTTGGCATCAGTAACCATGACTTTTTGGAGATCCCTCCCCCACTGCTTATAAACACACTCCAGCAGCCCAAGCAACAGTAGATGATTGACCCCCTTTGTCTCAGTCCCTCCAGGAAAGTATCTCATTCACTGGGTTGCAGGATCAGGTCATTGCTCCACACACCACTCTATGAACCACTGCCCAAAGTCCATCCCTGTCAAGCAGGGCAGCATTTATGAGGTACATGGCCCCAGACTCCTGAGAGCACTGCCGTCCAAAGCCACCAGTCATATACTGCCTGCTCTTGCTTTCCTAGCACCACCATAGCCACTGCAATGGGGTTTCCTGAGGGCAGAGGCTGTAAGTTTTCCACAAATTCTTAATTTCATCCTCTGTCAATTACTGTGAGTAGTCACATACTGTGGAATGATGCTCACATTCCCACAAATCTGCTTAACTGTGGTGGGAGAGGCTGCCTGACTGGTTTTTGGTTTTCCTTCATCATCACAGTCCCAAATAGCAGCATCCTAGGTTTCAGGATCCCAGTCTGCAGCAGCCCAGATATGTTGTCTTTGCTGACTGCTCCCAGAGCAGCCCAGGTGGCGATCCAAGCTCCAAGCCACAGGATCGTGCTACCATCCCATCTCGTCCTGGTCATCTTCCCACCCAGGTCCAATATTCTCAGGTTCTTTCAGTCCTTTCCTTTTCCACCACCACGCTGTACTGCTCACACAGTGTTCACATTCGCTCCCAAGCACAAAGGCAGTGGGGACCCATCGTGCTTGGCAGCCCTGGCTCGCTAGCAGAACCGCAGGGTACACTTAACACTGGCAGATACATAAAGGCAAAGCACCCACACAAACAAATAAAAAAAAAATAATCTAAAACAAGAATCAAAGGCTCTTTCTGGAAATTCACAGCTAAGCCAATTATTCCAATTATAAGCTATGATAAATCAAGGTTCCTTGATCAAGCACATACACCAAGGTTCTGAACCCATGATTACTCTTTTGCTGAGCACAATCACCATTGCAACAATACCTCACTGGAAGGGTAAAAGTAACTTACCTAACCATAGCCTAAATGCAGTTTACATTCCCTGATAGTGGATGAATTACCCAGCACTTGGTAAAGTCTCCTTCAATATTAAAGGAAGAGCCAAAATCTCTGAATAAAAAAACCCATCATGCCTAAAACACGTAACCACCTCAGATCAGTTATCCCTGTGGTTACTATTTTGAGACTTCTGCTTGAAACCTGAAAAGTCAGAAGGTTCGTGAGACCTCACTTTTCATTGTGTATTTGCATGGAAAATCAAGATCAAACAAGTTTTTGCTCTTCTGCTCCACAGTTTTCTGAACTCACTTTAGCATGCTGTTGTCACATAAGAAAAAGCTCCAACGTCAAGACGGCTTCCAAGATCTGCGCAAGAGAACTTGACCGCCAGTGACCTCCCCTGTGCAAGCAGGTCTGCTCTTAGAAGAAACCAGACCAAACCGTCTGAAAGTGGCAAAGTTGCAACGAAGTAGTGCAAACTCTGCTAATAAATATGCATTAAGCACGCTTGCACGGGGGGTCGCATGAAGAAATACTCAAAAGTGAATGGTAACAAGTGATGTCAAGGCCAAAGCTAACAGGTTATGTAAATTGTAAAAGCGAATATGTGAGTAGTCTTAAAATTGTATATAAAGAATCAAGAGTATAACATGGGGTCCTTCTCAGGCTCCCAGCCGAGAGGCATCTTTATTGCTGGCAATAAAAGGGGTTTTAGCTAGTGTGTACTTCTGCTGCCTTCTTTCCGGTACCTGTGCATGAACTAGAAGAAAAGAAGAAAAATGTGAGCAAGTCCTTTTTACTAATGATTTGGTGACTGTGACGGATACGCTCAACTCCTAATAAAGTTGGCTGTACTTTGGTTCAGGCTGATAAAGGAACAACAGGCCTCATGATCGAACATGAACCCATGGGTGTAATAGCCTCGGGAACACGACCATGACATGAAGCTGGTTTAAACCAGATTATCAGAGACACCCAAGTACAAACAAAGGATGCATAAACTTGTGGTTTGACTAGCAGCCAACTACTTCACACTATAAAAGCAGCCTTAATGAGACCTTGAGCCTTCCCTCCATAGCAGCTGGCTGCACGGTGGTGATCTCCCCTTGAGTAGGGATGCTGCTCAAAGTTATCCCTCGAGGCTGAGAGATCCTTACGTGACACCAGATGTTAATGGGTCCGTAAGTGACATTTTTCTGCATGCATGTAACATTTAGATACGTATAGTAAGCCTAAGCAATAACTTTTGTATCCCATATCATCTTTATGTAG
Organism: Pygoscelis adeliae; assembly: GCF_000699105.1. Lineage (NCBI taxonomy): Eukaryota > Metazoa > Chordata > Aves > Sphenisciformes > Spheniscidae > Pygoscelis > Pygoscelis adeliae. The sequence continues at coordinate 1,124,173 of NW_008824402.1, read as the reverse complement.
TAAATAATATTGACCGCCAATCCATATATACTTATTAAATATTTTACATACCTGAATTTACTGATTAGAACCTAATAAACTAACTACTAAGTCAGATCTGATAACCTAGTGGCCTTCTATGATGGAGTGACTACATCAGTGGACATGGGAAGGGCTATGGATGTCATCTGTCTGGACCTCTGTAAGGCCTTTGATACGGTCCCCCACATCCTTCTCCCTAAACTGAAGATGTATGGATTTGATGGGTGGACTGTCTGGTGGGTGAGGAATTAGTTAGATGGTCACATCCAGAGGGTAGTGGTCAACGGCTCAATGTCCGGATGGAGATTGGTGATGAGTGGTGTCCTGCAGGGGCCCATATTGGGACCATCACTGTTTAATATCTCCATCAATGACATAGACAGTGGGATCGAGGGCACCCTCAGCAAGTTTGCAGATGACACCAAGCTGAGTGGTGCAGTTGACACGCCAGAGGGACGGGATGCCATTCAGAGGGACCTGGACAAGCTCGAGCAGTGGGCCCATGTGAACCTCATGAGGTTTAACAAGACCAAGTGGAAGGTCCTGCACCTGGGTCAGGGCAACCCCTAGTATCAATACAGGCTGGGGGATGAAGGGATTGAGAGCAGCCCTGCCAAGAAGGACTTGGGGGT
>NW_008824402.1:1119121-1123338 GCF_000699105.1 Pygoscelis adeliae | reverse complement strand
GGAGCACTGCCTCCAGCTCTGGAGCCCTCAGCATAAAAAAGACACGGACCTGTTGGAGCAGGTCCAGAGGAGGGTCACAAAAATGATCAGGGGGATGGAACACCTCTCCCGTGAAGAAAGGCTGAGAGAGTTGGGGTTGTTCAGCCTAGAGAAGAGAAGGCTTCGGGGAGACCTTGTTGCAGCCTGTCAGTACTTAAAGGGGGCTGATAAAAAAGATGGTGGCGAACTTTTTAGCAGGGCCTGTTGCAACAGGACAGGGGGGAATGGCTTTAAACTAAAGGGGGGTAGATATAGACTCAACATAAGGAAGAAACTTTTTATGCTGAGGGTGGTGAAACACTGGCACAGGTTGCCCAGAGAGATGGTGGATGCCCCATCCCTGGAAACATTCAAGGTCAGGTTGGACGGGGCTCTGAGTGACCTGATCTAGTTGAAGATGTCCCTGCCCACGGCAGACGGGTTGGACTAGATGACCTTCAAAGGTCCCTTCCAACCCAAAGTATTCTATGATTCTATGATTCTATGACTTGGTGAAGATCCTACGTCAGCATGGCTTTGAGGGCTTTGTGGGCAAAACTGTAGCTGACTGTAAGCATAATGAGCTCCCATTGCACCTCTCTGCCTATACCACCCTTGTCCCTCTCAGCTTCTTTGTAATCTTCCAGCAGGACTATTCTGTCCCTCCATTACTTTGACTTCATAATCTCTGTTCCTCATCCCCTTCCTTGCCCCCTTCTGTTGCTTACACAACAAATACCCATCCAGAGCTTTACCCTTCCAAGAATTTATCCATCCATTTCTCAGACTTACAATATCACCAGTTTAATTACTTCTCCAGCTCTTCATTCATCCTTGATCCCTTCATCTCTTTCCTCTTATTTACCCTGAGCATACCTCGATGTTCCTCCTTTGGGCTCTCTCTTCCTTCTGCAGGGATCACTGGTGAAACATGAGAGCAGTTACAACACTAAAGTGTTTCATGACAATGGTGTGAGCAGGGACTACGGGATCTTTCAGATCAACAGCCAGTACGGGTGTGAGGATGGCAAGGCCCGTGGATCCAAGAATGTCTGTCATATCAGTTGCTCAAGTAAGTGGTGCGACAGAACAAAGAGCCTTCCTTTGTCCACTCTGTGAAAGCACCCTGATCTGTCCATGATATCTGCCTAGCAGCTGCTCTGGGCATTTCTCTCCATGTGCCCTTCTATTCATCCATCTCTTCAGTATCCCAGCTACCCTTCCTGATGAACACCTTTCCCTCTGCCCATCTATCCCTGCTCTCCCTCTGCCCCTCTTTCCTCCATATTGATCTTTTCTCCCTTCTCCACAGAATTTCAAGATGATAATATTAAGGATGGTATTTGGTGTGCCAAGAAGATTGCTCAAGAGGCTAATGGCCTCAGTTGCTGGTAAGGATATTTGCAGTGGGCACTGGGGAAGAGTGGGCAGAGGAGACAAAAGTAAATCCTGCTATTGACTGGTGGGGGTGGGGGGAGGGCAATGGGCAAGAAGTCGTATTTGGTAAAGTTTAGCACAGTCCTTCTAGAGCTGAAAGGAGAACTGAAGAGCCCTGCCTCCCAGCACCTGCTCTAACTCCCTAAATTTCCCTCCCCTGCCAGAGCTCTCCCTTTTGTTTCCTTGCCCTTCCCCCAGCTCCCTAGATTGAGCTCATCAGAATTTTCATTGATTCACATCTTTCATGCCCAGCTTTCGTCACCGAAGACTCTCAAAGGCTAGATCATTATCTAACTCCTCAAATTACATCATGTATTTCTTTTCCAGGTATGGCTGGAGAGACAATTGCAAGGGCAAAAACCTGAGTTCCTGTGTCAAGGGTTGCTAAATCCACAAGCAGCAACTGTTTTCTCACCAATGGTGAAGAGTGGGGGCATATGGAGCATAGGCTAGGGAAAATGGATGGGCATGGAGAATTAAAAGCAGCATATTATTAAGGTAGAAAGGGTGCCGGCTATTGTTAACACTATGAGGACTTTGCACTACTGCAATGCAAGTAAAGAACTTAAAGGCTGATGGCTTAGTAGAAACAAAACTTAGCAGAAGTGCATTACAGGTGGAGTTTCAGCCATTTACGTGCATAATCCTGTCTCAAGATTTTGTTGTCCTAACAGGGCTTACCAACATCTAGGGTTTCCCTCTCTTTTTGTCTCTTTCTCTCTTCTCCTTCATCCCTCCCTTCCTCCCATCCTCCTTCCCTCCCTCCCTTACCTTCTTTCATTCTTTTGTTCCTTCTTATCTGAGTGTAGAAAATATGAAAACTAATGAATGCTGTATTAGTTATAAGACCTGCATAATTGCCGTTGCCTTATAACTAGGACACAGTCGCTGACTGAGGTGGGTAGTACGGTTGACTGACAGAGAGAGACAACTATGCTGAAACATGACCTCGCTCCTTAAATTTATCCAAGCATCTGCTCCTGGCTGGTGTGAGAGATAGGGCACTGAAATGCATGGACATCTGGCCTGGCTTTTCTTATCATCCTTTGAGGTATCAGATCGAACACAGTCTAGGAAAGATGCAGGCAGCATCTCTGTGAGGAAATAATGGATTGGAAAGCCAATTAGGAAAGGGAAATATTTTGCCATTTAGGTCACAAGTCCTTTTTCCAAATAAAGGCTGAATCCAGAAACAATGCACAAATGGAAGGTGACAATACTGAAACCATGTCTGCTTCTTCATATGCTTTGTTCTGCTGCTTGGTGAGCAGCGACTGCTTTTATGTTTATGCAATAAAGGGATGCCTTATCTCTTGTCTTATATGAATGTATAAACCAACTATGAAAGGCATGTTTGTTTAGATGGCTGAATATAAAAAAAAAAAAAATGCTCAAAGTAGCCTTGCCAGAAGACCCACTTCCCAGCTACGGGGCAGGTGGCGGCTCTTTCCCCTCCCATGACCCAAGAGACTTCATTAAGTAAGTCAAGGCAGAGCTATTTTACATGCTGGCATCCATGAAGTTTTTGAGAAAATGCAAAAAAACTTGAGTCAAAGCCTTACCTTCCTACTGTCTTCAGTGCAGGTACTTTCCATCTATTTGGGGATTTGACCAAACCTTCTGATCTGGGGTTTTGGCTTGTGGGTTCAACTCTGGTAAAGGGATGCTTTCTGTCTACCTAAAAATTAAGACCATGCGTGCATCTGCAAGGGACGTACTCGACAAGAAAAGATCAGGGGTTGTGGAAGTAAACTCTCTGCAAATGAAACGTGGCCCTGCTAGGGGCTGCTGAATCCTGCCACAGCTCCACAACCCCAGGTCCAACCAGGAGCGAGGCTGAGCACGGGTTCCCAGTAGGCACCCACATACACACACTCCCACACACAGAGACACCAACACAACTATATACACATATACATATGTATATGTGTATATAGATATATACATGTATCTATATCATGTATCATATGTGTATATATATCTATATAGATATGATATATATCATGTCTATATATATGTAGATATATACATATATCTATATCATATATCATATGTATATATATCTATATACATGGGTGTATATATCTATAGATATAGATATGTGTGTATATATATACATACATATACATGTGTATATTTGTATACAGATGTGTTGGTGTCTGTGTGTGTGTGAGTGTGTGTATGTGTGTGCCTACTGGGAATGTGTATATATATCTATATACACATACATACACATATATACATGTATATGTGTATATATACACACATATATACACATATGACTGGCCACACAGATTAAGACATACATACTCAGCACTCACAAAAACACAAACAGCACCAGTGGTCTCATCCTGTTCCCCTCTCTGGCTGATGAGAATGAAAGTCCCTTAGACCTTGCGTGGGAAATACATATACATACACACACATACGTATATGTATGTACACACACACACAGAGGCGTGCAATGCAGCTCCCTCCAGCAGCTGGGTCAGACCCTCTGTCTGCCCGGTAGCTGCCCCTGGAGCTCACCCAGTCTCCCCAGTTGCTGGCACCTGGACACACCTGCCCCCGAGGCCGCATCCCGCTCCATGCTGGCAGAGACCCCCTCACTCACACACTTGCACACTCACACACACGCGCGTGTGCCCGCGCGGGTCTCGGCTGCCCCCACGCCGCCTCGCGAACTCCCGTGGTCCCTCCAGCAGCCACCTGCGCCCGTGGCGTCGGGGGGGCGCTGACCCCCCATCCCAAAGATGGCCCGG
>NW_008824402.1:1113469-1118386 GCF_000699105.1 Pygoscelis adeliae | reverse complement strand
GCAGTGCCTGAGCTGGGGAAAGGGGAAGCTTTCGGGAGGTGCATGAACACACGGCTGTGCCTGCCAGGAGGTGTGAGGTGGTCGCTGCTGGAGAACGGGCAGCGCAGGCAGCGTTTCCATCCCCGCTCTTCACAGTGGCAGGGGGGGGGCGCCCCGGGGGGGGGGGGGCAGGCCTCCATCATGGGCTCACTGTGCTTGGGAGACTTCCCAAGGGACCCTTCCCTTCCTGAGGCCATGTCTTTGTGCAGTGATGGAGCAGTGAAGATGAACAGGAAGGCCCACAAAGTGTGCGAGGAAGACGATGGATGTGAAGAGGTTTGACGAGGAAGGAGTCTTTCCCTGCCAGGCAGGTAGGAACAACTCCATTGAGCAGAGCGCTGCAGCGTGTTTTGTTAAAGCTATGTCAGGCTGGTGGTTGCCAGCACAGCCCTGTGCAAAATACAGAGCACAGCAAGTGGCGAGGGGTTGCCAGCAGGTGCACACAGGGTGTGTGAGCAAAGGGGCGTAGAGGAGATCAGAAAGGCCTTGAGTGTCCTCTCCACAGGCCCCTGCCTGCACCAGGCTGCACAGCCCTAGCTCGCACACCCTGCCCTCTTCCTCTGAGACTTTTCCAGGGTGTCAAAGGGCAGATGTTTCTTCTCAGGCTCACCACTAGATGGGCCCCACATCCTTGCTGTCCCTGGGACAGGTTCTCCTGCACAGGCAGCAGCAGAAATATGGCTCCTGGCTTTCACCAGGGTTTAGGGGGAAGAACGAGGACTAAATGAGAAATGGGAACATGCTTGGACCTGCATCACATGGAGACAGGACTGGAGCCCTCAGCAGGACTGATTTGACTCTGATTTGCACAAAATGCAGCAGAGTGGTGTAGGAGGGGGCAGGTTACTAATTTAACCCCTTTACAGTTGAGGGCCCCCTCCTCCAAAGTGCATCAAAACTGGAGCAGCAGCAGGAGTTGCTCTCCCATGCTATCTCCCTGCCGTGGGCAGGGAGTGATCAGTTCCCTCAGCACTGTGGCCCTCCTGGCCCTCGACACAGCCTGCTGCACCGCTGCAAAGTAATTTCCCTCCACAGTGGAATGACCATGCAAAGCAAAGGAGAGGAAGCTTTGAGCAAGGCAGTGTGGTGCAGTGGGTAGAGCAGCTCCCTGGGATGCATGGGGTTGACTGGGGCACAGCTGGTCAGTCACATTAGACTGTAACATCCCTGTAGGACAGGGATACCATTTGCTGTAGGGCATAACTGTAAGTAATAAGATCGCTGCGATTATTTTGCTGACTCAGTCCAGGAAACCGCAAGAAAACCCCAAGAGCAACCCTTCCTGGTGCCTCAGTTTCCCCTGCTGTGAAGAGGTGCCGATAACTTGCCTCTCTCCCTGCCTGCCTTCCAGCTCAGGAGTTACCATAACTGCTCCTACTGTTCATCCAGTTGGGCTTTTCCCAAGCCCAGCTGGACTTGCCAGGAAACAATCCAGCCTGGGCTTGCTGGGTTCCTGCATCCCCAGGCATCCTCCATACCCTGCAAGCAGGACTGGGGAGGTGAAACTGAGCAAGGAGTTGTTTGAGTGACTGGTGCCAGCCAAGGGTTTCCTCTGCCCCTCCAGAAAAGCAAGCCAGAGCACTTTTTGGACTCACCATGATTCCCTGGAGCTCTGATGTTGGGGTCAAAGTCCCTGTTGTGAGATGGACCCAGCCCCAGAGGCCCTACAGCCCCAGGATCACAGGGTCCAGGGCGCAACTGAGCAGTTTGCACCAAATGAAGGTGAAATCCTGCAGAGAGAGGGGACTTATCAGTTTGTGGTCTAACCTTCTTTGGGAACTGGCCAGAGTCAGGTTCTCCATCTCACTCTGAATAATGTGAGTCAGCAAATGGGGCTGCATGTGTTGCCCCAGGCAGCCCAGCTTGCCAGTTTGGGCAAGGGAGGCTGGGGGAGCAGGGGAAAGAGCTGACCTGGGACAAAGGCACTTTTCTTTCAGAGTCGGTGTGCCCAGTGCCGGGCAGCCTGTTCCCACCCCCAGCCCGGGTCAGTGGCATGTGAAGCACTCGCCCGCCTCCCAATGCGCTGGGTAAAGAAGCAACAGCTGCAGGGGCCCTTTTGCTGCCTCAGGAGCTGTGACAGCACCCGGGAGCCAGGCCGGGATCTAAATTTAAACTCATGCTTTGTGTGTTTCTACATGCGAGTGCAGGCTCCAGCCCCCACTCCCCCACCGCCTCCCCCGGTGCGCAGAGGAGACAGACCCCGCAAGAAGGGAGATCCAGAGGACCTCCAGCTGGCTGGGACCCGGGGAAGGGGGGCTCAGCCGTGGGGCAGGAGGGGGAGAAACAACTAGGGAAGAAAGACCATGGAGCCTGCTTCTCCCCAGGATGACGTGAAGAAAAGGCAACAGAAGGAGAAGTCCAAGAAGCCAGTGCCGCCAGCAGCCCCCCGGCCAGCCAGGGCTCTGTTCTGCTTAACCCTGCAAAACCCACTTCGGAAGGCATGCATCAGCATTGTGGAGTGGAAGTATCCTTATGGCTGTGGGGGCTTAGGAGCACCCGTGTGTGTGCCTGTGAGCAGGGGCGCTGGGGAGGGGTGCTGGGGAGCAGGACCCCGTGGGCTGCAGGCAGGAGTGCTGTCAGCCCACTTCAAGCCTGTGCTGTCTGTCTCATTAGGTCTGTAAAAGGCAATGAGGCACTTGGGGAGCCCCACTAGGATGCACTGGCAAAGGCAATGGCTGTGCAAACTGGGGACATGAATAGGCTTGTGAGGGAAGCTGGGGCTAAGAAGTGGGTCAGTCCATGGGGACCTTCGGTAGGGTGGTGTGGGGACAGGCAGGGACAGGCTGGATGGCAAGGAACCTGTGGGAGTGAACACGTTTTGTGCTGGCAGGAGCTGTGCTGGGGAGAAACAGGGGACAGCCTGCCGGGAGGGGAGAGGGTTTGGCATGTGAGGAGGGGACACAGTGCCCGTCCCAGGGTGGGGATGGGGCCAGGCAGAGGATGAGGGCCAGGCTGGGTGAGTGGGAGCTGGGGTTGGAGCTGGGGACAACAGGCTGCCCGAGGGGAGAGGTTTGGGGGTGGTAGCGAGACCATGGTGAGCTGCTTGGGATGGCTCTTTGTGTGTGTCACCGCTTGCCTGATCCTGCAGCTGCTCCCTGCCCTGGTGGTGGGGGCAGGCCAGCATCCCCTGAATCCTTGCTGACAGCATTGTCCTCTCAGCCCCCCCTTTCCCATCCCTCCCTGGCACTGCTGTCACAGGTGAAGGCTTTTGTGAGTGATACTGTTTGGAGGGACAGTATCTCTCTGTGCCTCTGGCTTAATTTAGGGATGGGTTTTGGGTGGTTGCTCTTTGATTGGCCATCTTTTCACTGGGGCTTTATAGCTCGGAAACACCAAAATGTCATGTTTCTGCCGCCCATCCAGGAACTATTTTAGGCCATTAGATATTGCCTTGTGCACCTGTATTTTATGGAAGGGAAGAGGATGGGAGATGAAACATTTCACTTTGGCTTCAGCAAAACATTTGGGCTCAAGCAAAAGCAGTGGAATTTGGGGATGTTTCCAGCAAATCCAGTTCTTCCACCCCAACTTTTCTCATTTCAGTCGTTGAACCTATCTGCATGTTCCTGGCCTCGGCAGGATCATCCCAGCCCTGGCCAGGCTTTGCTCCTCTTGGAGGTGGCTTGGCCACCTAAGGGCTGCGGGGACAGGCCCTGCCCTTAGGAAAGGCTGACTGTGTTGCTGTACACGTAGTGCCGTGGGGACACCAAAACCATGCCCTCGCACTGCCAGAGATGCCATCTTGTTCAAAGCCCAGGGTGCCCATTTGCAGGCACTCGAGACATGCTCACACCTGTGGTGGTGCTGTGCTGGCCATGGATTTTGAGCCCTGGTTCCTTCACTGCAAAGGGGCTCTCTGTCCTCCGAGGAGAGGGAGCAGAGCCAAAATTGGGGAATTCTCCATTTCTGCTTCTCTGGCATGAGGACTGGGTTGTTCTACAAGCACATGGAAGGGAACTGTGTCTGTGCCTTAAATAGGCACTGAGTATGGAAGAAACTTGTGGATACACCCTAGTGGCAGGGGAAGAGCTGGAAATAGGACTTACATCTTCCAGCATGCTCAAACACATTCCTCCTCCTGGGCCAATGCATGCCAGAGAGAGTGCGCATCACAGTGGGGGTCGTTCCCACATTGGTGCCCTGGAAGGGGAGTGTGGAGGGGAGAGGTGGGTGTCCCACCAGGAAGGTTGCAGGTGCAGGTGGTTCTGACCTGTGCAAGGACAAATGATCCAGGGCATCGGATTTCTCCAGCGCCTCTCTTGCGCCTGGCTGTATTTATACCCAAATGCACCTGGCTGCCCTCATTCAGGGATCAGGGTTTGCAAGGCATGACAGGGTCGTTCCAGTTCCTGCGGGTTGTTATGGGCTTCAGGGCCAGGCAAGCTGCCAAGGGGAGATTAGCTGTGACCATTTTCTGTGGGGATACCTGGCATCTGGGTTCAGTATGGCAGTACACATTCCTGTTCCTTGGGCCCATCTCTGCTGTATAGCTTCTGCTGTCAGAGCACAAAGCTGAGCCGCAGAAGTGGGACAGGGTCTTTTCCAGGCAGTTGGAGGGTGGGGAGTATCACTACACTCAGCCTAGGGTGGATGAAAGTCAGGCTGGCTTGAGGCAGAGGGGTTTTTATGCTGAAGTTTGCTCACATCTCAAAAAACACGTTTGTTAGCACAAGGAAATCTGGGTACTCTGCAATTGCTGGGTATTGTGTGCTTGACAGCTAGCCCAGCAAGTTGATGGTGGTTGGGACACATCTAGCTTTGTGGTGTCACCCTGGTATTCCAGGTTCGTTTTGCAGCCAGGAGGACTTCAAGGCAGATGGGTGAGGAGTCTGAGGACCCTGGAGGACCACAGAGCTGCAAGGCACTAAGGGCCTAATT
>NW_008824402.1:1113035-1113347 GCF_000699105.1 Pygoscelis adeliae | reverse complement strand
GCTGCAAGGCAGATGTTGGGACCCTTAGATGCTGTGTGACAGGAGGCTGCTGGAGAGAAAGAAGTGAGATTGCAGGACAAGGAGATGAGGAAGATGTTGAAGCTCTTGGCTCGGTGGCAGGAGGCAGAGACACCGTGTCCAGTGACACTACATGCCTCTTGTTTTGGTTCAGTCTGTCCCACTGCATTTCTACCTAATAGTGCCAGACTCACAGACTTGCAAGCAGCAAGCTGATTCCAGCTCCAGTTACAAGACAGGTCACCCTTCAAGGAGGAGGAAATAAGTATGTGGCTGTTTTCCCAGAGCAGGGGG
>NW_008824402.1:1112557-1112992 GCF_000699105.1 Pygoscelis adeliae | reverse complement strand
ACCTGAGCCATGATTCCTGCTCCTCTTTCCACAGCTCTCTCCAACTTGCTCTGTGATGCTGAATAGTCCCTGCACCTCTCCACCATCACAGCCATGTGGAGACTGGGATGAGTGTTGGCAACGTTCATCTCATCCTGTCAGAGCAGGCAGGGAAGCCTCTAACCCCTGGGCTCTGCCCCATTACCTGGAACACAGAGGGGAACAGCTTTTCCAGCTGACTTTAGTTTTTAAAGTGTCATCAAGTTGATGGACAGAAGGGTCCAGAAAAGGCAAAATAACCTGTGATGAGCATAGGACACAACTGATAGGCACTCAGCCAGCTCAGCAGGCCAATATGGAGAGAGTGCTCCCTAGGTGCCCCTTGCCCCATGATGCTGGATTGGACAGTGGTGTGGCCACCGCAGCCCAAGGTACGCCTCAGCATAATTATCCGGA
>NW_008824402.1:1106094-1112518 GCF_000699105.1 Pygoscelis adeliae | reverse complement strand
AGGGCCTCTCTGCTGGGGTACTGAGTTTCAAGGGGTCTGTAGTGGCATCAGTCTGCATGGCTGAGCTGTAGGTGTTCCCACAGAGCATGTTCCTGGGAGCTGTTCTTTGGAAGGTCTACCCAAAGTGAGATGGGAATGCTGGGAAATCCTGTCTTGTACTGGAACCTCTGTACCCAGATGAGATTTACCAGTTTGCCCCTGATGGCAGGTTGGTAGTTACAGGTGGGGATGGGCATGAGAGATCTCAAAACAGTTTAAGGGGGTAGACACTGGCTGTGGTCATAAGTGTGGATGTTGGCTGGTAGAACAATGGAGAGGAGAAGGGGCTGGAGGGGAGTGTGGTGATTTACGTCACTGTTTGTTGATTTATACTGTAGGTGGGTCTGGCCCGTTGGGCAGCTGGACCAACATTTTCATTTCCTCCATCTGCTTTTAGTTAAGGTGGCTTCCGGGGTACAGGCAAGGCAAGTGGATCAGGGGCAACTGAGATGTACTCGTCAAGAAACTTTATTGGCCAGGAAACTTTGAGATTAGCATTGTGACCAAAAATGTTTCCTGTAGTTTTTTGCGTCATGCTGTACCCAGCTGTCTTCTGGCAGCACAAGGCCACTGGATGAGTGGTAAAGACCCTTTTGTTTTCAGGTATGTGCATAGCTGCATGGTGCAGTGGCTATGCACAAGCACTTCAGAGCTGCAGCAGGGCCTGGATGTGACCAGCATAGAGGCAGCAAAAGATGATGGCTATCATCTTCTGACCAGATGTCTACTGCACTCCCAGGGTACCACAGGGTGGCAGGTTTGGACCATGCTGGGAGGAACAGAGAGTGGGGTCCCTGCGGTGAGAGCCTGGCCAAGGTCCTGGAGCCAGACTTTGAGCTCTTTTGCGGCTTCAGGAACGTGATAGCTGAAGCTTGACCGTGAGGTTTCAGTGGCCCAGCAGAGCAGTGACAGCAGCAGGAGCCTGGGAGTGACCAAGTGCCTATCCTAGGGCCTTCAGGGGGAAATAGCAAGTCACCCCATTTGTTCAGAGTTGTCATAGGGCCCAAACAGCACAACTCCACCTTCTAGGGAGTGGGACGGAGCTCAGGCTGAGCACTCTAGTTACTCCCAGCCTGTGGCACTCCTGGGGACAGTCGCAGGAGCACTGTCTGCACTGGGGCACTGAGGCTGTAGGACACCCGGGAATGTTAACAGCTGGATCTTCTGCTAGAGGAGACCCTGGCTGAGCTGTCTTGCCCCTAGATACCTTCTAGTCAGGGAGACACGGCCCACCTGAGATCTGCTGCTCAGCAGTGTCTCCCTCACAGTCGCCGAGTACAGAGGGGCCAGCACACTCCGAAGGGTGATGCTTTGGTTAAGAGCCTACATTATGTAAGAGGGTCCTGACCCTTCAGGATGATTCACTGAAGGATGATAAGGGGGAAACTACCAGCTCTCCCATCCCCTCGTTATTCCTCCACTGCAGCCTTTTAATTTGTGCCCCCTCCTCATATGTCCTGTGCCAAAGCTGCCCCTCTCCAGCAGCCATGCCCTGAGTGTCCAGGCCCTGCATCTCATCCTGGCCCATTCCCTCCCTCCCCGGGGACCCAAGAAATGGGCAGCAACTGAGGATGTGCAGAGGGTGAAGTCTGACTGCTCTCTCTGGTTCTCTGCCCCAGTGGGAGATTGTTTCCCCATAGCCAGTGGGGTTTCCCCACACATACCCAGACAGGAGAGGACAGGGCAGGGCTGTACCTGCTTTTTTGTTCCTGTCTCCACTCCTTAATGCTTCCTCTCAGACCTTTCGAGATCATCATCCTCCTGACCATCTTTGCCAACTGTGTTGCACTGGCCATCTACCTGCCGATGCCTGAGGATGACACCAACGTTGCCAACTCCAGCCTGGTAAGGCACAGCCCTTCCCGCTGTCCTGCTGACCCTCCTCGCTGGACAGCCAGGTGCTTGGCTTCGAGAGCTCTGCGGAGCTGGTCCCTCAGTGTGGCATGGGTGCAAGATGGTAACACCTGTAGTGGGGGCATCTGCTGCTGCTCTGTGGGGTGCAGTCGGGTGTCGTTGGTCCAGCGAGAGATGCTGCAAAGTCAGAGGGAGGCAGAGTGGTGGAGAAACCGCTGCAAAATGGGTTTTCAGAGGTGCTGAAACTACCCCTGGGTTGAGATTGAAGGCAGCAGATTGGTGTGTGAAGTACACAGGAAGGAAGAATTGATGCCAAAAAAAGAACAAATTTCCTCAATTTTTTATCATGACACTTCCAAAAGGAAACACCCTGTTCCAGAAAGGCGGAAGTGTTTTGTTTCAGCATTTTTGGAATAAAATTTTCTGACCTTTCATTTCAAAACTGTATTTTAATTTTGGTACTTTTTATTTAAGAGGGAAAAAAAAAAAATCTCTCTTAAGCAGAGAGGTTGCTGCTTTCCAATCAGTTATTCCTTTTTGGTTTTTTTCCCAGTCACTCCATTTTGCCTGGTATAAGATGTTTTGATGTGATCCAAATCAATAGTTTGCACTATTTTTGGTTTGCCACCCCTTTCCCCTCTTCAGATTCCCACTGCGGTTCAATCCACATTGATTTCCATTGAGAGTCTGAGTTTGGTGACTGAATCAAAGCATCTAAATATGACCCTTTTTTCATTAAATGTTCTCTTCTGCTAATTTCAGGACTCCTCAGTGTTGGGGTGTGGTGTGTTGTGTGCAGGTATTGCTGGCAACTTGTGACTTAAAAAAGCACCTCTCTGGTTTTTGCCTGTTCCTTAGAGACTCTGCAGGGAAAAATATTAAAGCAGTCAAAGAATCTGTGATACAAAATACAAAGTAAGCTTTTACTTGTGCAATTTTTAGTTCCTTGAACTGCTTTTGTCTTTTTCCATCTCAACAGGCTTTTATGGCACTGAAGATAGTGTTTACTTCTCATTTCCTTGGAGAAAGAAGAAAAGGGGTCACTATTGGCAATGTGTTATTATGTCTTTTAAAAATAAAACCAAGATAGGTCCACAGAGGAGGGGAATTAAAAATACCCATGGAGAGTTAATTCCTGGGGTGTTCATTCAGCCTCCTGGCACTGTCTGACCAGCTTCTCTTAACACCTGTGAGCTTGGGGCAGAGTTAAGCTCAAGACATTGTTTTTGATTTCTTCCCTGGCCAAGGGGGCATAACAGGATTTGAAAGGTGCAGTTATCTCAGCTGAGAGATTAAAGAGGCAAAGCAAAACTGGGGCAGGTGGAGCATGGAAAGCAGGAGGTGGGGACAGCAGGGATGGGGGCTTTCCACTGGGAGGGTTTTTGAGATTTGGCTGAGACCAGGACGCCTGTGAGGGCAGAGCTGGAGAAAGCCCAGCAGCATGTGGCAGTGTGGCATGACGGGGGGGACATCCTAGCAGCAACCTGCCTCGCAGTGCTCCCGGCAGGGACTGATGCTGCCCAAGAAGGACCAACAGCCTTTCCCATTAATGGGAGGCAGGCAGGCATGTAGTGAGTAATGTCATCTGTAAATGAAATTTCATCTGTTTATATTTATTGTATATTAGATTACTTATGCTATATCCTATTGGGGGATTTTTCAGGCTGTTGCCACGCCAACATCCCTCTGTATCAGGAGCCTGGCAGCCCCAGGCCTCTGTTCTTTCATCCCTGCTCTGCATGTCCCTTTGTCATCATGTTCTGGTGGCTTTGTAGGAGCAATCCAAGCTAAGAGCTGAGCCAGACCCCCATCACCTCGGGTATCAGGCTGTGCTCTGCACGGGGCCCGCAGGCAGTGCAACAAAGGCTTATTGGAGGTGTTTCTTCCTGTAGCAGAGAGATGCTGCAATGCATTTAATCTCTCCCTGTCACTTTTTTAATTGCCTCTCTTCATTGCCCATTCCTCTCCAGAGAGGATTGAGTTTATCTGAAGACCTTGAAATTGATGAGGAGGCAAAATATATGAGGGGAAACTGAGTCAGAGCAGTGAGGACATTGCCGCACATTATTTGTGGAGGCAGGATCGAGGCTCACTCTCATCAGAGCTCACTGCTAATGGGTGTGCAGGAGCCTGTCCAGCCTGAGCTTCCTTCAGAGAAGCCTCCTGCATCCCAGACACTTAATGCAGTGAAAGCCACTCTGCTCTAAAGCTGGGGGGCTCCAGCAAGGAGAATCTCGGGAAGGGAGGATCTCCTGGGAGACCTCTGCTGCCACTTTCTTCCTGCAAGGTTGGAAAACCTGGAGAGCAGCCACGCTTGTGACTCTGTCCTTCCAGGACCACCCAGGGAAGATTTGCACACAGAGTTTACACTAGATTTAGAATTAGTCTCATGAAAGGTTTGTTAACCAGAACTCATTTTGGGGGATGAAAAAAGTATATTTAATAACCCATAAATCTTCTATGAATCCATTTTGCTTTATCCTGGAAGAAATACAGTTGTTTAATTTCAATGTATTTCATTATTATTCTTTTTAGATTAGATTTCTTCTAATCCAGAAGATTTTTTTTTTGGTAATGCTGTTTTTGTCTAATTTTGTCTAATTCTAATGAAATCAAAATATTTTCTTTGACCCTGATGAAATTATTTTGACTTTTCAACTTTGTCAGAATTTCACAGCATTTATTTTCACTTTGACTCGAGTTTCCAAAATTGTCAGTGAGCTCCAGATCACACTGTTTGTCTTTCACTAGAAGCCTTGCTCCAGGAGCAAGCAAGTTCAGAAATATGTTTAGCAAGGCAGGTTACTCAAGGGGATTCACCCAAGAAAATACAGATGTCTGCATGTGAGCTGGCTGCCTGGACTCCGTTTATGGTCAATGGAGAAATAAAGGCAAATTTAGAGTAGGGTTTTTCTCCTAGGGCAGTTGGTCTCCTCCTGTGGTTCTGATGGATGGTGTTTGGCATGCTGCACACACTAAAGTACCTATTTTTCCCCACTAATGGGACCCAAGGGTCACTGCTCAGAGGGAGGCCACCCTTTCAGAGCATCCAAAAGCAGCTGGGCTGAGTCCCATGTGCTTTGTAAACGTATCAGGTAGAGTATGGGGCCTGGTGAGTGGGGGACAGAGCTGGAGCTCAAGCTGAACAGAATACACTCTTAACAATACAGGTAATGGCCTATGTGTAGGCAGTCTGTTAGTATCACAGATAATGGCTTTATGTTTAGGTAGAACTGATGCTTAGTATAAAGGAATATGCTTCCAAAAATCCCACCATTTTGGGTTGCATTGGATGTATTTCAGCCACAGGGGTCAGAGGACCCCTGTGTTTTAAAGCCTGAACACAGCCCCAGGCACAATTCAGTTACAGGAATATGGGCATCTGATGCTGTTGCAGGTGTGCCAGACCTCCCATCTGCTGCTCTGGAGAGGTGTGACTTGCTTGTGGGTCCTGTGTAACATCTGCCACCCCAGGACTGTCTCATGTAACCCAGGGCATCTCCAGTAGCACTGAAAACAGCTATGTTTGAGCAGCTGACTCATGTCTAGCAGTCCTTAAGCAGAGATTGCTGGTCCAATGCTGGTTTTGAAGAGCGAGTACCTGCTGTTGGGTATCTGTCCCTTGAGGCTGGCATGAGTCACTCACTGCAGGAAAGTCCTGATTACATGTGGCTTTCCTAGAGCCTGGGGTCACCCTTGATCTCCTCGGGTCCTCTAATAACTGTAAGAATAGACCACACACACGCACATGTCCATGCACAGGTTCGGTGCATGGGACTTCAGAAACAACTGTTGCTCTTTTACCCAGCATCTTGAGGGATGCACATAAAGATGCAGCTGTATGAGCTTCCCCTGCCTCAATCCTCCCCTTCGCTCTGGGCTGGGGCTGCTGTAAAGGGCCAGCACGCTGCCCAGCTTGTGGCTTGGTAAGCCTGGCAGCCTCCGTGGCCTAACTTGGGGTTTTGCTGAGCCAGACCCCTCTGATCTCCCTGTTGCTGTCCCTTCCTGGCCCTACTCAGGGGTGCTCGGCCACCCCAGGAGCCTTTTCATATATAGCCCTGCCATCACAAGGTTGCCTTCTTTCAAGCTCCTTCACCTGTGGACAGAGCTGGTGAGAGGATTTCACCTCCCCTTTGCACAGATCCTAGCTGTCACTTTTGCTGCCCATTGCTGGTACGCAGCTCTCACCCTCCAGTTTGGCCAGCAGAGCTGACCACTTGTCCTGAATGCCAGTAAAAATACAGCAGCTTCCAAAGCCTGCTCCATCAAGCAGGATGCCATGGTCCCCAGCTCCTCAGCAAGGCTCCCTCTGAAGGGATGTTGCTGACCATCTGCTCCCAGCCCTGGAGAAGGGTACATTAGCTGCAGCTCCCCTGGATTTCTCTTTCTGTAGTTGGGATCTCCACACCCTGGGTCTGACAGGCATCAGCTGAGCCCTTGTCTGTACTGTGTCCAAATCATTCCCTTGTCCATGGTTTTGCTGGCTGCAGTGGTAGCACCCAGCAAAGCCTTTTCAAACCAAGCAGACCTT
>NW_008824402.1:1072331-1106045 GCF_000699105.1 Pygoscelis adeliae | reverse complement strand
ACGTGGGGCAGCTGGTGTGACAGGGAAAGAACATGGAGCAATGAGGAGCTCTGGACAGTGAGCGAGGGAGACACAATGGGGAACAACTTGTTGTAGGGCCTGGCCCCTCCATGCTTGCATAGCTGCTGGAGAGGTTTATTGCTTTTTTGGTTCCTGTCTCTGCAGCCCTGGGGTTTGTCAAGCCCAGGTCTGTCACTTGTTTATGGGAAAGGAGGAGCTGTGGCTGGGGGATACGGCAGGAAAATCACAGCATCACAGAGCAGCTGAGGGTGGAGGGACGTCTGGACATCATCTAGTCCAACCCCCTGCTCTAAAAAAATTGTGCAAACGATTCAAAAACTCTCCCAAATTCTTTCCTGCATGTCTCCCCATCCCAAGCACTCCCTGTGCTCTGACAGAGGCCACTGTGAGAAGCAGAAATGTTTCTCTCAATGTCTCTTCCCGGACATGGTTTGCAGCAGCCCCGAGGGGCCTGCCTGCCCTCCACTGTGCCCTTCCCATGCTGGGTACCAGGGTTTCCCACCACGTACTCAAAGGAGCCTTCCTCTGCTCCAGCCCTCATTTTTATCTATTTTCCAAAGGAAGGGGAGCCTATGAGATTGCTGTAACTGTGTTCCCATACATTCGTTAGCTGTCCTGTCCCCTTCTTCCTCTCACATCTGCAGGGCTTGTCTCATCTACATTCAGGGGAAGGAGAGAAAGACACAGAGCTACTCCATATTGCAAAGCATGGTTGCTGCAAGCCCCTGGAGAACACCCTTATGGGTGTTTTATGTTTAAAAAGCCCGTATGAAAGACTTCAGCAGCACAGCTACCTGCCCTGCGTGTCCTGGCACAGGCAGTCCACACATGCATCCTGGTCAACCCATTGATGCCCATACAAAAAAACATTTTTATTGGGGAGGGTGGTCAAACAGGTTGCCCAGGGGGGTTGTGGAGTCCTTGGAGACATTCAAAACCTGTGTGGAGAAATTTCTGAGCAGCCCACTATAAGCTGGCCCTGCTTTGAGCAGCAAGGGCTTGGACTAGGTGATCTCTAGAGATCCCTGCCAGCCTCAAACCTCCTGTGATCTGTGACAACTGCCTCAGCCATGGCAAGGGCCATCCCTCAGCCTAGCAGCGAAGGACTGTTTGAGGCAGTGGAGGTGATGGGGACTGGAGCTGCAGGGGAAAAGGGGAGCAGGACCTTACTGGGACCGAGAGGCTCTAGGGGAGGTGCAGGGGCTGATGGTGCAGGAGCAGGAGCAGGAACAGAGGGCACAGAGGAGGGCAGCAGGCTGGGGACAGTTTGGAGGGGTCAGGGAGGAGTGTGAGTGCTGTGAGTCCTGCTGCACGTGGATGTCTTCTGGGAAGCAGGGGTAGCTATCCAGCTGTGTTACAGTCATACTGTCCCCTCACCATCTATCCCCCACTTCGGCCAGCCAGAAGGCTTTATCCAAGCCCTGCTCCCCCTGTTCCCTGGGAGGAGACACCAGGGACATGGAGCTGGGGGTCATTTTGGAGAGCCCTGTGTGGCCGTAGGGGCTGGGAGTCGACATTGCCGAGCAGGCTGGAGCTGTGTCATGTTGCATTGCATCGGCATGGTGCACACTGTTATTCCTACTGCTCTGCAGCTCATTCAGCAGCCACAGATCAGGTTACTCTGTGTCCCCTAACATGGTTGAAGCGTGTGTGTGTGTAGCAGTCCAGTGTGTTATAAAGACCCGCATCTTTTTATAGTGGCTTTTTGAAGGCTGGGCTGGGCTCTTCATACACCAAATCCCAGCTCTGCCAGGCAGCCCTGCTGCCCTTCCCTTAAGCAGCCTCCCACCGTGGGTAGCCAGCTCTGAATTCTGGGGGTGATGAGGGGACAGTGGGTGGTGGTGGCACAGAGCATGTCCTCAGCTGCTAGAAACTGGCCAAAGCTTCAGTGAAGTCAGCAGAGTTGTGCCTGTACACGGTGTGTGCCTGGCTTGCAGGGTCTGCCATGTTTCCCTCATGGCACAGGCACAGGGTGGCCGCTTGGGTCATGAGTGCACAGTCTCCGTGCTGACCTGCCGCATGGGCAGCATCAGAGCTGGGATAAGTGCATGACTTCTCAAATCAGCCCGGGCACATGAATTGGGGTCTGCACCAGGTGCAGGACATGCGGTGCTTGACCAACTGCCAGGACAAAATATCCCTTAGCTTCTTTCTGCTGGTATCTGAAGGTGGCAGTAAGTTTGCCCTGGCTCAGTACATTGCTTTGTGGCCACATGAGTTTCATTGCCAGTACGTGTCCTGCAGCTACACCTACCACTTGGAGAATCCAGAGAGAGTTTGCCATGACCTGCCCCACTGAAAGGCTACCCGACCTCAACCCGCTGACAAAGATGCTTGTGAGATATCTTCATAGTCAGGGGCCTGGCTCCTCTTGCTCTGCTAACATCAGCACTTGCCCACAGTTTACAGCCAGATAAGGCGGGGGAACTGGACCCACAGCTGTAGGACAGGTGATGGGGGGATCCCTCCAGCCAGCACTGATGGATCACTGCATAGAACCTTCATACTGGCCATTCCAAGACTTTTCCTTGTACTAGAGGGGTTACACCAGCAGGACAGATCAGGATGATCCAGCTCCATGTACGTGGCTGGGTCTGCAAAGCACAACAATGAACTGGTACTGTAAGGAAATTTGCAGTTACTGCCTCTCCCAGGATGGAGGGAATGTAGCCAGATCTCAAGGGGCTGCCTGCTGGCTCTCCCTTGGCCCAGGTTTGAAACTTGCTGCTCACTGACTGTGCAGGGTGGGCAAATACTGTTGGAGCTGGCCAAAGCACCATTCATCCGGTTTGGGCTTCTCAAAGGGACCTCCAAGGAATAGCGAGTCACCTTTTTATTCTGGGCAAGGGGTTTTTATTGGGAGATCCCTGCTATTCAGAGACGGTGGAACCTGATTCTGTCCTGCTGGATGAAGCAGGGCAAGGAATTAGCTTTTGCAATGCTGGGGCTCCAGGTTGGATCCCGACACTCACCAGCCTGGGCCTTGGCAGCTGCAGGGCTGCTGTAGCTTGCAGTGGACTCCCCCATTTCTCCTCCATTTGCAGCAGGGGAGATACCGCACCACACCACTGTCTGCTGGTGTGGCTCTGCAGTCCCTCCATACCTGAAATGGTCCTCACAATAATTGTGTTTACATGTCTGGGATTGCAAGGACAGGCTTTTGGGGACAGACTAGGGGGCATCTGTCACTGATAAGGTGGGGACGTGAGCAGCGTTGAGTTGCCTTAGCTAAAACCTTGAAGACAGAGCGCTGATAACACCAATAATCACAATGCTTAGGTCTCTGCTCTTACCATTGCTGCCCTCAGATCCAACAAGGAACTGGCACTTGTATGGGTGACAGTCATACAGGGACACTTGGCATGGCCACTGCTTTTGGACATGGTAATTGAGCAAGCAATGCTTCTGTCTAAGCCCTGGCCCTGGTTTCTTAAATGGACAGCATTTTCCATCTGGCAAGCCAGAGGGACCCTGGGAGGAAGGTGTGCTCACAGCACTGCAGCCTTCCCCAGTGGAGACCTGCTCCCAGTTTGGTCTGAGAGAGATGTTTCTGCCTTTCTGGGTGCAATTCCCTGCAGAGGCCAAGCAGGGATGCTCCTTGCCCTTCATAGGGTGTAGATGGAGGAGAGGTGCCATGGAAAACCAGAAATATAAATACCCCCCTCCATCTGGCTGCTTTGGAGGGATTTTAATCCCAGTCTGGAAAGGGCCATCAGCAGCAAGGGCAGTGATCGCAGTGACAGACAGAACCAAGTGGGCACAGGCAGCTGTTGGCCACGCTCTGGGGAAAGATGAGCTATTCTGGGCCCTGCGGCTGCAGGGCTGTGCTGAGGCCCTGCAGTGGGGTGCCAGGTCCCTCCTGGGAGTGGGTGCAATGCCTCTGCCCAGCAGAGCCCCCAGGCCAGTTTCTGCAGCTCACTCTGCCAGGCAGACGTCTGGCATTAGGCAGGGGGTCTTGAGCCCAAGGCCTGACTTCCCTGGGAGCCCAGGGCACAAGGAAAGCCACAATGCAGCTGGCTTGTCCCATGGTGACTGCGTGGTGTCTCTAGGACAGACCCAGCAAGCCCTCAGCTGGAGAGGACAAGAAGAAGGTGTCAGTGCTGCCTGTGGGAGAAAGGCAATGGGAGAATGGGAGGGTGAGGCAGCAGGGAGAACCAGAGAAGTGCAGTGCCCTGGGCCAGGCACCTTTGGGTGCTGGGTTGGGAAGTGGTGGCTTTGCTGGCATAGTTTGTGAGAACAGGTACCCATAGCCCAGGGACATGGTCCTGGCAGCATGCCATTGAAGGGATGCAGGGGATCATGCTGCAGGCCAGAGTGGCATGTGGTGGCTCAGCATGGCACCCCTTCCTGCCCTGGGTAGCCACAGTGCTGCCTGGTGTGCGTGGGAGATCACAGATGGGTTGGCAGCAGGGGCTGATCCAGAGACATGCGGGTGGGCAGCTGCGCATGGTGGTGATACCAGGGGAGGTGACAGTCTGCTCTAATGGAGCAGCCTCTCCTGCTTGCTTTTCCAATCCCCAGGAGAAGATCGAATACGCCTTCCTGATCTTCTTTGCCATTGAGGCGATGCTCAAGATAATTGCCTACGGATTTCTTTTCCATACGGATGCCTATCTCCGAAACGGCTGGAACGTGCTCGACTTCTCCATCGTGTCCCTAGGGTAATGCAAGGAGGTGAAGCTGCTGGTGCTCAGCTTGTGCGAGGCCTGGTCCATAGCCCATCAGCTACATCAATTTTTCTAGTGACTGTGGTGGGTTTGGGGGCAACTCGTAGATGCACTTCATGGCCTTCTCCCATGGGCCCCTTTTTCATGCCCTGATGTCCCCTGGGATTTCCTCTAACTCCTGTTTCTTCCTGTCTGACTCCTTAACGCCTCTCAGGTCTCCTTGTCCTGGAGAATGGGAGTGGCATGGGGTCCTCTGGGGTTTGGCACACAGGGAGAGGGTCCACTGGGCACCAGGGGATGGGAGGGCCCCTGGCTGCTCAGCAGTGAAGGTGGTTCCCAGCGGATGGGTACCCAGCCACAAGTGTGCCCAGGAGTTGGACTTAGCCAAGAGCTGTTCCCTGGGTCAGGCTGAGCGCGGTTGGTAGAGTCCTGTCCCTCGCTTTCCTGCCTGCAGAGCTCTGAATCCTTAGCACAGATTTCTTGGTCTCCATCCTCATGCTCTTCTCTTTCTCCCTGTCCTTCCTTCTGCTTCTCCCCCTTTCTTCCCTGCTCTTTGCCCTGGCTCTTTCAGGCTTATCACCATGACCCTGGAGCAGGTCAATGCAAAGCAGGGAGGGACTTCAGGGGGAAAAGGCGGCTTCGACGTGAAGGCCCTGCGAGCGTTTCGTGTGCTGAGACCCCTGCGCCTGGTGTCCGGAGTGCCGAGTGGGTGTTGGGCACCCTGCCAGCATGAAAGGCTGGCGGGTTGATTGAACCCCTGTGCCTGGCCAGGGTGGGGGGCCATGGGGCAGGTTTCTTGTTGCTGCTGGGTCAAGCCCAGCCACAAGGTGGGTGTGGAGGAGCCACAGGTTCTTGCTCATCCCTACAGCTTGCAGTTGTCAGCCCTGGGGATCTGCAGGTCGACACACACGTAGCTCCCTCCATGGCTCAGTGTCAGCACCTTTGGGTGGCCAGTGTGAAAGGGGCCAGGACCTCACCCTAGTTTCTCAGGGCAGGGATCTCCTTCTCCCATAACTCACATGAATACAGCCAGGATGAGAGCGACAGAACAAATGGAGGGGCATGAAGCAGCCCCCAGCACTGCCTGGTGCCTGGCTCTGCTGGGGTCTTCTGCATGCTCGCATGGTGGGTAGAGAAAGGATTTCTTGCTTCAGAGATTTAAGTCCCAACCCACCTGCGCCCCTCTTCCCTTGGCACAGGGCATTTCAGAGGCTGCTTGTCAGAGGGGCTGACAGGAATGCAAGGTGCACCCAAAGCTGTTTAGGAAGTGGTTGACATCCTCTCCCTTCTCCTTGGTGCAGGCCTTCAGGTCGTCCTGAACTCCATCATCAAGGCCATGGTGCCCCTGCTCCACATCGCCCTGCTGGTCCTCTTCATGATCATCATCTATGCCATTGTCGGGCAAGAGCTCTTCAAGGGCAAGATGCACAAGACCTGCTACTATCTCGGGACAGGTGGGGCTGTGGCAGGGGGGTGATATGGCAGAGATGTCTCTGTGTGGCTGCTGTGGGGAACACAGAGGTTCTGTGGGTAGCAGAAAGTCTGGTCTTGCCAGCGTCAGGCCCAGGAGTGTGGCAGGACTGAAGGATGTTTGGTACAGCACACAGCTTGGTGATGGTACGTGGTGTGAGGAGGTGGTGAAAGGGGGCCCTTTTAAAAAGCTTCTGCAGGAGGTTGGGAGGTGCTGGGACCTGCTCTACTTGGCCTGACCTGCTGCTCACACCACGGCTTTCCCCCTCAGATGTGATTGCCACGGTGGCATCAAAGAAGCCAGCCCCATGCACCAGCTCTGGCCACGGGCGACACTGCACCATCAATGGCACTGAGTGCCGAAGCGGCTGGCCGGGGCCCAACAACGGCATCACTCACTTCGATAACTTTGGCTTTGCCATGCTGACTGTCTATCAGTGCATCACCATGGAGGGCTGGACCGAAGTCCTCTACTGGGTAGGCTCCAGCAGCTTGGGCTTGGTGCCCGGCTCGGAAGAGGTCACTGCTGGTCCTGCTTCAGAGCAGGGAATTCCCTCCAGGACACAGGACCCCACAGCAGGGCTAGGTTTCTCCGCCGATTAAAAACATCCTGTCCCCGCCAAGCTTCATACTGTGATGCACATCCCATAGTGCACCAGGCATGTCTTCTGCATCTCTGCAGGCACTGCCCAAGCTGTCCTTGCTCTCCAGATAGACAGGAGGGTGCTCCGGCTCCCAGCTTTGTGAAGGGGTACAGGCCAAGCACAGCAATGGCTGGCTTGGTGGATGCTTCAGCAAAACCCCATGTTTTGCAGTCCGTGGGATACTGTCTTGCTGAGCCTTAGGCTTGGGGCTGATGTTTATATCTGCTCCCAAAATGCTTGGGTCTGGCTTTATTTCCACTAAAACCAGATGCAGAGTCATAAGGAGGCAGGGCTCAGAGTCAGGTTTATCTGCTACCATCCCAAGCATTCACTTTGGAGGGGGAAAAGCTCCCAGAGACTGTTGAGGGGGCCATAAGGGGAGACAGACAGCAGACAGTGTGTTCAGGATGCTTCATCTGCCTCTCTCCTTGCCAGGTAAATGACGCCATTGGGAATGAATGGCCCTGGATCTACTTTGTCAGCCTTATCTTGCTTGGCTCCTTCTTCGTTCTCAATCTGGTGCTGGGGGTGCTCAGCGGGTAAGTGCCACCCTGTCCTTTCTCTTTGCCAGCAGATCAGTGAACGTGATCAGAGTGTGGACATTGGCTGGTTTTAACTATACAAGAAGAAAGCCTGTTTCTGTTCCTTTTCCTCTCTTATTCCTCTCCCCTTTTTTTGCATGCTTAGAAACCCTGAGCCTTGAGCTACTTTTTGTGTTAGTGTCCATGACTGTCTGAGGTTTTAGCTCAACACCCAACACAGAGATCTTTTCCCCGTAGCACAAGCAGCTGTCAGCAAATACAGCCACAGAGCACATTATTAGGTGTTTGTAGTGTGGTCTGCCATGACTCACAGCAAAAGAAGCTGAGCAGGGAGCTCAAAGCAGCACTCCTTACTCCATGGCTGTGGGTCGAGACACTCATTCTGACTGGTACGCACAGCACTGCTGTCCTCTTGTGAGCACACATGATTTCCTTATGGCCAACCTGAGGAAAACAACTTTGATATGAATGCAAGGGATCCAAGAGAACTATTGTTAGTCTAATTAATGCTTCAACAGTCTCATCCAAATACAACAATGAGCTATCATCAGTCTGGTTACAACGATCGTAAGACTTCTATGCCAAATGACTCAGTGCTAATTCCCATAGTAGTACAGTTAAAGCTGCTATGCACAAAATATCTCTGGTGCAACATTCAACCTACTATGCATTGCTGTGGTGAGGTGCCAGCATCCCACTTTTGTTGCTGGGAAGTGTGTGTTGTCCTGGGGAGTGAGAGGGACTTTTCTCCTCAGTTCTGTGTAGGCTCAGGGTCTTTTTTATATGTTTCAATCCTGTGTGCGCAAGTGGATCACACTCATGGTCTCTATTAGTTCACAGGGTTAGTTATACCCTAATTACTTGGGTTTGTTAGTCCTCTTCTATGGCAAGAACCATACAGCTGCACAAGGTTAAAATAAATTGGGTATTAATATAACTAAAACAAGCTCAAAACCACAAGACAGACCACAGGCACCTGACCCTTGCATAAAATTGGCTGTAACAGCAGGATGAGCTGGACAATAGTCATCTGATCCTGGAGTAAGTTGCAGGCACAGGAAAAGTTTCTGAAATATTTTTGCAAATACAGCTAAAATATGCTTAAGATCAGGAAAATCCAGGCAAGCCTGACAAGTCTTGAGGCTTAGTATGTCTAATTATTGTTATAATGTCTGAGACCTATTACTAACACATGGCAACACCAGACTGCCTGGGCAGCAGATCTGCTGTCCTTCCAGATAGCAGGAGAGAAAAGAAATTAATTAAAAAAGAATGAGAAGAGTGGGACCCCTTGCATTGGCAAGACTGGTCTTTTCCATGTTACCATGTTATCATGGACTGTCCTGTTTACTTGCCATGTGATGAACTCACCTTCCCCACACGGAGGGCCTGGGGCAGGTTTCTGCCCTGCAGATGGGTGAGACCCCACTTGCTCTAGTCCTTAGCAGGGCTAGAGAACTCCCACAGCCTCCACAGCATTAGTTGGCCTATCCAACCGCAGCATCCTGCAGCAAGGAGCTCCCAAAGAGCAGCCAGTGGTGGGGAAGAAACCCTGCCTGCCATCAGGCATCAGGTGATGATCCACCATGATCTTGCATCATGGAACAGGGGAAAGAAAGAAAAGAGGAAAGTCACTAAGAGCAATCTAGTGGTAGCACTAGGTGCTAGGGTATTTCAGGCTTTTATCTTTCTACAAGGACTGGCCTGGCACGGGGCTGTGGTATCTGACACCATGCCGTCCCCCTCCTGAGTCTCACTCTGCCTTGTCCCAGTGAGTTCACCAAAGAGCGTGAGAAGGCCAAGTCGCGGGGCACGTTTCAGAAGCTGCGGGAGAAGCAGCAGCTGGAGGAGGATCTGAAGGGCTACATGGACTGGATCACCCACGCGGAGGTCATGGACAGTGACCGGGCCAGGGGAGAAGGTACCAGCTCTGCTTGGTCAAAGACCCTTAGTGTGAGGGTTGGGTTCCTAACAATGAGCATCCTAGAGAGGCAGGGTAGAGACCTTTGGAGAAGTCACGAAGACTCATTTTGCTTGAAAACCTATGAAACAAAATGCTTTGATGTCTGCAGAACAGTTTCCTTCCTCTTTTTTTTTTTTATTTCCTGAATCATTTTATTAAATCTGACCCAAACTAGCAATAACTTGGCCCTCATGCTAAACCTCCACCTCAACCATTGTATTTAATATTTGCAGATTACTAGCAAGGCCTAGGTCTCCTTTGGCAAAATGCACTTTAAATGGCCATGAGGAGCCATGAGGAGTGTGTGCACTTTTGTGTGCAGGGGCAGAGTGCCGGGTTACTAGCTCACACACTAACAGATGCATGAATTTCTTGCCACTGCTGACAATTTTGAGGGATTAGAAGTGGTTCAGGGAAGGAGGTGAATATACAGGCATCTAGCCAAAGACTCAGCAAGGCCTGGGGAGCTCTGCCACTGAGTCGCTGTATCTGCTATGCCAGCCTGCCTAGTGAAATAACTTCTGATGCTTCAAGCTGAGTCAATACATGCGTGCAAAGAGCCTTGGGAAACATTGAGAAAGACAAAATGCCTCTTCCACACCTGTGGCCAGTGCTCTTACAAACCTCCTGTTGTTCAGCATTTGCTCAGATCACAACTTACCCGTTTTCTCCATGCTGGGAGTGTCTTGCACTGGGGGAGCCTACATACACTCTGCTGTCTGTTCAGGCTGCCTCTCTGGGTTGCTGCTGCTCTTGCTGCAGGGCGGGTATTCCTGGTGCCTCCTATGTGGTTCGCAGCTGATGCTCAAAACCTTCTGCCCAAACACTCGCTGCTGTCTCCCTGGGATGGCATTTCTTGATTTCACTTCTGATGGGGAAGCTCTTCCTGATGTGCTTCTGGGAGAGGTTCCCTCCCACATGTTCTTCCCAAGGGCTCCAAGGAAAGCCTGGGATGTCATTCCCTCCATAGGTATGATGCCATCGGATGAAGGAGGGTCAGAGACAGAGAGCTTGTATGAAATTGAGGGCATGAATAAGTGGATTCTCTACTTGTAAGTATGCGCTGGTTGAACCATCTGCTGCTCTGCATGTGGGCTTGCACAGTCTCTCGCTTGCTGTCCTGGCTGTGCCAGGCTTTCTTGTCAGCCACCAGTTTCTGGGGAAGAGCCAGGGGCTGTGTGCTCAGGAGGAGATGTAAACACTGCAGACAGCAAACAGGGAATTTTGTTCTGGTACTGGCAAAAAGCCACTTCAAGGTGAACAACCTCTTCATTTTGGGACCAGGCTCCGAGCATCCTCTCATGGCCCGATGCAGTATGTCTTGTGATTTAGGAGCTGGGCCTGTAGCAGCCAACCAGAGGTGACTGGAGGCCAAAAAGGAGCCAGGAGGTGTTTGTGTGAATGAACTGCAATGCCTGCAATGAGTGAATGCACCAAGTGTCAGGGGCAGGATTATGTTCCTCAGCCCTTTTCAGGGAAGGCCCCTGGAGAAGGGAGCAGGGGTGGCTTTGCTCTGCAGTCTGTAGGCACAGCCCTGGGCTGGGCAGGACCCACTGGCCAGCCCTGCTGACCCTTTGGCCATCTCTCCAGCCGTCAGTGGAGGCGTTGGAACCGAATGTTTCGTAGGAAGTGCAGGGATGTGGTGAAGTCCAAGTTCTTCTACTGGCTTGTCATCCTGCTGGTGGCACTGAACACCCTCTCCATCGCCTCTGAGCACCACTTCCAGCCAGAATGGCTGACACAGGTGCAAGGTAAGCAAAGAGCCTGAGGGAGAGGGAGGGCCCAGGACACCCTGCTGCCCTGGAGACATGCGTGAACTCTTACCATGCATTCACAGCCACACTGGGATGGCACAGGAGCTGTTAGACACATGCAGACTTGCTCACACACACAAACACAGCCCGCACACAAGTGTGTGTACACCATCCCCACTGCACTGCCACACAACTGCACATTGAACATGTGTGGTGCATACAGTTATACATGCACAGCGTATATATTCTTAGGGACATGGGTTTGCATTTATACATGCACAGCATATATATTCTTAGGGACATGGGTCTGCATGGTGAACACACACCGAGTGTATACATTTACACCTGTACATGCATAGTACACACAAACACACATTGCATGCACTCACGCAGTACAGCCACATACATTTATGTATGCAGTCACACTGCCTGCACCCCCACACACCCAAACACACACAGACACACACAGTAAAGCTATGCACACGTGTACACAGCTCAGCCACATGTACACACACAGTCCAGTACACATGCACGGACTACATGGACTCACATGCACGGTACAGCCACACTCTCACACGTACAAGCACACAGTTGCACATCACCCTTCTCCTCATCTTCCTCTCCTGTGTACTCCCTGAAAAACAGCGTTTGCTGCAGCTGCAGCTGAGGGCTCAGTGGTGGGCAGAGAAGGGAGGTGGGCAGCACTGCCCTCCTTCCCTTCCTGCTGTGCCATGCTGAGATGAAGAGGTCCCTGCTCTGATGGGCTGGATCTCCTGCCCCAGACAATGCCAACAGGGTGCTGCTAGCACTCTTTGTGGCTGAGATGCTGCTGAAGATGTACGCGCTGGGCCTGCGCCAGTACTTCATGTCACTCTTCAACCGCTTCGACTGCTTCGTGGTGTGTGCGGGGATCTTGGAGACCATCCTGGTGGAGCTTGGCACCTTGTCACCCCTGGGCATCTCTGTGCTGCGTTGCATCCGGCTCCTCCGCATCTTCAAGATCACCAGGTTGGGGAGGGAGCTCTGTGGGTGCTGGGAGCTCGCGGTCCCCAGGCATCACTGGCCTTGTCCCTGGGGAGGGCTGCAGCATGAGCAGAGCTGGTAGCTCCTCGATGGAGGAACAATGCCAAGCTGGAGATTTCTGTCTCTAGGACATGGTCTGGGAGTGGCAAGGAGGAAAGAGCAGGGCTTGCTGGAAGTCTCCTGGGGTCCCTCTTGCTCTGGGTTCCAGGGTGTTGTAAATGGGGGTGCTGTGGGCCAGGACTCCTGGTTTCTCTTTCTGGCACCAACCCGCTGCGTATTCATCCCCCTTCCCCATCCTGCCTGCTGGTGCCCTGTGCAGGTAGCAGGGTGTCTTGCCTGTCACACCATGTGTGGAGCTTCTTTTCCACCTTCTGGGGTCTGCCTGGAGCAGTCCCAGTGCCCAGCCTGTGAGTGGTACTGGTTCAGAGCCCCCCTTGCTGGGGGGGCTGGCACATCCCCCTGGGCCAGGCGGTCTGTTCCCTGCACCTACCTGGTCCTGCCCACAGCCTTCCCACTCCTTCACCTCCCGCACATTCCTGTCTCTCCTCTCCCCAGGTACTGGACATCCCTGAGCAACCTGGTGGCCTCCCTGCTCAACTCGGTCCGCTCCATTGCCTCTCTGCTCCTCCTACTCTTCCTCTTCATCATTGTCTTTGCACTGCTGGGCATGCAGCTCTTTGGTGGCAAGTTTGACTTTGAGGACATGGAAGTGCGGCGCAGCACATTCGACAACTTCCCCCAGGCCCTCATCAGTGTCTTCCAGGTATGGGGCTGTGGGAAGTGCAGCAGGGGGCTGGAGGACAGCGTGCTGGGAGTCTCGCTTGGGCTGTGGGTCTCCTGGCAAGAGCTGGGGCTCAGAGAGGTGTGGGTTTGTGGGAGGTGATGTGGCTTTGAGGCAGAAGCAGGGAAATGCAATTGGGGTCACGAGCAGTAGTGCAGGTTCAGGCCTGGAGCAGGGAGGTGGGATTTGGCCGTGGGGCTTTAGGGGCTGTGAGGGTTTGGGGCTGGGGCCGGGAGGGCAGGACCGAACCGTGGGGTTCTGCCATGCTCTGCTGTGGGGGCTCTTGAGTCCCTGTTTCTGCTCTGCCCCCAGATCTTGACCGGAGAGGACTGGAATTCAATCATGTACGATGGGATCATGGCCTATGGGGGCCCATCCTTTCCCGGCATGCTGGTCTGCATCTACTTCATCATCCTCTTTGTTTGTGGGAACTGTATCCTCTGCCTGCAAAACCACGCCCAGGCTCCCTGTACCCAGCCCCATAGCATCAGCTACACAGGACTGTGAAGGGGCGGAAGGGGGGGCTTCCTTCAGCTTTTCAGTGTTTGCCTTAAGCTTTTCAGTTCTGAACAGCAGGGGAACAAACCACAGGCTTCAGGTTTTGCATTGGTGGTGGCTGAGGTCTGGAGTCTGGAGGAAAGCACCCCCTGGTGCTGGTTTGGATGACCAACCCCTGGGGCAGGTTTGGATGACCAGCAGGCCATCAGTCAATGCAGTAACAGGACCGAGCTGGAGGGACTGAGCTAAGGCAGAGAGAGGGCAGCCAGCCCAGAGCTCAGTACTCCCAAGGATGGGTGCAGGGTTAGGGATCACCAGCCAGGGTTGTCTCAAGGGCTCCACTCCAGGAAGGTTTCTTGGGGCACCCTGGAGACTATGGGCAGCTCTGGCCACATCCTCCAAACGCGAACCAAGTTAATGTCCTTAGCGCTGTCCCTCCAGATATCCTCCTCAATGTCTTCCTGGCCATCGCAGTTGATAACCTGGCTGAGGCTGAGAGCCTGACCTTAGCCCAGAAGGCCAAAGCAGAGGAACGCAAGCGGCGGAAGATGTCCAGGTGAGTGCTGCAGTCCCTGGTAGTGAGAGGTCCCAAATCAGGTACTTTGGTGTGAGGGGACAGAATGGCATCACCCATGCCCCTGCCCAGAGTTCAGTTCCTGCTCTCCCCTCCTCTCTGCTCAGAGGTTACCCAGAGAAGTCTGAAGATGAGAAGCAGATGCTGGCAAAGAAGCTTGAGCAGAAAGCGAAGGGAGAAGGGATTCCCACAACAGCCAAGGTCAGTGCTGGTGGGGTTGTGCCTTGGGGAGCTCCTGATGAGGGACCAGACTCCTCCTCCCACCAGCTCCAGCCTTTGTCAGGCTTGGAGCCAGCCTGGGTCTGGACTCTTCTGGGCCAGAATCACTCCTTGCCTTAGCATCCTCTGGTCATGGGGGCTCTCTGGGCCCAGGCAGGACAATTAATCCAGGCAGGATTAATTTCCTTGGCCACAGCCAGTTGTCAGTGGTTGAGATGGGCTGGTGCACACCAGTGCAGAGGGGAGCAGAGCACATCAGCAGCAGCTCCTGTATGCAAAACCCTCTTTTCAGCTGTGCTGACTGTGTGCCGAGCTGCATCTTATAAGCATCTGGCCAGCAGCTACTTCCCTATCCATTTTCCAGAGGTGCCCCATGGGAACTCACCCAGGAGTCACCCTATGTCTTATTCCACCGCTCATATAGGTGCATGGCCCCAGGCTCTTGCCCAGCACACATTCCGCTGTCCCATCCTCCTGGTATTGCTCTTTGCTCAGACTGCAGCATCCCTGAGGTGTTTCCCTTCACCCTGCCCCATCCGGGGCCAGGACTCCATGTGCTTAGTGCTGTATGGGCCAAATGCAGAGACACTGCTTGTCCCACATGGCTTCCAAGATGAGAGGGTCTGGCCAACATGCAACATTTGGCAGCAATACTGGCACACACAGCTGCATGTCCTCCTCTCTGTCTCTCCCTTATTTCAGTTAAAAGTGGATGAATTTGAATCCAATGTCAATGAGATCAAAGACCCCTACCCTTCTGCAGACTTCCCAGGTAAGACTTGTTTCCTGCCAGGGCAGCAGGAAAGCTGGGGAGGCACTGCAGAGGGATGGTGCTAGAACCTTGGCTGTGTGAGGAGCAAAGGATGTGGTGACCCTCTGCCAGCCTCGGGGTACTGAGGTCCTTCTGGCACAGATGCCAAATCAGAATCAGAGGATTGTCCATCAGGTCACATTCCATCTCCCTACCTGGGTCATTCTTTCCTTTTCCCTCCTCGTGGTTACCCTGCAGGTGACGATGAGGAAGATGAACCTGAAATCCCCCTGAGTCCTCGGCCACGTCCCCTTGCAGAGCTACAGCTGAAAGAGAAGGCCGTGCCCATGCCTGAAGCTAGCTCCTTCTTCATCTTCAGCCCAACCAACAAGTAGGCACTAACCCTTCTCCTTGCCTTCTGAAGCCAGGCCTGGCTCGGGTACCTCTGGCACCGACCCTTCCCAATGAGATCCTACTTGTGCATAACAGCCAGCTCTGAAGGGAGCCAGCTCACTGGGAAAAGTCTTCTCTGTGGAAGGGCTGGCACAGACATCATGCCTAGGGCCTTCCTGTCCTCAAAGTTTAGCCATAACCCTCTTCCAGGCTACCATGGTCCTATCTGATGTCCCTCTGGCCCCTCACAGCATCTCATGGCATTTCTGTCCCTGGCAGGTTTCGGATGCTGTGCCACAGAATTGTCAACGCCACCTGGTTCACCAACTTCATCCTGCTTTTCATTCTGCTCAGCAGCATCTCGCTGGCAGCCGAGGATCCCATCCGGGCCGAGTCCTTCCGCAACCAGGTGCCTGTGTAGCTGTGGGGGGTTGGGATGGGTGGGGGAGGTCTCAGCTCCCCGGGAAGCAGAGACCTGCTTGCCAGATGTCACGCCTGAGCAGGTAGCTGTGATTTCATCCCTGCCTCTGGAAGGGAAATATACTCTGGGAGGAGAGGCTGGTTGTGTTTTCCATTCAAGGAAATGGGACAAGTTTTTACTGCCCCATATCTCAGTTATCTCAGTTGAAGAGATCCACCTGACAGGGTGTGTGAAATTACCTTGGTTCAAGACTGTGGTGGCTTACTGGGGATAGGGACATCCTGTGAGGTGGCAAACTGAACCACTGCTGTGTGCAGCACCCTGAAATGTTGCTGGCATGGAGCAGTGGTAGCCACAGGTCTAGCCACACGAGGCACAAATGGGTCTGCACCCATGCAGTGTCTTGCAGGGACTGGGGGGTCTCACATGAGACAGCTTCCCAGGGCACTCAGTGCTTTTGGGGATCAGATGCTTTCAGGTGAATCAGGTCAAGCCTCACTCACTTGGAAATGGAGAGTTTGGTCCCAGGCTGCAGGTTGGATCATGCACTGGAGAAAATCAGCAAAACTGAGGGAAGTTCAGGAGTCTTCTTGGCACTGGGTTTGGTAGGCTCTGTTGAGCTAGATGGGCTCCCCAGTCCACAGAGTGGAGGGCAAAACCACAATGCCAGGATGTTTGAACACACTGGAGCATTTCCCATGTCACCCAAATCTCATCCTGTTCTGGTGCTTCTGTCCCCAGATTCTTGGATACTTTGACATTGGTTTCACTTCTGTCTTCACAGTCGAAATCGTCTTGAAGGTAAGTCCCTCTGCCTCGTGGTCCTGGCCATGCGCATGGGTCTAGACTGTTCTGGCCATGGGCACTCATACTCTTTGGGCACAAGCTGGAGATCCCAGCAAGAAGAAGCTGTCTAGGTGGTGTGTGACCTGCCCCAGAGGCCACGTGTCCCCTCCAGTGAGGTCAGGCAGCCAAGTCAGCTGCACTGTGATGTGGGGACAGATGGGCCATGGCACCAGCATTTTTGTTCTGACAGACCCTTAAGAAAAACTTTAAGAAAGAGAAAGCAATGGAAATCTGTGCAGTAAAAGAGTAATTCAAGCAGCTGCTGCATGTTGCTCCCACTCCAAGTCTCTTTACTCTTCTCCTCTTTAATTTGCTGAATGACTGGGAAGTGTTTTGTCTCCAGCCAGTACAGTACCGAGGATTTCCAGCTGAAGTCAGCTTCCTGCCTGGCTGCAGAGGTAGAGGTCTGAGCAGGATAGGGTCCCCAGGCCATGGAGCTGTGAGAAGCCCCTCGTGCCTTGTCCGCCCCAGGGCTGTGGAGGCACCATGCCCCTGAGCCCTGCCTGGCCTCTCTCCTAACTCCTTCTGCTCCCCAGATGACAGCCTATGGTGCTTTCCTGCACAAAGGCTCCTTCTGCAGGAACTCTTTCAATATCCTCGACTTGCTGGTGGTTGCTGTCTCCCTCATCTCCATGGGAATCGAGTAAGCACCTCCACGCTTCGCGGGGTTGGCACTGGTCTGTTGAGCCTGGCAGGGCAGCTGGGGTGCTGCAGCTCTCTGTGCTGGATGGAGAGGGAGCAGACAGCCCAAGGGCTGGGCATTAGCCCATGTGTTAGTGTCCATAAAGTCATGCTCAGGGACACAGGGCATGGACACCTGGGAGGCAGGGAGGCAAACTCCTTGAGTGTCAAAGGTGAAGATCTGGGTAGGAATTCAATTTGGAGCTGCTTTCTCCAGCTGCCAGTGTCCCTTAGCTTTATGTGGGGTGATGGCTTAGTGACGTCCACCTGTCTCTGCCATCCCTTGCCCCTCACCCATGGTCACTTGGTGGGGCTGTGCCAGGCTGGCCTGGGCAGGGGAATCGCCCCATCTCAGCTCTGCCTTCCTCCTCAGGTCCAGTGCCATCTCAGTGGTGAAGATCCTCCGGGTGCTGAGGGTGCTGAGGCCTCTGCGAGCCATAAACAGGGCAAAGGGCTTGAAGGTAAGAGGGAGGCTGGGGCTAGGGGTTCTCGGCCCATGGGAGTCCTCACGGGAGGTTATGTGGCAGGCATCATGCCCTGTGGGGTTTGCGGGGCCAGGAGCCCAATTCCCACTCCCCGTCTGTGGAAGGGGTCTGTCCCATCCCACTGCTCTCGGCAGGCTCCTGCTCTTCCTGGGGCCCATCCCTGCAGTGAGAGGGTGTGGGACACACAGCAGGGGCTTTCCCCAGGCATGCTCACATGTACACTGTCCTCGACCTCCACAGCATGTGGTCCAGTGCGTGTTCGTGGCCATCAAGACTATCGGTAACATTGTGGTTGTCACGACATTGCTGCAGTTCATGTTTGCCTGCATTGGGGTCCAGCTCTTCAAGGTGAGAGGTGTCTCAGATGGGCAGGAGAGACGTTCTGCTCAGGCACATCCTGGACAGGCTCTTCTAGTCATAGCCCTTGGGGATGGTGTCTCCCAGTATTGAGGTCAGCACAGACCATACTCTCTGTGCTCTGCAAGAAGACCTGCCTGCACCAGAATTCCCAGCAGAAGGGCTTGCAGTGGGAGGAGGGCAGGAAACACCCAGGATACCGTCAGGTCCAGACAGCACATGTAAAGGGACCAGCTGCCTTGCCCCACTTAGTGCCTCAGTTTCCCCTTTCTAAGGCGGCAAGTGCTTCTGACTTCCTCTGCGCTTTGGATGCAAAGCCTTTCCTTTTTCACAGCACCACTCTTGCTCTCTGGGCCTTGGCTGCTCCAAGGCAGAGCTGGCCCTGGCTGAGCTCAGCTTTGTTCTAATAATTGAGCTTAAATTCCCAGCCAATGTGGGGAGACACCCTGCAGCCTGAGCAGACCTGTCAGCATACCTTAACTTTTAGTTAATTCTATGGTTACTGCTTTCTTCCCTATTTTCCAAATAGTTGGCTCCCAGATAGGACGAGCTAGATGATAGGTCTCAGCTCAGGGCCCTGGAAGATTTGTTCCCATCACTAGGCAACGTTTACTTGTCTCAGCCTGGGATTGACCCCAGGGTCTGCCATGGCTCCTGAAACACCCTGTGAACTGAGTTGTGTTGGCATGCAGAGTGGGGAAGCCAGCGGTGGTGTGAGGCAGGGGCCAGAGTCAGCACGGAGGGGGGTAGGGACTGACTGTGGGCTGTGAAAAAGTCAAGACTCCCCATGGCTCCTGAAGTCAGAGCAAAATCAGAGCCTCTTCTGATCTCTGTTAAATTCAGGGCAAGTTCTATAGATGCACAGATCCATCCAAGATGACGGAGAAGGAGTGCAGGTAAGAGCTCTCTGCAGCTCAGCCCCAGCAGGGCAGTGGCCAGGGATGGGAGGTGTGTGTGTGGCGGGGGCCACTTGTGTTCCTGCATGGGGATGTTGCATCCAAAAGAGTGGGGCTGGGGTCTTGTGCTGTTCTCCCTCACCTTGGGGTAAATCAGAAACAAGCACAGGGCTCTCCTCCCCTCCCAGGGACCAAAGAGCCCTGGGCCAGCACCGCAGTGGGTGGGCTGAAGGGGGCCCTGCCCGGTGAGCACCACATCCCTTCTGCTGCAGGGGTTATTTCATCAACTACGTGGACGGGGACCCCACGCAGATTGAGCTACAGGAGCGTGTCTGGTTGCACAGCAACTTCCACTTCGACAACGTCTTCTCAGCCATGATGTCACTTTTCACTGTCTCCACCTTCGAGGGCTGGCCGGAGTGAGTCTGACTGTGCGCAGGGCCTGCCAAGGGATGGGTCTGTGCTGGGAGCAGGTCACTGCCACAGGCCTTTACCATGGTAAAGAAAGAAGAGCTGCCCAGGCTGAGGAGCAGGGCCAGCCATCCTGGCAGTGGCTGTGGAGCTGGCAAGGTCATCCCGGCAGCTCTGTCCCACCGTTGTTGGATTTGGGGTGTCCTCAGAGCTCTCCGTAACCTTCAAGAGGAGAGATGGTCTTTCCCAACTAATTAGGATCTCTGTTGCCTCGCTTTCCCTCCTGTAGGCTGCTATACATGGCCATTGACACTAATGCTGAGGATGCAGGCCCTGTCTACAACTACCGGGTGGAGATTGCAATGTTCTTCATCATCTACATCATCCTCATTGCCTTCTTCATGATGAATATCTTTGTGGGCTTTGTCATTGTCACCTTCCAGGAGCAGGGGGAGAGCGAGTACAAGAACTGTGAGCTGGACAAGAACCAGGTAATGGGACTGCTGGGACAGGGCAAGGTGGACCAGCCCTCGATCTGGCACTGCTGGGGCTGGCTGATTTGGATCAGCCCTTAGTGGTGGCACTGCTGGCGCAGATGAGTTGAACCTGCCCCAGGTCTGTTTGCTGCCAGGGCAGGGTCAGCTGGACCCATGCCTGGCACAACGCAAGCCTGGCAAGGGAAGGGTAGAGTGGACCAGAACCAGGGAGTGGGCCTTCTAGTGCAGGTAGGGTGCCCAGACTGAGCTGGAGCAGGGGGTTGTGCGCAGTTCTGGGCTCACCAATACAAAAGCGACATGGACGTACTGGAGTGAGTCCAGCAAAGGGCCACTGAGATGATTGAAGGTCTGGAGCATCTGTCATATAAGGAGAGGCTGAGAATCTGAGTCTGTTTGGTGTTGAGAAGAGAAGGCTCATAGGGATCTTACCTATGTGTATAAATACCTAATGGGAGGGTGTAAAGAAGATGGAGCCAGGATCTTTTCAGTTGTGCCCAGTTACAGGACAAAAGGCAATGGGCACAAACTGAAGAAAACAAGAAATTCCATTCAAACATAAAAAAACCCATTTTTTTATGATGAGGGTGGTCAAGCACTGGAATAGGTTGCCCAGAGAGGTTGTGAAGTCTCATCTTTGGAGGTATTCAAAACCCAACTGGACACGGTCCTGGGCAACGTGCTCTAGCTGGCCCTGCTTTGGGCAGGGAGCTTTGACTAGACCATTTCCAGAGGCACCTTCCACTGTCAGCCCTTCTGTGATGCTGACATGCTGTGATTCTGGCCGGCGACATCAAGGTTGAAAGCAGCAGAAGCGAGACTGGCATTGGCAGAGGACGTGACACACACTGGGGAAGACAGCTAGATGGGGATGCCTGCTGGCCCAGAG
Organism: Pygoscelis adeliae; assembly: GCF_000699105.1. Classification (NCBI taxonomy): domain Eukaryota; kingdom Metazoa; phylum Chordata; class Aves; order Sphenisciformes; family Spheniscidae; genus Pygoscelis; species Pygoscelis adeliae. The sequence continues at coordinate 1,085,265 of NW_008824402.1, read as the reverse complement.
GAGGTGCTGGCATGCTCATGTGCTGAGCAAGCCTGCAGATGCAGCACGGGCACCTTGAGCTGAGGGTGCTGGGAATGATGTGAGCTGCACACGAACCCAGCAGAGATGGCCCTGGCCTGCTGGGGAGAGAAGGGCCTGCTCAGCACCTCTCAGGTTCAGAGAGAAAACTCAGTGCCCCCTTCACCCCTGGTTCATGTGATGTCTTCAGGCTGCTCTTGGCCAGTCCTGAGAGACCCTGGGAAAGTGCCATGGTAACCAGGCAGGGTCTGACTGGAGGGGTTGGTACAAAGGCAAGCATGGCAACCTTTGGAGGCAAGCAGTGGCTTTGAAAACTTTGTCCCATATGGGTGCTCTGGGGGTGTATTTGCAGAAAGCACAGCAGATACTTGAACCATCACTGTCCCTGGCCCATGTCACTGGGCTGAGAGAGAAGGGGGAGATCCAACTTGTGTCTGTGGGGACGTGCAGCATTGCCGGTGGTGCTGACTCTGTGCCTGTGCCCCTGGCACTGCCCTGTGCCTCGCTGTGGGATCACACCTGCCCTCCCCTCCCCAGCGCCAGTGTGTGCAGTATGCACTGAAGGCTCGTCCGCTGCGGCGCTACATCCCCAAGAACCCCTACCAGTACCAGATCTGGTATGTGGTCACCTCCTCCTACTTTGAGTACCTCATGTTCTTCCTGATCCTGCCGAACACAATCTGCCTGGGCATGCAGGTAAGGGGCACAGTGCCCACCTCGGGTGGTGGAGGGGTGTCCATGGTGGCGGATGGGCTAGCTCAGCCCTGCCACCTCCAGGAGAGCTTCTGGGGAGAAGGTCTTTCCTACACAGCAAAGCTCATGGTGTGTGCTCAGCACCTCTGGGGATAGGGGCAAAGTGGGACTGGTTGGATGTGGGGAGCCCAGAGGAGGGGCTGCAGGGGGGAAATTTCCTTTTTGCTGACCATTGCTGGGCCATAGGTCTGTGGGAGGTGGGGTCTGCATCCAGCACACACCTCTGAGCTCACAACAGAGGCTGGACCTGCCATGGGCTAACATGGCTTCTTCTGCCTTCTCCTCAGCATTACAACCAGTCTGCAGAAATGAACCACATCTCAGACATCCTCAACGTGGCCTTCACCATCCTCTTCACCCTGGAGATGATCCTCAAGCTCATGGCCTTTAAAGCCAAGGTGAGGAGGGCATGGTCCAGAGAGCAGGAGAGGGCCTCAGGCCAGGCCGGGGGGTCCATTTACCCTGCATTTGGCATCTCTCCGCTACAAGCACCCCCAGGCCTGCAACTCCAGAGAACTTCTCCTTGCGAGACCCTTGGGGACCCCCATGTGCAGGACCTGTGAGTTTCTGGGAGGACTACTGTTCGTCAGGGCTACCCTTGCTAGCCAAATCCAACCCAATCCAGCCAGGCATTGTTCCCATCTTCAGGGTCATCTGTCACTGGTGGGGTCATAGCTCTAGCCACCTCAATCCACCCTCCTCATTTCACACCATTGCAAGACAGGACCAAACAATTGACGAGAGGGTGCAAGGTCTGACCACCATCCCTTCTTCTGGCTCTCCCTGAAGTGCCAGAGGTCACTGGTGATCCTTCTGGCACTCCTTCCTCTGGGCTCCAGCATCTCTCTCCTCCTTGGCTTAACCCTTGGATGTTCATTCCTATTCTCTGGCTCTTCCTTGGCAGGGCTACTTTGGGGACCCCTGGAACGTCTTCGACTTCCTTATAGTGATTGGCAGCATCATTGATGTCATCCTCAGCGAGATTGACGTAAGTGTCAGGCTGCTCGGGCATGAGGGTGTCCCTGCAGAGCACCACTGCCAGCACCCACCTGAGGCTGTGCCGCAGCACCTGCCCTGGGGCGAGACAGGGGTGCTGGTGTGGTGTCCAACTCTGCAGAGTGTTGGTGTCCTCTCCTCTCTCCCTGCTCTGGTTCTGAGGAGGGACAAGCCAGGATCAGCCCGTGGCATGAGTGTGTGGAGATCACAGCCATGGCCCTGTGGACCTTAAAGCACTGTTTAAACATAGGGGACCATCCCCAGCCAGCCAACGTGTCACAGTGCCCCCTCCCCTCCCTTCCCCTGAATCTGTAGGCACTGGGATCCTATGGAAAACAGTCTACTCACTCAGAACTGGACCATGAGGAGCAGGACACATGCCAGCCCCTGCCCCACTCATCCTGCCTGTCTTCCCCGTGCGCACACCTGGATAGGCAGTCACCCACACATCCAGCCTCAAATCAGTGCAGGTGGGAAGAAAAAGGGTTCCCACAGCTCCCTGTACCCACAGGACACTGCTGTCCCATGCCAGGGGAGGATCAGACACATCAGATTTCAAGGCATTTGCTTTGCGTTTGTCCCTCTGTACAGAGATCCATACGTGTACACATACTGGCTGTATATATGTGTATGTGTATGCTCTATACACTATTTCAGAAGCTCGACACCATATAAACTGTGTGGCTGGGTGGCTGCAGGCAGTGGCTGCATGGTAAGCGCTCTGCTGGGAGCATTTTCAGAGCAGTGCTAGGAAGCCAGTGCGCCACTGCCTTTCATGGCACTGGGACATCCACACCCTGTGTCTAGCACTGAAAATGCCCCTCTGCACCCGGAGGTCATGTGCTGCATTTAGCAGATGTGATGGTAACTCCAGAAGCAGCTGTAGGATTGGGTAGATTGTAGATTAACCCTCTCTAGTGACTTCACATGCCATCTCCTCTTGGGAGCAGGGCTTGCCAGCTCCGGTGCACCGCAGGACTGTGTCTGGCAGAGCTGCTGCCACTGCCACCCTTGCACAGGGTGACCTTCAGCCATCTTCTGTGCTGGGGAGGAGAGGATGTTCAGGGGCCCTTAGTGGCGGTCACCTTCTTCTCTGGAGGGTGGTCCAGGCCTCAAAGATCTGGGATGAGCAAAACCATCCACCTTACTCCCCTGTGACAGCAACGTGCTCCCCCCTGCACAGCCCTGCACATTGATACTGCCATCCTCTAGCCTCTGGGCTTCTCAGCCTTGATGAGCTCCCAGCTCTTTCATCTGTCACCAGGTCCTCCAGGACCCCATCCTTGAACCCTCAGCTCTCTCCACCTGTGACCTGGTTTCTCATTGCCTGTAGGGTATCATTTCCTAGTGCACTACCTCCTTCCCCATCCTGTTGTCACTCAGAAATGAAGTTCAAAGGGTGCTCAAGGACGTGTACTGGGCAGAGATTTTCAGTCCCTGTGGAGCGAGAGAGCGGGTCAGTTAGCACAGATGCCAAGGTACTGCTGTGCTCAGCCATGGGTCTGTGGGGATGACCAGGGACACAGGTCACAGGCACCTGGAGGAGTCCAGTGCCCTGGCTGGGCTCGCAGGGACTGACCCAGGTGCTGTGGTCTGTGTACCACAATGCCATTGGCAGTGGCAGGGCTGTGCAGAAGGCCAGGCAGGATTTCAAGAATGTCCTATATGGCCTGACCTTCCCTGGTCTTCTCCCCCAGGTCTGGGTGCTGGGGCACTAAGAGCGCTGGTCTCCCCCTCCCAGTCCCCCAAGCTCTTCAGGGACCTCCTTCACAGGCAGTCCTGCTCTGGCAGGTCTCATGCCCCAGTGACCATCTAGGTCCCCTCCTGAGAGCAGAGCCCCTCACAGCTGCCCCACCCTTCCTCCATGTGCTTTCTTCTCCATTCAGCCCACATCTCTCCCAACATTGCCAAGCTTTTCCCGGCCATCTGGTCATGTGCGGGGGGATTAGGATTAAGAGGCGGGGGGGCAACCTCACCTCCCCTTCCAGTAAGTCTCCTCCATGCTGAGAGGTCAGTGCAAGGTGGGTCTGTTACCTCTGGTCCCCAGGAGCTGTTTGCAACCACTGCACCCATCATAGATCACCTTGCTGGCACAGGCAGACCTTGGGGGCTACAGTGTTTTCAGGAGGGTGGCCTTCATGAAACAAGCCTGCAGGAGTGGCGGGTGCCACCTCGCAACAGGCGAGCCATTCCTGATGGCACCCAGGCACGCAACTCTGGTTTGCAAAGTCTGTCCTCTCCTCCTCTCTCTTTCCATTCTGCCTCTTTTCTCCTCCCTCATGTCTCTGTGTGCGGCTGTCAGGGTGAGACGGTGGGGAGAGATGTGCTGCCAGGAGCCCTCTGCTAGCCACCACAGCCAGATCCTCATGGCTGTTCAGTCACTGAATTCCCCCAGATCCCGGGGGTATTGAGTGGTCTGGGGCAAGAGGGAAGTAGGAATCCCCCTCTGGCAGTGCTACACCAAGCTCTGAAGTGTAGGGGGTGGGCAATGTCCCTCCTGCCACTGCCTGCCCTGGAAGCTCAGCCCCTTCGCAAGGGCCGACCCCGCCAGCCTACCCAAAGCCACCTGCAATAGCTGGCTGGGCCCCCAGGAGCAAGCCTGGTCCGTGCAGGGGGCACTGGGGCCACCCCACCGAGAGTCAGGTGTTGGTGTCTGCACCGGGAAGGAGTCCCCCTGCCCCGGAGTGTCCCAGGCTCTCTGCAGAGAGGAGTGCGTCTCCGGGTAGCTTTGAGGAGCCTTAAGGGTTTGGTGTGCGTGTGTGTGTGTGTGTGAGTGAGCACTCCTCTGTGTGTGAATGCGTGTGCCCTGCGTGTGCCGATGTGCATGCAGACCAGGAGTTCCTGCCCCTCGGTTAGTGGGTGAACGGTGCTGGGCAGTGGTTTGCCTTCTACCAACGCATGGGACTACCGCTCTTGGTGCTCGCTCCCAGCAAACCTGCACTGGCTTCGTCTTGGTGTCCAAGCAGTCATGCTGAGAGCACCCCAGCTTGCTGGGGAAGAGCCGTGGGTTGGCTTGAGCTGGTCAGCTTGCCTCCAGATCCCACCTGCCACAGCCCTGGGCCTGACCTGGGTGTGTCCACAGGAGGCAGCAAAATTACATAGTCCTGAGCTTTGGCCCAGATTTCCTGGCCCACACACCCCTGCCCCAGATGTGTACGTCACAGCAGGTGAGATGCAATGGGACACAGAAGTGGGTAAGTCCCTCATGATCAGTGTGTTTCCCTGGCCATCCATCTGCTGCCTCTGCCCCTCTAAAGTCTTGTTGCCTTGTCTGTGAGCCCGAGTGATGGCAGGTCTCTGCCTGTCCTTCCTCTATGCTCCTCCTCTTGTCCCCAATTCACATCTTCTGTGTCTATGTCTTCTTCTGCAACCACCCATGCATCCCTCCCTCCCTCTCATTCCTGCCTCACTTCTGCTGACTCTCTTGTTCTCTTGACAGACTGTTCTTGCATCCAGTGGCGGATTGTACTGCCTCAGCGGAGGCTGTGATAGCATTGTAAATATCAGCTGCATGTGCTTGCGGTGCACTGTTCTCCCGTTTGCTGCCCACAGCCGTGCCAGCGTGCCTGTGGCCGGTGTTTGCATGTGTCCTGCATGTCATTAAGGACAGACCTAGCTGCTCTTTCTGGGGTGTAGCTCTCCCCTTGCTGAGAGGGACTTGGGGCGAGATAGCCCACACACAGACACCCCTTCCCACCCTGAGATGTGCCAGGCTGTTCCCCATCTGGGTCCATCTGCTGGCCCAGCCCTGCCCTGCGATATCTGGCCTGAACGGAGCATCTAGCAAAGGTGTCCCTGGCTGTTGAGGGCAGGACAGTTGGCCTTGGTTCCTCTGACCATCACTGTGTCTGTGTAAGGCCTGAAGGGATTTGCCTGCATGAATGCAGCATCTGACACTGTTAGCAAGAGAAATGGTTAGAGGGGCGACTCTTGCGCTGTGCCTTCCCCCAGGGAGGTGGCTGTGGCCCGTGGCTGCTGGCCTGATGTGCTGGGGGGCTGAGTGGGCCAAGCCCTGCGCTGGTGGCTGGGACCACCACGGGGATGCAGTGGGGTGGGGGTGCCCTGGGTTGGCCCATAGGAGCTCCCGTAGGAGCTCTGAAAATGGGGAGGGTCTGGCTGCAGGGTCCCACCTGCTGGAGCCTCTTCCCAGGGGTCCCAGGGCCCTGGTGCTGGGAACTGTGGAGGGCAAGCTGGCCTTCACTGGGCACTGCCCAGGTCCCAGCGGTGGAGACATGGTACACTGGAGCTGATGAGATGTTCCTGATCACCATGCTCACTGGGCAGGTGCTAGGCACTAGGAGAGTGCAAGGCAAAAGAAAGAGGCGTGGGGAGAGGAGATGGTGTTTTCCAGTGCAGTCCTGGGAACTCAGAAATGCCAGACTGGGGAAGCTGGAGCTGCTGGGAGGGGTGCTTACAGCTGGGTTTTGTTGCCCTGAAATAGCTGGGAGCGGGTGGGCTGGATGGTGGGATTGAGGGGGATCCAGTGGCAGCAGTAAAGCCCCGGGAGGCCGAGGGGACAGTGGGAAAGGCATCCCGAGTGGTGATGGAGTCAGGATGGGCAGTGCCTGGCTGCGGCCAGGAGGGTTTGCTCATGGTTCCTTGTAGCAGAGGCTGAGACTGAGGCTGTGCTGTGCCAGAGCAACCATGGGAGCAGGTGACCAAGCCCCCAGCATCTCCAACTGCCAATGGCCCAGGTGCTCCCAGAAGAAACCTGGCCCTTTGAGCCCAAGAGCTGTGCCTGCTGGCTCCCCTCCTGCCTGCCCATTCTGCCCTGAACCCAGGAGTCCCCAGCCCTGGGACACGCCTGTTCGCCCCTCCAACGGGGGTCCGCAGCAACCCCAAGAGAGTAGGCGTCATTGCAGGTAGGGGTGGCACTGGGCAGCACCCCCCCAGAGCCACCCTGCCTTCAGTCCCTCCTTTGGTCCATGAAAGCCCTGCTGCGACATTCTCAAACCAACCCTTCTGTGCTTAAACAGCCATCATTAACCCTCCGTGTGCCTGGTGCCTGGCCCACAGCTCACCTTACAAATAGGCCCCGAGGTGGGAGAGTCCCATATGGTACATGCTAGGTGAGACCCTGGAGGGACCTGAGCCCGTCCTTGGGTGGCCCTCTCTGGCGTGCGGTGAACAGCACAGCTCTCCCAGCCTGCGTTACAGCATGCCTTTCCCCCTGCAGTGTCCCATCCCCCTAGCTAACAGGATTGCTTTCATACCCATAAACAGGTGTCCCGAGCAGCCCGGGACGGGGGGGCAGAGATGTGAGACAATGGGGCTGGGGAGATGAGCTCATTGGGAAGGCTGGAGGGAAAGTGCCAGCACTTCCCCTTTGCAGTCTGGTCCTCCATGCAGGTAAGGACTGTGGGGACCATTACTGCTGCCGGGGGGTGGAGGGGAATCTTATTACCCTTCCCCCGCCAGGACCTGGACCCCCCCTTGTCTGCCTGGAGGCATCAGCACCTCCAAGCTGCCCTCCAAGTGTTGTGCTCTGCCTGCAGGACGCCGATGACAACTCTCGTGTCTCCATCACTTTCTTCCGACTGTTCCGGGTGATGCGGCTAGTGAAGCTGCTGAGCCGGGGGGAAGGTGTCAGAACCCTCCTGTGGACCTTCATCAAGTCCTTCCAGGTATGTGAGGAACAGTGCTCCCCTCCCAGACAAGCACATGCCCTGGGCTGGCAGCAAGCTCTGATCCTCAGGCTAGCTGGGCGAGCAGTCTGTCCTCACCAGGCGGAGGAGTAAAGCTCCATTGCTGGCAGGCTGCTGGCCTCAGATTGGACCACGGGCTTGTGCTGTGTAGGAGAACATTGCCTGTATGGGTGGGAAGATGTGGGGGGTCTCCCTGGCTGACGCCACCATGTGTCAGAGCCTGAGACACCACTGGGCTGAGCAAGCAGGCAGGCCTTGCCCGGACCCATCAGCCTTGGTCCCAGCAAAGCTGGGCTCTGCACCAAGTGGGTAGCTCACAGGCATGCTGCAGCATCTCAGCACACAGCCCCTGAGCTTGGGCAGCTCCCTCAGCCCTGGGCATCCCTGGGTTGTGCTCAGCCTTCGTCCCAGCTGCAGAGACCCAGTGCTCCCTCAGGGACTGGCATAAGCCTCCCATGCATGAGAACTGGAGAGTGGGGCTAGTGGGAGGGTGGTTAGAGGAACAGGCAGAAAGTAAGCTGTCCCCTCCCCACTTGGGGGCCTGGATGCTGGCTTCACGCAGTGGCTCCAGACCCAACCTCCTGTCCCTGGGTTGCCTTGATGTTGGGCTGGTGTCTCACACGAGCCATGGTCCTTTTGTCACAGGCTCTGCCCTACGTAGCCCTGCTGATTGTGATGCTTTTTTTCATCTATGCTGTGATCGGGATGCAGGTGAGAGGCACAGGGGTGGGATTTGGTCTTGAACATATGCCCTGAGCCTGATAGCATCTGGGGAGATGGGACAGAGAGGGACTGAGTCCTCTGCCAGGCACTCCCTGGGACTTTTCACATGATGGGACCACTTTACCCTGGTCTCCAAGGGTGCTTACAGCCCCAGCAGCCTCCTTCCATCCCCAGGCTGCAGCTAGGGAAACTGAGGCATGCAGCAAATAGCACTTTCGGAGTCAATGGCACAACCGAGACACAAAGTCACCAGTGCTTGTGCCTGGTTCATAAGACCTTATCTCCTTGGCCCAGATGAAGTGCAGAGTAGACAAGGGCATTTTCAGCATAGGCAGGAATATCCAAGGAGCTCATGAGCCCCAGAGCACCCACACCCCTATCTCAGACTCTTTTGGGGACACCCAAAGCCAAGTAAACAAGAAGAAGAGGAGCTCAGGGACAGGGGTGCTCTGGAGGGTGGTCAGTGCCTGAGAAAGGGTGCTGGGGACCTGACAATGTGATTTACAGATGTTTGGGAAGATTGCCATGGTGGACGGGACCCAGATCAACCGAAACAACAACTTCCAAACCTTTCCACAAGCTGTGCTGCTGCTCTTCAGGTCAGTCTTGTCTTGGCGAGCGAGCAGCTCCAGAAGGGACCTGGGCTCAGAGTCAGCATGGGAGCCCACCAGCTTGGAGTGAGGGAGACCAGCATTTCTGTAGTTGATTTCTTTTTTGCCCTACAGAAAAATCTCTTGCAGCAGTGGAAGCATTTCAGGAGTGGCTGTTGGTTTGCCTGGTGTGGCTGAGCTGCAGGAGAGAGGGACACTTTGGGGTTTCTATTCTGAATGTTTCCTTCCCAGACTGTATTTTAATTTGTGAATTGTGAGGAAACTCAAGGGGAAGCAAGAGCTCAGCCCAAGGCTTTCCTTGACTCCAAATAATTCACTTTGGAGCTTTCAATAGCAGACTCCCCACAGCAACACAGCAAGCCCAGGATCCTGACCGCCCCTTTCCCAGTGGCTCCCCATTTCCCTGTGTGCTGGGCTGGCCACAGCCCTCCCTGCATGCCCGGCTCATGTCCAGGACAGGCAGGTACCAGCAGGCATCCCCTCTCCCCAGGTGTGCAACTGGCGAGGCCTGGCAGGAGATCCTGCTGGACTGCAGCTACGGCAAGCTGTGCGACCCTGAGTCAGACTTTGCCGAGGGCGAGGAGTATACCTGCGGCACAGGCTTTGCCTACTTCTATTTCATCAGCTTCTACATGCTCTGCGCCTTCCTGGTATGCTGGCTCCCACAGGACTCCCTTTGGGAACCCCGTCCTGGCCCTGGGCAGCCCCTGGTGTTGAGTTAGCCTTGCATCTCGTGGGGCTGAGCCCACAGCACCCTCTTCCTAGGGGCATCATCCCCCAGCCCATCTACGCAGCCATGCTGTAAACCTGGCACCGCACTCCTATGGGACCCAGGATCCCCTGTTAGTTCCTTCCCACCGCCCCCATGTGCTGCCATCCAGATGTGTCTGTGTTGGCTCTTGCAAGGGTGGGGAGAGAAGAGATGCCCTGTGCCTGCTTCAGCCTTTCACGTGATCTCCTTGGGTGAGAGGCCCATCCCTGCATGGGGTGACCCACAGCATTCCCTGGCTTCAGGGGAACCCAAGCCCCTTCTCCTCCCGAACACGCCTGCCTGCGTTTTACCATGGCCCTGGCCAGGGCCCGCAGGCAGCACTGCCCTGCTCCATGCTGCCAGCTTCGAGGTCTGTCGCTGTCCCTCTGCCCGAAGACCTGCTGAGTGCTTGGCCCTGCCCTGACTTGCATCCTTCACACCCGCTTCTCTGCCCTCAGATCATTAACCTCTTTGTGGCCGTCATCATGGACAACTTTGACTACCTCACACGCGACTGGTCCATCCTTGGGCCCCATCACCTGGACGAGTTCAAACGGATCTGGGCTGAGTACGACCCCGAGGCCAAGTGAGTGATAGGGGGTGAGTGGCACAGAGGGAGTGATCCATAGGGAGCCTGGGGTGGGCTGCCCTGAGACACGCGTGGCAGTGTGAGCTGTGGCACTGTCTAAGAGTTAGATCCCAGCGTCTCAGAGGTGGATGTGGACTTGCCAGCGTATTCCAGGGCTGGTATAAGCCATCAGGATGTTTGGAGACACAAGACTTCCAGTCCCCTCTTCATCCAGCCCTGGTGATGCTGCCAACTCTTCCCGTGCCACTGTGCACCTTTATCTGCTGTGAGTGCCACGGGGAACAGCTGCTTTCCCCAAGAGGAGCATGGGGAAGTGTAGGGATTTGCCCACTGCAGGAGCACGGGGCAGGCCACAAGGATGAACCCACCCAGCCCCTGCCCGAACCACTGTCCCCCATGTCTGCCACCACACTGCTGATGCAGTTTGTTGCCTCCACAGGGGCAGGATCAAACATTTGGATGTAGTGACTCTGCTGAGACGTATCCAGCCTCCCCTGGGCTTTGGGAAATTCTGCCCACACCGTGTAGCTTGTAAGGTAAAAGCCAAGGGGGTGGCAGGGTGTGTGGGCACAGGGGCACCTTCCCCAAGCTGTCTCTGCATCCTCCCCAGGGAGGCTGAGGGGACAATCTAGCCCGCTTCCCAGTGTCATGTTTTATGTGTATGCTCTGACCTCTGGTGTTTAATGGAGGTGATTATTCTGGGGGCAAGGAATGATGCTGTTAACCTGCATGGAGCTGATGTGTTTCAGGGTCCTGAAGATAAGGACTTGCCTGTGCTCGCCCCCACACCGAGGGGGATGGCATTGGTGGCCTGGTCTCTGCCCGACCTCGAGCCCTCAGTGCAGAGGGACTCCCAAGCAACACTGTGGGTGCCCCACATCTGCATCTGGTACAGGAGGGCAATGCTGGGCTTGAGTACCTGGCCACGTCAACTGGGCTGTGGAAGTTTGTTTCCAAGGGCTGACAGCATTGAGGGAGCTGGAAACACCGGCTCTGTAGGCATGAGTACACTTTCCCTGGCTTAGCTCATTCTGCACAAATCCAGGGCCTGTGTGAGGCTCACATGTCAACCACATGGGCAGGGGCTCAGGCACTGGTGTAAACCCTCGTGGGTCTTGGGCAAACTCATTATGAGGCTTGATCCCCAGATCCCTCAGGGCAGCCTGGGGCACTTTTTGGAGGGTGGAGCACAGTGCAGAATGACTCCCATCTCCGTAAGAGCATTGCTGTGTCTCTTGCTGGCTGGTTGTTTAGCCTGGAGAAAAGGAGGCTCAAGGGAGACATTATCGCTCTCTACAACTACCTGAAAGGAGGTTGTAGTGAGGGGGGTGTTGGTCTCTTCTCCCAAGTAACAAGCAATGGGACAAGAGGAAACTGCCTCAAGTTGTGCCAGGGGAGGATTGGATTGGATATTAGGAAAAAATTTCTTCACTGAAAGGGTTATCAAGCACTGGAACAGGCTGCCCAGGGAAGTGGTTGAGTTACCATCCCTGGAGGTATTTAAAAGACGTGTAGATGTGGCACTTAGGGACATGGTTTAGTGGTGGACTTGGCAGTGTTAGGTTTATGGTTGGACTCAATGATCTTAAAGGTCTTTTCCAGCCTAAATGATTCTATGATTCTATGATTTTCTCCCATGGCACCATGGGTTGGGTTATTTCCACAGATCTGACCTGGCTCTCCCCACAGCTTGGTCTGGTTTAGCTGGCTGGTTAGGATGAGTGATGTCGCTGCCCCTGGCCCATGCGCAGTGCCAAGCAGTGGTGCAGAGCCCCGTGGGCCTGGGCAGAGTGGGCAGAGTTGGGAGGGCTCCTTGGCCGGCAGCTCAGTGTCCCGAGCAGAGCTGCTCCCCAGCCAGCATGGCTGCGCTCCAGCCAGGACAGGCTGGGTGTTTGCGGGGAGCTGCCAGTCTGCTCTGCCACCTGGGGTCACAGTTGTTGATTTGCTGTGCAGCGTCTAGTGTGCATGAACATGCCCCTGAACAGTGATGGCACCGTCACCTTCAATGCAACCCTCTTTGCACTGGTGAGGACAGCCCTCAAGATCAAGACAGAAGGTAAGTGATGCTCCTGTCTGCCTCTACGGCCTGATTGGGGGACCTTCTCCTTGTGCTGCAGGGTGCTGGTTACACACCATTCCCCCACTCTGTCCAGGGACCTCAGAGCACTTGCCTATGGAGCTAGACCCTCTGGGGCAATCCTCGGCTTCATGCCATTAATTATCTCATTAGACCGGAGACTATGGGCACGTGCAGGGGGCTGCTCAGGCCAAGCCTGGAGAACATTATTTGTTGCAGGCACATGTGTTGCAGCCCTGAAGAGTGAACCAATGCCACCGCAGCTGCATAACTTCACCCTAAAGAGCTCAGGAGCAGTTCTGACCCAGTTCCCATACCTGCCACGATGCACAGCCACCGGCCTCCCTTCCTGCACCGTTGAGTGTAGTCTGATCTCCCCCTGCCCCCGGCATAACACCACCTGCTCCAGTTTTGCATTTCCCCATGCATTTATAATCTCAGACTGGAATGGACGGGGATGGATCCTCTCTGAATTTAGCTGTGCTGGGGAGGAGTTGCTTTCACCCCCTTCCTTGCCAGCAGAATGGTTTGCAAAGCCCTGCTTTGGGAATATGCCACACCAGCTTGTTTCCATGCCTGTGGGTTAGGCAGTATCACACGAGCAGCTCTGCGGCTGGGCTGGGGCAGCCAGATCTAGCAGGAGGTGAGGCTGGGCAGTGGTGGGCCACTGGGGCCAGCATCTTCCAGCAGCACCGCACGGGTGCCTTCCCTCCAGCTGGGGAGGGGAACGTGGCCTCCAGCACAGTGCAGGCAGCCCTGGGAGGAGCACAG
>NW_008824402.1:1062780-1072133 GCF_000699105.1 Pygoscelis adeliae | reverse complement strand
ACAGCCTGTGAAAGCATCAAAGAGGAGGTCGAAATCTGTTGTTGATCACCAGAACAGAGACAGTGACACTAATGTTAGGTATGACTCACTCTATGGTTAAAGTCTTTTTGCTAAAATCAAAGCCTCATTCTTACAAAGCTCATTTTTGCTGGATGGGGAGGCTGGAGAGGAGCTGTCACACCCTGGAGGAGTCTGGCCAGGTGACGTGGTTTAACCCCAACTGGCAACTAAGCCTGACACAGCCGCTCGCTCACTCCCCCCTGGTGGGATGGGGGAGAGAATCAGGAGAGTAAAAGTGAGAAAACTCATGGGTTGAGATAAAGACAGTTTAATAGGTAAAGCAAAAGCTGTGCTCACAAGCACAGCAAACCAAGGCATTCCTTCACTCCTTCCCGTGGGCAGGCAGGTGTTCAGCCATCCCCAGGACAGCAGGGCTCCATCACACGTAACGGTGACTTGGGAAGACAAACGCCATCCCTCTGAATGTCCCCCCCTTCCTTCTCCTTCCCCCAGCTTTATGTGCTGAGCATGACGCCATATGGTGTGGAATATCCCTTTGGTCAGTTGGGGTCAGCTGTCCCAGCTGTGTCCCCTCCCAACTTCTTGTGCACCCCCAGCCTGCTCGCTGGTGGGGTGGGGTGAGAAGCAGCAAAGGCCTTGACGCTGTGTAAGCCCTGCTCAGCAGTAACTAAAACATCCCTGGTGTTATCAACACTCTTTTCAGCACAAATCCAAAACAGAGCCTCATGCTAGCTACTCTGGAGAAAATTGACTCTATCCCAGCCAAAACCAGCACACCAGGTTTTCATATGCTTTGTCTTCACTCATGTTCACATTCCCCTGGGAATGAACCACTGTCCTGCTTGCTTTTCTCACAGGTAACTTTGAGCAGGCCAACGAGGAGCTCAGAGCCATTATCAAAAAAATCTGGAAGCGAACGAGTATGAAGCTTTTGGACCAGGTCATTCCACCTATTGGAGGTATGTCATCTGGTGGCACATCCCAGAGGGGCAGCGCAACAACTGGTCAGGGTCTCAGCTGCTCTGACAACTTGGAGCCTTGTGATAGGCGGTATCATCAGGTTGGTTTCCTCCCCTCCAGATGATGAGGTGACAGTGGGCAAATTCTATGCTACTTTCCTCATCCAAGAGCATTTCAGGAAGTTCATGAAGCGCCAGGAGGAGTATTACGGGTACCGGCCCAAGAAGAACCCTGTGGAGATCCAGGTTGGTAGCATGTGGGTGGTGTTGGAGGGGTGACCCTTCCTGGGGACAGGCAGGGTGTGGTGGGGAGCTCTGCAGATCAGGGAAGAGGCTTCCCCCAGCTCAGGAAAGTCCAGGGTGACTTAGACAGAGCTGCAATGACACATAGGGACCTCTGTGCCTCAGGCTTTGGAAATGAGGTGGCCCCAAGTGAACCAGCGCTGAACTGGGCATGAGCACTCCACCACTGAGGGTGACCTTAGTCTCCAGTGTGCTGGTGGCTCTGGAAGTAAAGGAGATTTTTGACTCTCTGCCCTGCTGACTTCAGCCGCAGGGAGGGCTCAGCAGGGTCTGATGCCTCATAAGACCTGGAAACTCCCACTATAGACCAATGTCTGGGCCGAATGCTGCTCATGCAGGCCCTTACCACCTACTCTTCTCCATTAGTTCTGTGTGCCTGGTGCTCTCTGTATCATCTCTCATTGCCTAGTGCAATATCAGATGGAGAGGGGTTGATGTGGCTGATCTTGAACAGGACCGCTCTGCAGTCAGAGAAGCCTGCACAGCAGCCCTGAAGAATGCTGTTAGGGTGGATGGGAGAGGATTTATGTGCTTGGTGAGAGCAGCTAGGATGTCCCCAGCCTCTCCTGACCTTATAGGGAGGAAATAACTTATAGAGATAAAAGACCAGGCCCCAAAGGTGCAAGGCAAGGAAAAGAGCCAGGTTCCAGATCAGATATCTCCAGATCAGGGACAAAGGCACAGCTACCCCTTGGGCATCACCAGCCTGACCCTTCATCAGGCTGCCCTTAGCATACCCCTTGGTGGGACAGCATTAGCCCAGAAGCTGTTTCACCGAGCACAGAGCCAGCCAGCTGCAGGGCGACCCATGGCCTGTCCGTGGTAGGAGACCTGGCAGGGCAGCATGGCTTCATCATGTTTCCCTCTCCAAAGCCCAAAGTGAGATGGGTGGTGGGGTCAGGCCACATCCAGCCATGCCTTCTTGTCCCACCAGGCTGGGCTGAGGAGCATCGAAGAAGAAGCTGCTCCTGAAATCCATCGGGCCATTTCTGGGGACCTGACTGCTGAGGAGGAGCTGGAAAGAGCAATGGTGGAGGCTGCCATGGAGGAAGGGATATACAGGGTGAGTGCAGCCCTCAGGGCACCCCAGGTGGTAGTGGTCCCACCCAGCCCCCATTTCGATGTGTTGGTGGTGGGTCAGCATGGCTACCAGCAGCTGGAGGACAGTCCACAGAGATGAGCCTGACCATGAAAGACAGTGTGGACCACAAGGATGGATCAGCACTTCTTTCCTCTCCCTGAGCATTGGGACATCCTCGTTGAGTCATCCTGGGCAACCTGCTCTCTGCCTCAGTTTCCCCTCTGTAAAAGGACCCTGCTCATCTGCCTGGCAGGGGTGTGCTGAATGTTTACCCACAGGTTTGGAGGGCCCCGTTCACACCTTCTGCCAGACTAGGGCAGGACAGCTCAGGTGTCATTATCACCAGAGCAGGAACAGATTCACTTCCCACTCCCTGGGAGTCTTTGAGACAGCCTGTGCAGCTGTGGTGTTGCAGGGTTGCACCTCCTGCCTTGTCCAGGGGTGCCCCCAGCTCAGGCTGTCCCACAGAGGTAGCAGGATTTGTCATGCATAGGCCTGGCTCTCATCCCAGTGCTGCTGCGTGACCATCACCCCTCAGTGCTTCAGTTTCCCCACCTGGGCAGTGAGGCTTTTGGAACCGTGCGGTCTGCAAGGCCCGAGCAGAGACAAGCAGAGAGACTGCTGTTCCCACGGGCACCCTCACATGTCTCCTCCCATGGGAATAGCCCCAGAGCAGCTCAGAGCTCCAGGCCTTCCCTGATACCCTCCCTGTTGGTTGCAGAGGACGGGTGGCTTGTTTGGCCAGGTTGACAGCTTCCTGGAGCCCAGCAGCCCCCTGCAGCCCCACGTGGCCAGCCAGAGGCCCCTGCAGTTCGTGGAGGTGGGCAGCGAGAACCTCGACTCCCCCGTCTTCCTCGATGACTTCCCCCAGGAAGGCAACACCAATGTCAACAACGCCAACAGCAATAACTGGCTGGAGGGGTAAGGGCTGATAAGCCTTGAGTGGGCAGATGAGGAGGGGCAGAGCTGGGCCATGCCTGGCGGCTCCCAGTGAGGCTGTGCTGGTGGCTGGCTCCACGTTGGTCTTGCCCAGGGGCTCTTCATGGATGGGTAAGGTTTGGAGAAGTGGCTGAGTTGCAGCAGCAAGGTCCCTGTAGACAGGGGAAGGAATCGAGCACTGGCCATGGAAGTGGCTCCATGGACACAGGAGCTTTGTGCAGAAATTCGGTCCTTGGGGTGTGAGGCAGGGCCCAGGCAAGGGGATGGGGAGGGCAGACACCCCTTGCTGGTCCCCAGGCCCCAGTCTGGCACTCCCAGAGATGTCCCCAGAACATGCAGGGTAGCTCCAGGGCTGGTGTGT
Organism: Pygoscelis adeliae; assembly: GCF_000699105.1. NCBI lineage: Eukaryota > Metazoa > Chordata > Aves > Sphenisciformes > Spheniscidae > Pygoscelis > Pygoscelis adeliae. Next base: position 1,068,469 of record NW_008824402.1, on the reverse strand, counting down.
GGCTCTGCACGTCAGCGTGTGTGACTCCCTATGCGCCCTTCTTGTGCTTCCCATCACTCCTTCATCTCTGTGCCGTGAGGATTGAGGTGGACAGCAGGGCTCCAGGGATTGCAGGAAAGACCCTTCCCCCTTCCTCACCAATCTCTGAGTGCCAAGGCCCAGGTAGGGACCACCAGCACCTGCTTGGGCACAGGTACAAGGGACAAGGGTTACCAATGTAAGAGGATGTACTTAATCCTACTTCTTGGGGTCTCCAGCCTGTTCATCCGTCCCAGGTGCCCCTCCTGGTCTGTCCGCCCAAGCTGCATTCCCCAGGGTGGAGAAGGTGGGGAGGGCTGCACCCTTGGGTGGAGCTGGTCTTGGCGTGTGGTCCCTGCTCAGGCTGATCCACCTGCCTGCCCTTGCCAGGATGGAGTACGAGGACGAGGTGCTGAGGAAGACGGTGCCAGTAGCACCCAGGCGTCCAGTGCGGGGTGAGTCTCGGCATCGTTCCTCTTCTGGGGGATCTAGACCAGCCCACAGGCCAGGGTAGGGGAAAGGGGCTGATGTTGGCAGGCAGGAGGAGGAGGCACAGACCCCAGCAACTTGGAGGTTAGCTGAGAGCCCCGAGCACAGCAGGACCTGTCTGGAGAGCTCCAGGAGACCCTCCTCCCACCTTCCCGCCCTCCAGGGTGATGGAGCATGGAGCCAGTGCCTCGGGCAGGGGAAGGACTGGCCGCGCCCAGGCCACAAGACCGTGTTCATTTCCACAAATGGGGACTTATCCTTCCCAATCATGAGTGAGGAGCCAGCACAGGGCAGTGGGCAGGCACTGGGACTTCGGTTGGTCCTGAACCCCTAAACCCTTTGGTTCCCCCAGTCTTGTTAACCCATTCTCAGCTTGGGGTGGCAGTAGTGTCCTTGCTCTTGTGCCCATCTGATGTCCCCCACCTTTCCCTCTCTCAGAGCGCAACCAACCCTTATCCATGGAGATGCTGCAACGGAGGCCGAGCAGGAGGCAAGGGGCCACCTCTGGAGGTCACCCATCATCAGGGCTGCACCTTCTCCCCGAGGAGGTAAAGGGGGCAATGTATGTCCAGAGTCAGCAATGTGGAGGACGTGGTTGAACCTCTTTCCCCTCCTGGGAAAGGCTGTCACAGCCATGCTGGGGAGGAGCTAGTCTCTAGGACTCCCCACCATGAACGCAGCTTTGCTGGAGCTTTCCTTTCTGATCAGCTCAAGGAAGGAGCCCAGGTCCCGGCTCCGCTGCTGCAGCAGGCATGGGGTGCTCATCCAAGCTGGGACAGCTCAAAGTAGCATCTCTCTGGCTCTCTGGTTGCCTCTAGAGCCAGGGCAGAAAAAAGGGGTGCATCAGGTTTGCTCCCACACTCCCCCGGCTGCCCTTGGCTGGCCACAGTGCCTCATCGCCTGGCAAGTGCCAGGGCAGGAGATAAGGGCTGGTTCCCAGCTCTCTCGGCCCATGTGGCCCTGCTGGTCCCATTGTGGGTGATGCCCTGGACCCAGGAGCTCTAGCAGAATGGGAGTGTGTGTCCAGGCTGGGGACAGTACCTGCAGCCCCCACATTAACATGGGAGAGATCTTCCGTGGATATTGCCCAAGCCCAGGCTGCAGCTTTTTGCTCCTCTTGCCCAGCTGCCCGGAGAGGATGGCACTGTGACGGGGACGGCGTCCAGCTCAGGGTACCAGTGGGGTGAAAGCAGTGACCCAAGCACATCCTCCACCCCGGCCATCACCTTTCTCATTCAGGAGGTAAGGCAGGGGCATAGCCTGGCAGAGGGAAAGGCAGGGCTGCCAGGGAGTGAAAGGGGCTGGCAGGGGTGCCATGCTCATGCCAGGTTGGAAGGTTGGAGGGCAAAGCTTAGCTGCGAGGGTGAGCAGCAGGTATGTGCCAGAGCAGAAGGCAGCAGGGAAAAGGAGGTGAGGGTGGGCTGCCTGTGGCCAGGGACACTTCTACAGACTGAGCACACATTGGGCTGTGACCCCATCCTCTGCTGCAGGCTCTGATCTCCGGGGGCCTTGCGGCTCTGGCCCATGACCCATCCTTCGTAGCAGTGACCAGGGATGAGATGGCGGCCAGCAGCCAGCTGGAGATCGATGAAGTGGAGAAAGCAGCCGTGGAGCTGCTAAAGGGAAGAGAAAAACTGCAGGGCACAAAAACTGGCTCTGCCCCCCAGGACACCTTGGCCGCATCACCAGCCAGCTCCCCAGGGCTCAGCACAGCCCCCTCCCAAAAGACCATCACTGCCACTCGCCTGTGAGCCGCCTGCCAATGCAGCCCAGCAGGCACGGTCCCGTCAGGAGCTTGCAGGGGGTTACTGGAGCAATGCCGCACTGCTCCCCCTCTCTGTCTGGGGTCCTGGTGGGCTCTGTCCAGCTGCAGGAGGATTTTTGGGCCGGGTCTCCAGGATCCTGGTGCAGGACAGGACAATGCTGTGCCAGCAGGGTCTCGCAAGAGCTGGACAGGTCATTAAAGTGTTCCTGCTGTGTGACTGTGGATCCCCCTGTCCCCTCCTTCCTCTGCCACCCTGCCTGCACAGCCTGTGCCCATGGCTGCTTGCTGCCTAGCCCAGCCTGGGGAGGGGGCTGCAAATGTGAGACCACATTTAGCCAGAGCTGGCAGCCTTCAGTCCCCATGCTGAGGGAGGTCTGCCCCTGCTCCCAAATGCTCATGCCTCAACCAGCCGTTTTGAGGGTGCCATGCTCTGGGGGTCTCCTGGTATCCCAGCAGCTGGACGCAGCATCCTTACATCTCTGCTGGAGCCTATTCCTCCTGCTTGCAGCCAAGCCTGTCCTGTGGGGAGGAGGACAAGTAGCTTGGGCAGATCTACCTTGGGCTGGGGCAGCAGGCAGTCACAGGCTTTGCGCCAGTGAGGCCTGGGGACTTCTTGGCTCACTCTCCCAGCTGGGAAAGAAACTGGGGATGAGATAGAGGCACGAGAGCATGTCCAGGTCAGCGCAGCAGCCCTGGGTCTAACCAAGAGGAGAGTTGGCCACCGCGGTGTGATTTCTGTCACTTCAGGTATCTCCAAGCACTGCTCTTGGGCCTGGGCACCCACCGCTCAGCCTGGCCCGCAGGAGGGTCTCATCCAGCCCACAGACATCCCCACTGCTCTGCGGGGGACAGGCTAGAGATGCCACAGCAAGGAGAGCACGGGGAGCACAGTGCCTGCTGCACGCCCGAGCCAGCACTGCCCAGCGCTGCCTGCGCACTGTCCACTACTGCCTGGTATCAAGTAGCAGCTGAGGTTATTCCTCTCCGGGAATGGGTCTGCCCAGGCGTTTTGCTTTACAGACCTCAGTGCCCCAGGCAGGGTCTGGGTGCTGAGCAACAGGGGCAGCCCCATCTCTCCAGGCCATCGCTTTGCTGGGATCTTGCTCCAGAGGGCCCCCAGCCCAGCCGAACTGGGCAACACAGGGCTGTTCCTTGCCTAATATATATTAAAATGCCGCAAACTGATGGGTCCCAGGGGAGGTGCTGAATCAATAGAGCTTGCTTGCTCTCCAGCAGGGCATTTATTTGTTAACTTAATAAAAGGGAAATGGCTGTTGCTGAGCTCCAGCTGCAGCCTGAGCACCGGAGAGCCCATCTTGTACAGCAGACATGGCAGCGCAGACAGCTTTCCCCCAAGGGGATGCAGCAATCAGCAGGGATGGCGTAGGGGCAGCCGCTGCATCCCTTGCTCTTGCTTCACTGCCCTGGGGCAGGATGTACACATGCGCAGACACCCAGAAGCACATCCACCTGCTCCTGAGGAAGGGGCGCAGGGTGGTTGCCAACGAGGCTCTGGCATCTGCTCTGCCAGGGGGATGTCAAGGACGTGCTTCATTAGTCACAAGGTGAATGGTGATGGTTTCCTGGTCCCTTTAGTGAGGTGCAGGACTGCGTGTGCCACTTTCCAAGGCAGGTGGGTGCTCACTGGGTACTCCAAACATGAAGGGTGACACTATGGTGGGGACATACTGTGGTGATGGGGCAATGCCTCTGCACCCTCTCCTGGGGTCTGGGGCTGCACAGGGCCTGATTTGCCCCAAACTAGCATCTGTGGGTCTTTTCTGAGTTGATTTCTAGCTGAATTGGGGGACTGATCTGGCTTCTGGCACAGCTGGCACAAGGGAGTAAGAAGATATGGCCAGCAACACCACGGCACGGCCATTGTCCATCTCTGCCTGGAGCTTCGATGGGGAAGGGTCCAGCCTCAGAAAAACTGGCAGCTCAGGGTGGGAAGTCCCCCCCCAAACCCAGGTGTCTTTGCAAACATGGCCCCCGGGGACAAAGGAAGAGAAATGCCAGCTCCTCACATCCTTGCAGGTCAACAGACAGGCTGTATCCTGCTCAATCCCCATGATGCTGTACCAGCATGAGGTGCCCTGGAACTTACCCCATCCCACCATCCTGTGCTGCCTGGGTGCCCAGCTTGCTGCTTGTCCCTCACAGCCACACGGTACGGACTGGGCATGCTAGAGAGCTGTGTCGGCACCTGTGCACTGTCCTGTCATGCCCATGCCATCAGCCTCGCCCCCTGTCCTCTTGGAATGGGCTCTCACCACAGCCTTGGGCAACCCACAGGGTCACCAGCCCCCCAGTCCCAGTTGCTCTGGCAGGAACACCCAGCTCACCACTGCCCTGCGCTGGCTCCTGCTGCTCAGTGGTGTCACCTCCCCCACACCACAGAGCTCTGGGATGGGACCAGGTGAAGCCATGGAGGTGTTTGAGTGATATTTTCTTCCCATGTGGGAAGAAAAGCCCTGGAGGTGGTCACTCACCTCCATCCTCCTCCAGCCACTGCTGTTCGCAAGGGCAGGGACCTGCAGGGTCCCGGTCTCTGCCCCCTGTCCCAAACCAAGTCACCGCACCCCAGAGCAGGCTGGAAACATCCTTTATCGGCACCATGGGAGTGGAGGGTTTGGTCTGGGGACCATGTGGGGCTGTCATTATTGCCTTTGCAGGGAGGTGTTTCCCTCCTCAGTGCCAGGTGTAACGTGGCCTCGTCAGTGGTGGGTGGCTGGGGACAGTGTGTGGAGTGACAGCTGTGCTCAGCACCCCTGCCTCCAGGTGTGCACACCTAGCAGCACCTGCACCCTCATGTACACGCAATGGTCTCTCAAAGACTGCCCAGCTCCTGCCGCTGCCGACGACCTGCCTTTGCCAGCCCCTCACCGCGACACCCCTGTGTTTGTCCGCTAGCAGGGAGCTGGGGGCCACCCAGGGGGCTGCATGCCAGCGGTGGTGGGGGTGGGCTGTCACAGGGACTTCATGGCCCCTCCTTGTGTCCCACTCATGGGCAGGAACGGGAGAGCTCCAACGTCCCCCCCCCAGCAGCACCCGAGCCATGGCGGCTGGCTGCAAGGCTCTCCCGTTTGCACCTGGGGAGAGAGGAGCTGGGTGACAGGCAGAGGCTCAGGAACAGGACGGGGCGGGAGGGCGGGCAGGAGGCCAGGGGGAACGAGATCATGCGTGGGACCTGGGTGCTCCCGAGGCTTGTAAGGGAGTCAGGTCTGGACCAGAGCTACACCGGGATGGACAGAGCAGCACCAGGCTGCACTGTGATGCATCGGGATGCACCGAGCTGAACCAGGCTACGCTGGGCTGATGCAGGCTGCGCTGGGCTGGCAGGGAGCTGACAGCCTTCCCGGGCTCCCCCAGCCCCGCGGGGGGCCTTCCACCCCAGGATCTGCCGGGGCCCCCCTC
>NW_008824402.1:1061633-1062655 GCF_000699105.1 Pygoscelis adeliae | reverse complement strand
CGGGGCCTCGGGCCCGGCAGGGGGCAGCAGGGACCGGCGGGGAGTGTCTGAGAGCGCGCGAGAGAGTGTGAGAGCGTGTGAGGGCGCGTGTGAGAGTGTATGAGTGTGTGTGAGTGTGAGAGCGCACGTGTGTGTGCGTGTGTGTGTCAGAGAGTGTGTGGGAGCGTGTGTGTGAGAGGACGTGAGAGCGAGGGAGTGGGAGAGCGTGTGAGAGAGGGCGCGTGTGTGTGAGCGTGTGCGAGAGAGTGTATGAGTATGTGAGAGAGTGTGAGAGCGAGCATGTGTGTGAGAGCATGTGGGAGAGAGTGTGTATGGGAGAGTGTGAGAGCGAGTGAGAGAGTGTGAGAGAGGGCGTGTGAGAGTGTGTGTGAGAGCGTGTGACAGCAAGCCTGTGTGTGAGAGTGTGTGTGAGAGCATGTGAGAGAGGGCCTGTGTGTGAGAGTGTGAGCGCGTGTGAGAGAGAGGGCGTGTGTGTGAGAGCGTGTGACAGCAAGCCTGTGTGTGAGAGTGTGTGACAGCAAGCCTGTGTGTGAGAGTGTGTGAGAGAGTGTGAGAGAGGGCGTGTGAGAGTGTGTGTGAGAGCATGTGAGAGAGTGTGAGAGAGGGCGTGTGAGAGTGTGTGTGAGAGCGTGTGACAGCAAGCCTGTGTGAGAGTGTGTGTGAGAGGGTGAGAGCGTGTGAGAGAGGGCCTGTGGGTGAGAGTGTGTGTGAGAGGGTGAGAGCGTGTGAGAGTGTGTGTGTGAGAGTGTGTGAGAGAGTGAGAGGGCGTGTGTGTGAGTGTGTGAGAGTGTGTGACAGCAAGCCTGTGTGAGAGTGTGTGTGAGAGGGTGAGAGCGTGTGAGAGGGAGGGCGTGTGTGTGAGAGTGTGTGAGTGTGAGAGCGTGTGAGAGTGTGTGTGAGAGTGTGTGTGTGAGTGTGAGAGTGAGAGTGTGTGTGTGAGTGTGAGAGTGTGTGAGAGAGTGAGAGGGCGTGTGTGTGAGAGCGTGTGAGTGCAAGAGCGTGTGAGAGCGGAGGGCCTGTGT
>NW_008824402.1:1055344-1060029 GCF_000699105.1 Pygoscelis adeliae | reverse complement strand
CCCGCGTATTCCGGACAAGCGTGAGCCCGGCCTGGCCCTCGGCGCCCCGAGCTCCCGTGCAGGGTGTCAGAGTGGGGCTGGGCGAGGGAAGGATCGGGTCCCCGTGGGGACACGGCTCGGCAGGCCCAGCCCCACGCAGTTACACCGACCTCCCTGTCTGGCTGTGGCTGTCTTGTCTCCCACCGTGGGGCTGCAGGGTCACCCTGGGGAGGGCGGGGCATGCCGTGTTCCCCTGTCCGCACCCCTAATGGCACGAGGCAGATTGGGGTGCTGATGGCAGTCTGCAGAGGGGCTGCGTTAGTCCTCGGAGGAGGATTTGCAGAGGGCACTGCCCTGGCTGGTCCTTGCCTGCCTGGGCAGAGCGAGAGCACAAAAGATGCTGGGTGCAGCATCAATGATGGAGGGAGAGAGGATGGGTGTGGGGCTGTGCGCACTGCTGCATGTGTGCATGGTTCTGTGTGTGTGCATGCGTGTGTGTGCACCAGGACACCTCCCGGCGCTGCCTGCCCGTCCAGTCTTCCTGCCTTGGAAGCAAGCGATGGTGATTTTCTGCCTTGCTCTGTTCGAGAGGCTGAGAATCGGGGCCAGGCTGCGGTTTTAAAGGATGGGGGAACTGCAGGGGAGGTGACAGCATCCCCCTGGCGCGGGTGGTGCTGGGGTGCCTGCACAGGGGCAGGGCTGGGCTGTGCCAAGGCGGGGTGTCCGTGCCAGGACACTGGCCCGGGAACCGAGTGATGCCGGCGGCTGGGGGTGGAGATTTCCTGCTGGCCGGACTCTTCCCGTCCTCCATCCTGCATTTCTCTCAGGATGAAGCCTTTTAACAAAGGCCCGGCTCAAGGCTGGGGTCCCTTTTGCCTGGGAGATGGAGTGGGTGCCGCTGGGGATGGAGGCTGTGGAGTTGTTTCTGCTGGGCTCTTCCTGCCTAATCCTTTTGGCCCCTGCCAGTGGTGGGGTCGACTGTCCGGTGCAGGGGGAGGAGATCACGACCGGGAGGTGACTTGAATATGCAGCATTGCAGTGGGGCTGGGGTGTCCAAGGCAAGGATCCAGGGAGGGGGGGAGGTCCAACTCTCTCCCACCCCCTCCTTGAGGGAGCGAGCTGGCATCCCACTTGGTCCAGGTGGTGGGTGCCAGGCAGCTGGGGCGATGCGGTGGTGAAGGTGAGCTGGCAGGACAAAGGAGGAGGGCTGGGAGCAAGGAGGCTGCGAGACAAAGCAGGCTGGTTGCAGCGCCATGCAGGAAGGTGGCTCCTGAGGCTGGGCTGAGTGCGCAAGGGCCGAGCTGCTCTCTGCAGACTACCTGACTTTTCTGCCAAAGCAGCCCAGGGGGGCTGGTGATGGGTCCCCTCCTGCCCTGGACTGGGAGCAGAGCGAGGTTTTCCTTTGTGAGTGCTCGTGATGCCCTGCCAGTGGAGCAGCCGGGCTGTGAGTCTCCAAGACCCCCCCATCCTCGAGCAAACCTGCCCACAGAGCCCACCTCCCTCAGCCATCAGAGCATGGAGGAGGTTGAATGCCTCTGGGGTGCAGCAGGACACGGATCAAAGCTCCCCTTTTGTCCCTTTATAATAACACAAATGTGCCAGCTGTGCCATTTCATCGGCGTCTCTGTGTCCATGCTGCTGTTCAGAGCGAGGTGGGACCTGGGGAAGGGCTGGGGACACTGGGAAGTGATGGGGGCTTTGGAGGAAGGCAACGTGTGTTGCTGGGGTTAAACGGCTGGGTGATGGGGATGGTCCAGCTGATGTCAAGAGGTGCTGCAGCCACCTGGAGCCATCTCTGAGGCCTCACAGAGCCCTCAGGGTGGGAGGGGTGGGGGCAGAGGAGCAGGGGTGGTGGGGCTGTGCTGTCTTGGGGAGACCCCAATTCTTGCTGGTTCTCCTGGCCCGGCAGGAGGAGGCAGGAGAGATACTGTGGCGTTTCACTGTCAACTTCACAGGTTCCCATTTTCCCCTCGGGAGACCTCCGGCTGCCTCGCTGGCACTGGGGGTCCAAAGGACCCGGGTGCTGAGCCACTGGTTGGGGCATGGGGGCGTTATTTAGGCTTCTTGCGTGCCAGTAAGTGAAACGGCCGGTACCTGCTGCAGCACTGCTGTCAAGCACAGGGAAATGCAGGCCCAGCGGCTGCTCCTGGCCCAGGGGCTGATTTGTACCTGCACCTTGTACCTGCAACTCAGACCTGCACCATCTGCAAGGGCAGGGCTGGATCCTGCCCTGACTCCCGCCCTCCCTGCAGGCAGGGTCTGCCTTCACTTGCCCATCAGCGTTAAGCCTGGCATGTCACTTCATGGGCGCGTCTGAGCTTGCCGGCTCCAGCAGACGTGCTGGGGAGGAAGTGATGGGGCTGAGCTGCCGGCAGCAGTCGGGTTGGGTGCCTGCACGCCCTGTGCCGGTGTAACGGTCTCAGCTGGGAAGCTGCCGCCCGCCGCGATGGTGCTGAGCAGGGCAGCCTGGGAGCCCTCAGTCCTTGCTGCTGGAAGGAGTTTCCTCAGAGACTGGGGAAGGCAAGAACTGCTGTTTTCTTCTGTAGGTGACCTTCAAATGGGTGGCTGCAACGCAGCCAGCTCGGCAGCTCCCCGCTCGTGCCCTCCATCCGGGAGCACAGCTGTCGATTTGAGGCTCGTGCCTCCCCTTGAGCCTCAGCAATACCCCTCCCCTCCCTGCAGCACCCCTCCCTGCAGCACCCAAGCCCGTAGTCAGGTGCTGTCGGCTCTTGCAGCTGCAACAAGCCAGGGGTGCAGCGGGGGGAGCAGGACTCGCTGCCGTGCTGGTTGCAGGAGGTGGAGCCCAGCCCAGTTGCGCAGCTGGTTTTGCTGTGTCAGGAAGGGCTGATGGTGCGTATTGATCTGGAGGCCATTAAACTCCTTGGCTGGGGGAGGTCTGAGAAGCTGGGCTGGCTGCAAAAATGCTCCCTTGAGGGCACTTTCAAACTGCCCAGCTCATCGGACAGAAAGTGGCATCCCCTGTGCCAGAGCTGCCCGCGGCACCCAAGCATGCCTGGCTGGCTGTGAAGACTCAGGAAATGGAGCTTGTGAAATTGGGGAAGGAAGTTGAGTCGAATTTCAAGTTTATTTAAACCCTGCAACCTCCAGTGCTCTGCTGCTCTCATAAACACTCCTGCCGTGATGCTCTGCGCTCCACACAGTGCTGGCTGTCTCCTGCCCCGGGAGGCTGCTCCCACCTCCTCCTGGGGAAAAAGTGCAGCTCAGGACAGGACAGACCTACACACCCATCGCCGTGTGTCCTGGAGGGCCTTGTCTCAGTGGGAACATGCTGGCAAAGGCCAGGTGCCAGGATCAGCTGGGCTCCTGACGCTGCCCGGGTCCTGGCATCTTTGCTGCCACGCGGCCAGGGCTCCTGTGCCTGCTGGGATGGTTTCTGCGAACCCGAAGCCTCTGGGACCAGCTGGGGTCGGTCCCCAAGGAGGCGGAGTTGTTGTAGCCTTTCTCAAACCAGCTCTTCCCGGGGCAGTTTTGGGTCTGGATGGAGAGGTGGTGTGAGCCCAACTTGTGCCACACCGGTGCACATGCTGCCTAAGGGCACCAGCATGGAGAGGGGTGGTACAGCCTGGTACCCGCTGCCCACCATTACTACGGTGCTGCTGCAGCTCTGAGCCCCTTCGGTGTGGTCCTGGGAGTACACTGTGGAGTGGCTCGTGGGACACTGTCTCCTGCCAGGTCTGGCTGGTGCTCATATCACAGGGCCACGCAGGGGAGAGATGAGGTAAACCCACCCCACTGCATGGGATGTGCCTGGCTCCTGTGGTGATGGGGGGGACAGCCTGTCCTGGGGTGGTGGCACAGCCCAGCCCTGGGGTGCCCCATCTCCCATCTGCGGGGGCTGGGAGGCTCCCTGGTGAGCAGCCCTGGTCCCAGGAAGGAAATATCTTGGGAGGCTGCTTTTGCCTGGGGGTGCTGGGCAGACAGAGCACCAGCGTGGGCACCCCCAGCCGCTTTCCCCATCCTTTGCCTCCACTAAGGGCAGCTCAACGCTGGCAGCAGGGGCCCCCAATGTCCTGTGGCTGTTTTGCTGCTGTGCTGAACCCATCTGGGCGACCTGCTTCTCTTTCATTTCATTTTGGGGCTTCCCAGCCCCAGTGCGATGCAGGGGTGTGTGTGCTCTCGGCTCCAGCGAACAGGGTTAAATTGGCCTCCCCGGTCTGGAGAGAGATGTCAGGGGCTGTGGTGGGTGGGGGGCCCCACGGGCTCTCGGAGGGAAGTGCTGAGCCCAGGTGTGTGGGCGTGAGGGGTTTTTCTGTGCCTGGCTTTGATCAGGCACACACTCACTGGCTTTTACAGCGGAAATGTTAGAAAGGGGATGGAGATGGTGCCGGTGCGAGGGGGGAGCAGGGCCGCACCCTGCAGTCCGCCATCACCTGCGGCATTGCTCAGAGCAAAGCAGCTTTAAGAGGCTTTTGGTGCCTGCACCCATCACCCATCAGCAAGGGATTTAAATACGTAATACCATGAAGTCTGAGGAACTTGGGAGGCTGGGGCTGTCTCAAAGCCTGAGGACAGAGCCAGCTGCAGCTTTCCTGCACCAGCAGTGAAATTGGGGGCAGGAGAAAATTGCAGGAGATGAAGCCCTAAACAAAGCTGTCGAGAACACGGCTCCTGTCCCCCAGAGGGGGAAGGCGATACCCCCACTGAGCCTGGTGCTAACTGAGGAGCCAGCCCTGGCCAGGCGGCTG
>NW_008824402.1:1054250-1055311 GCF_000699105.1 Pygoscelis adeliae | reverse complement strand
GGTTGGCGGGGGGGGGGGGGGGGGGGATGCTGGCCCCAGTGGTCCCACGGGGCTGTTTCCTGCTGGAGGCTGTCAAAACAGTCCCTGTCGTCAGTTAAACAGCCAGCAGGTTTGGGATGTGGTGGATTGTGAGGGCAGCTGCAGCTGGGCTCTGCTGCAGGAGATCAGCACGTCACGGCGTGACTCCCTGCCCTGGATGGATGCTGATGGGTTTCTGCTTTGGCTTGGTGGAAGGCGACCGACCTCCTGCCACCCCTTCCCCTCTGGGTGGACCAGAAGCTGACATGTCCCCATGTCCCCGCTGGCTCTGCACTGCTGTGAGGCAGCCTCATCCCGCTTGGCATCTGCCCCTCTGCCCTGCTCCATGTGGACACAACACGGTCGTCGTCTGCATTTCCAAGTGAGGGTTCGGGGCTGAGCCCGAGGTCCCAGCGATCCCAGCGAAATCCCTTCCCCTCCTCTGCAGCTCCCTGGGGCCAGGACATGGTGGGGGAGGTTTCTTGCAACAGCTTGCTGTAGCCGAGCTTGGCCCCAAGCTCCCCTGTCCCATGGTCTCCCCACCCCACGGGGCTGTGAACACCTCCCTGCCCATCCACCCATGCCCGGCTGTTGTTCTTGGTGGGTGCCTGGGGGGATGGCTCTGCAGCCCCCCTCCAAGCTCTGGGTTTGTTCTCCCAGTGTCGCCAGCCCCATGTCAGGGCCAGCACTGAGGTCAAAGCTCTGGAGATTGGCACTGGGGCAGCCCAAGGGGCCTTCCTGCACAGGGCTGAAAGATTTAATAAAGATCCTGCCCCCCCTGCCCCTGGGCTTTGCTGCAGCCAGGGCCCCGCAGGCTCTCAGCCCCCTCCCCAGAAAGCAGTGCAGCCTGACCTTTAGCACCAGGCACAAAACTGCCTCCGACTTCTTCCCCGGGCTCTTTCTTCCTCCTTGGCCACAGCCTGGGGCATTTCTGAGTGCTGGAGCCCAAGGACCCAGGTATGGGTGCTCTGGGGAGAGGGATGGAGGTGCTGGGGGCGGGAGGCTCAGTGGGGCAGGGTGGGATGTGCCGGGTCTGTGTGGCA
>NW_008824402.1:1045951-1054180 GCF_000699105.1 Pygoscelis adeliae | reverse complement strand
AAGTCACAAAGGTCCCGTGAGCTTCTGTGCTGCTGGGTATATCCCAAATAACCCGTTGGCAGAGCCCTGTGGGTGTGCTGGGGGCACGCTGCTTGGGTGGCAGGAGTGGGATGTCTCCACCCCTGCACTGGTGTGGGAGGAGATGAGCGATGCTGGCAAAGGAGGACAGGCATCGTGTTGGGGGAGAAAGGCTGGAGCTGGGCTCCTGGTCCTTGCCTTCCTCTCTGCCCTCCAAGCCCTGAGCAAGGGCACTTCCTTGGCCCGGTGTTGCAGGGCTGGGAGGCACAACCCATCCCCTGCCTGCATTAGGAGGAGGGGGGTGTCTCAGGCCATGTTGCTGTGGTCTCTGCTCATCTATTATTTCATGCTGCACCTGCCCGAGGAGGATGTTAGGACAAAATATGCCTGTTCCCTTCCCAGCTGTGGGACTAGGTTTGCTCCTGGGTGCATCGTACTATCCCCTGTCCTGCTGGCCAAAGGCTCGGGATTTTTTTTTTTTTTTTTTTCTTTCTGGGGTTTTTTTTTTTTTTTTTCTTTTGGGTGGGGTGGAGAGGCACCTCTTTTGTGCCACCCATTCTCCTGTCTTGTGGGCACGTTGCTCCAGATGTCCCCTGTGGGCTCTGGGGTTGCAGCATCATCTGCCAAGATCGGGTTGTTTTCCCAGTGGCAATCGGAGCGTGCCAGGGGGCTGCAGGTGTGCCTGCTTTCAGGGGGCCAGGAAAGCCTTATCTCCAGTATGGGTGCACCAGTACTGGGGTGGGACTGGTACATGGGGACCTCACAGGGGCACCTGGGAAAGAGAGAGACCTTGTGGGTGTGACTCTCTGGCTTGGGAGGAAATGGGAGCCTCAGGACCGGGGTGCAGAACTGGGAGTAGGAGTGTGTCCGTCTGTCTCCATCGGACCCGTGGCATCTCTGTGCCCCCGCAGGGTCAGATCGGTGGCCCGTCAGGCCCAGAGTCTCCTGGCGAATGATGGTTTCCTATCGCTCTCCAGTAATTGCTGACACTGCTGCTGAGCCGGTGGTTTCGTGGCCGTTCCCATGCGGTCGGAGGGGAACGGGGGCCCTGCTGGGGTGTGCATTGAGTTGCGTGTGCTGCCACACGTGTGTTTCCTTGCGCTGCCCACCCTGCCTGAGGTTTTGGGGCCCTGCACGCCTTTGTGGGTGACTGTCCTGGGTCTGTTGTTTGCAAACATCCTCGTGGTGTTTCCCAGCTTCTTCTCGTGGGCAGGTCCAGCACGGAGCTGATGGTATTGCCAGTCACTTATGGGGGTGAAGGGGTCCAGGGAGATCCCAAACTTGGTCCACTCCTGCTCCCCTCTAGGCTGGGTAAAGCACAATCCCGTGCTTCGCCCAGGCCCCGCTGGTCTCTGCCTGCTGCCTTGGGCTGGGTGTCCCTGGGTGCTGGGTCCCTGTGCAGGCAGCTCGTCCCCGACCCGCGGTGGATCCCGGTGCAGAGCAGATGGCGCGGCTCAGCGCCGGTGCGCTCCTGCCAGAGCTAATGAGCAGCACATAGCGGCTGCCAAGGCCTGATTTAAAAGTTTCCCTAAGCCTGGGAAAGCCTGGAGCAGGAGGATTAGGGGGGACCCAGGGGGCTCTGGTGTTCAAGGCAGTGGGGTTTGCCCCGTGGGGGAGCAGGCTGGGCAGCTGGGAGCTGGGCACAGCCAGCACATCCACACGGAGGATCTGTATTGGGGTCGCTTCCTCAGAGGATGGATGTGGGGTGGAGGCATGTCCCTCCACTGAGCCATGTCCAGCACGCCTCCATGCACACCCCAGCTCTGTCCCCAGGCTGCCTGGCGCTGCGGGGGGTTGGGGACCCAGCAGCTAGGGAGCTCAGTCTTGCCCCTGGTGCTGGTCTAGCCATGCCGGCCATGGCACCCTCTGCCTTGGAGGTGTTTGGCTGGAGCAAAGGCAGCAATCGCGTGGTATGGGTGGCTCCACAGGCAGGCTGAGCCCGGTGCTTTCCCATGTTGTGCTTGCTCCTGCTAGGGGGTGGCTTGCTATATCTCTTAATTGCTGCATTTGCTGACCAGACCTGGCAGTCCCCAGGGAGCCTGATTCAATTTTCTCTGATTGCTGAGCTGCTTCCCTGCCGCGGTAATTAAATGCTTAACTTTGTCTTGATTTGGGTCCAAAGCAACCTGTGTGCAAACAGCCAGCCCTTGGCAGCTAACCCTCTCCTGGGATCCTGTGCTCAGGGAGGAATGGGGCTGGGGGCATCCCTTCCTGGGCAAGGGGGCAGATTCCCCCATGGGATCAAGCCACACTGAGCTGAGGCCTGGGGAGCCACTGTCTGCTGGTGAGGATGGGCAGCTTGCTGTGCTGGCCTCGAGATAGGGGAAAATCTGGAGCACTTTGCTCTGATCTTACCCTGGTGAGAGCACTCGGCTGCCTGGGGAGCTGCTTGCCCCGTACACCGCCACAGTGCCCCCCATGTGCCACACACAGTCTTGCCTGTTGGGTTTGTAATGCCCGCGGTGTCCTTGACCCATAGGATGTCCTAGGGGGGCACAGGATGATGTTAGAGCTGCTCTCCTCCTGGCTGTCCTGTGTTGCTGGGAGGGATCACAGGGCAGCAGCAAAGCAGGGAGGGCAGGTTTGGGGCAGAGGATAGTAAAGCATGGGGGGAGCAGAGGCCGGCAGATGGGCTACATGTGAGCCTGGACTGTCTGGCAGATGCTCCTGTAGCTCTGATGCTGGAGTAAGCGCAAGCAGGGTGAACGTGGGTGATGCAGGGAGCAGGGATGGGGATGGGGCGGTGGAGGGAGTGGGGATGGCAGCAGGGCAAACACAGGTG
Source organism: Pygoscelis adeliae (assembly GCF_000699105.1). Taxonomy (NCBI): domain Eukaryota; kingdom Metazoa; phylum Chordata; class Aves; order Sphenisciformes; family Spheniscidae; genus Pygoscelis; species Pygoscelis adeliae. The sequence goes on along the minus strand of NW_008824402.1, from coordinate 1,051,380 downwards.
ATGTGGAGATGGGAGTGGGAATGGGAGTGGGGCGAAGACAGGTGATGAGGGGATGGGAGTGGGGTGAATGCAGGTGATGTGGGGAGCGGGGTGAACACAGGTGATGCAGGGAGCGGGGATGGGGATGAATGCAGCCCGGCCCCTGCGGGGCTTCCCCCGCCCCGCCTGTCTTGGCAGGCCCGCGTCCACAGCAGCCAGGCTGCACGGCTGGTCCCGGTCTGCCAGCTCCAAACTCTGCCAGCCCACACCAGCAGAAATGCCTGTGGCCAGGTGGGGGGCAGTGCCCCAGCCCCTCACCTGGTGCCGGAGCCACCAGCTTCGCAGTGGGCAGCCTTGCCCCTCTGGAGATGGGGTGGACGAGAGCAAGTGGCCCCGAGCCTCCAGGGCCTGGCACAGAGAGGGGAAAATGCCGTGGAGCTCTTCCACCCGTCACTGCCCAGCTCTCTGGCTCGGCTCCCTGGGAACCCAGCCCTGCCTGGCTGGGCAGCCTCCTCGGCTCCAGCCTCAGGAGCGGAGAGGAACAGCTCCTTGCAGGGGGTCTGCAGGCAGCCACCCTCCCTCCCAGAGCAGTCTCTGAGGGACGGGAGCTCCCTGCTGTAGCCGGGGCAGGCTCTGCCCGTCTGCAGTTGCAAGGTTATAAAAGGCAGCAAAAGGCAGCTGCAGCTGGGGTGGTCGCCCGCACCCCCAATCTGGAGCGGCTGCCCTGCAGCCCCCTGCCAGCACTGAGAAATGGTGGTGAGTGGGTGTGTGCTCAGCTTCCCTGGGAAGCTGGGACAGCCCCTGTTTGAGGTGGATGATGCTGGGTGATGGGTCCGTGGGAGGCTGGATCCCCTCTGCCCCCATGCCTATCCTCTCCTGCCGGTCTGTGCCCAGTGGGATGGCCAGCCTGCCCCAGGGGTGGCTGTGTCTCAGCAGGGTAGTGCGGCCTGGGGGAAGCTTGGCATGTGCCTGGCTGTGGGTGCAGGCAGTTTGGTGTGTGTGGGTGTCGTGGCTCTCACCGTGGGCAGGAAGGCTATGGGAGTGTGCTGCCACAGCATTAACAAAGTGCTGGGGGCCAAAGGATGCTCTGGAGCCCCTTTGGGTTGCCATAGCGGTGGGCTGTGAGGGGAGAAACTGAGGCAGTCAGGTGAGGAGGCAGGGGAACATGAGGACATGAACCCAGCAGTCCATGTCAGCTGAACTGTGCCTTCCTGTGCAAGGAAACAGCCTCCCTTCGGTGCACAGGGGGAGCTGGGTGGTGTCTGCTGGTGGGGCAGCCCTGACATGGGGATATTGGCTGTGCCCAGTGTGGTGAGCCCCATCCCCTCCACTGGTTGAAGGCTTGAGATGCTGGGATGGGTAGATCTCTCCCCAGGGGGGCTGCTCCTCCTGGGGTGGAGGGTACCCTGAGCCAACCCTACGAGGGCTGCCTGTGGGAGCTGGCTGCCCTGCAGTGCCCATCCAGCGCTTGGCTCCCAGCCTTGCTCGGCTCCCCCCCCAGCCAAACGCTGGCATAGGGCAGTGGCGCTGAACAACTTGGCCTTTGTGCTTGCTGCTGGGCATGCCTGTGTGTGTGCTGAAGCTCCCTGCCCCTCAGGGTGCGGGACCCGCTATCCCCTTCCTCCCAGATGCTCAGTCGCCCTGGCAGCCCAGCCGTGGAGACGGTGCTTTCACAGCCTGCCAGCCCGGCAGGGAAGGGAAGGAAAGCGATGGAGAGGCTCCCAGCTGAGGTCCCCTTTGTGTCCCTGTGCGGCTGCAGGCTCTCTCTGGCACACACACCACTCGTGCTGCCGGGTTTGGATGCTGATGCTGGAGCAGGCAGGCTCCTGCCGCACCGCCCATCATTGCCCCAGCGAGAGCTGCCGGTTTGGGAAGAAGCGGTCTCCACCCCTGCCTGTGCCTCTGTCTCTGTGCATCCGTCTGCCTCCCAACCCTGTGTGTCGGGTGCCTGGGGCTGGGAAGCGGCCAGGTTTGCTTGGCAGGAGTGCTCAGCCGCGACCGTACAGCTCTGTCCTGGGCGCTCGGTCCCTTGTCACCGTCCCTTTGCAGTGAGCTGAGCGTGGGGGAGCCGGAGGTGGTGGCCGGGCTCATGCTGCCACTGTGGTCCTGCCGGCTCTCTCCTCCCTGGGTGTGTTGCCTGTGCTGAGGCTGGTTTATTGGCATCAGTGGGAGGCAGATGGGGCTGGCGCTGACCATCTTGCTGGTCCCAGGACAGCCTGTGTCCTCCCCCAGCCAGCTTCGAGCAGCAGAAGCCGTCACCTGTGCCAGCATGGGGATGGCCGAGCGCAGGCTGCCTGGTGGAGCTGGGGCTCTGGTGCGCTCCTGTCTGAGCTGGGGGGGTGGCAAGGCAGCACCCCACTGGTTAGGTGCTGGTTTATTTTGGTTGCTGCTTAGCAGATAAGTCAGATAAGTCCCTAATTGCCAAATAACCGTAGAAGCCTGTGCCATGGGCTCCCAGCGGATCAGCTGGGCTCTCTGTGGGCGCCCCAGCCCTTTAGGGCAGGGCACCCTGGCGTGTTTGACTCTGCAATGAGTCCTGGTGCTGGGCACAAGCTGTCCTTCTGGCTGGTGGCCCATGACCAGGCGCAGAGCATGTTGGCTGGCTGTGTCCAGACGCAGGTGAGGGAGCAGCTCCATCGTCCTGCAGGTTGGGCCCTGACAGCATCACACCCAGTTCTTGCAGACCCATGGACAGACAGGACGTGGCCAGCATCTTTTTTGGTAGAGGTTGGGACAAGGAGTGCCAGAATGCACCCAGATGGTGACTTTAGGACCACCAAAGTTGCTGATCTCTGTTGCAGAGCAGGGAAACTGAGGCAGAGCATGACAAGCGCTGACAGCTCTCCCAGCATCACCTGGTGGGGTTGAGGACAGGGCCAGGGAGAGGGCCTGTGCTGGCTCTGCAGTTGCTTATGTCATGTTTGGAGGAGGTATTGTGGTGCCTAGGCATGACTTGAACTACATGTGAATGCCTACCTGGCCTGACCAGGGTCTCACGTTGCCCTGTGCCTGGTATGGTGATGTTCCTCCTGGGAAGGCAGGAATAGGACCCCCCAGCGTTGGAGAGCTGGGACAGTTGGACAGTGGGGAGCAGGAGAAGCAGCTGCACTGGCCTGGAGAAACCCTCTGCAAAGTCTCTTGGTGGCCACATAAATCTCCTGTGATGCTGGGTGGCATCTCTGCACTGTCCCATGTGGGACTGTGGCTGCTGGTGGCTGCTGGCGCTCATCCCTGCTGTCCTGCTCTGCTTGTCCTGCTCTTGTAGCGGGAGTCCATAGTATTTGCACACCAGCTGGCAGCAGCTCCCAAGGACATCCCCGGGTGATGCTTTGCCGATTGCCTGGAGAGCAGGACCCTCCCAGGGGGTTCCCGCATCTCCAGTCACCCTGGGGAGATGGGATGGCATGGGGGAGCACGTTGAGGGCTGGCACCTGGGTCCCCTCGAGCCCCCGCAGGTACCCCGGCTGTGAGAGCCAGGGCGAGTGATGGGGCCCCTCAGGTGCTTGGAGCTGGCTGGGCAGTGAGGTTTGGCAAGAGGGAGTGGGGGAGACATCGGTGTTGGCATGTGGACGGCTGGAACAGCCCAGCATGGCCAGGCTCAAGGTGGGTCCCCAAATGCCCTATGGAAAATTCATGTGCGCGTATCCCTCCAACACTGCTGCTCATCCTCTTTTCCAAACCCAGGTGCACATATTTAATCACCTGGGGGAAGTGGGGGGAAAAAAAGAAAGAAATCTTTTGCTGAAAACCCTGTTCTTATTTTTCTTGAGAGGAAAAAAATTTTCCAGAAATACCCCGGTTCCAGTTTGTTCCTCTGCCCGTTCCCTGGGGACACTGTCGCTGTGCATGTCTGGGGTGGGGAGGGGGGAAAGTGCATCATGTTGGTCAAAAAGTAATTAAAGCTGGGGTTAATTTTCCTGGAGGAGGGTGGGACCCTGGGAAGGCGACGGGAGCGAGTCTAGAGCTGAGCACATCAGAAGCTGCTTTCTATTGTGGCTGCTGAGCTAAATATACCCACGGATGCACATAGCTGTTCCCACATGTCTGCTGCGCAGGCTCCCGGCGGGGGGAGCAGGGTGCTTGCACTGCCTCCTGGGGACACCCTGTCCCCCCAGACACAGTGGGTTTTGGCCCTCCCGGGCTTTGCTTGCCACCAGCCAGGCTGGCGAGGAGCGGTGGCTTGTGCAGAGCCCCAATCTGCAAAGCGTCTGCTGCGGTCGCTGCGCCGGCTTGCCAGCGATGCGGCTTTGGAGAAATTAATAGCTGTGTTTATGAAGCACCCAGGGAAGGGAGATGTGCAGTCATTAGCTCTAATGAGAGCTCTTTGCCATGGCGCTTGGCTCCGCACTCCCTCTTTCTCCATGAGTCTCCCGGGACTAGCCAGCTTCCCACAGCCGGCATATCCACCAAAAGCCAGAGCTGCTGCAGCCCTAACACGCGCCAGTGCCTGTGCCAAAGCAGAACCGTGCCTGTGCGGGTCCGGCTGTTGTGTACCCAGATTTCTCGGGAAGGGGTTGAGTGCGGTGGGTGAGGATGTGGCGGGTCGGTCCATGCGTGCCGCTAGAGCCAGGAGCCCAGCACAGCCTCGCCTGTCCCCTTCCCATGTGCCAAGTCCATGGCTGGGGACAGCCATCAGGCTGGGTGGTGGTTTGGTTTAGACGGCTGTTTTGGCACTGGGCCTGTCTCGTCATGTTTTTGCGTTTTGCATTTCAAGCCTTTGTAACTGCAGTTTGATTTTGCTGCCTTTCAAGCGAACGTGGCTGGCTGCAGCGCATCCCGGCTGCCCGCACATACCCTGGCAGTCCCTGTCAGGGCTGCTTCGATGTATTGATCAATGTCTACGTGCAGCCCAGAGCTTGCTGCCTGGCTGAGGGCATCGCGGTGAATGAGCCAGCATAGGCGTGGGGAGGCTGGCTGGCCCCGTATGGGCCATGCTGGGCCGTATTCAGCTGTTGGTGCAAGGGCAGTTTTAAGTGCAAGCTGTGTGTTGCTACCGGATCTGCCTGTGCCGTGGTACCCAGCCCTGCCTGTCACCTTGGCTGCGGAGGTGGCTGGTGGCATCACTGGGATGCACCAACCTCATTTCTCAGCCACAAACGGATCAAGGTTGTCACTGGGTGTGGGAGTTGAAGCATCCCCTGCACTGTTTGCTCCACACTGCAGGCAGAGGTGCTGCCAGTCCCCTGCCCGCAGCAGCCACAGTTCCAGCATGGGCCACGCTCGCATCCTCAGGACCAGGCTTGTGTCCCCCAAGGCCAGGCTGAGCCCTGAGGCTGCCCTCAGCCCACTTCTCTTCCTGCAGGATCCGTCCCCAACTGTCCAAAGAAAAAATAGAGGGATGTCACATCTGCACCTCAGTGACGCCCGGCGAGCCCCAGGTGCTGCTGGGGAAGGACAAGGCCTTCACCTATGACTTTGTCTTTGACCTGGATACATGGCAGGAGCAGATC